>NC_044015.1:20379499-20686782 GCF_900496995.4 Aquila chrysaetos chrysaetos
AATACATAAACAATCTCTGAATCAATTTAAGATATAAACCAGTCTCACTTTATTAGAAAAGCCCAAGGACATTTTGACTGAACTTCATTCTTTGTCAACAGAAGAAACTGCCTCATAATTAATTAAGCATTGGAGCCTCTCTCTTTTCAAAATAGCTATTATAAAATTTAATTATAATGAAACTACAAGGAAAGTTGTGTTACTGTCCAAGAAAATAACAATTTAGAATTCTTATTACACCATCAGTCATGTTTTTAGTAGGAATATACTGCTAATGGCTTAGCAAATGACAATCAAATACTACATTTCTTGCTAGCTTCACAGAACAAGTAGTACATTTTCCAAAGAATGACAAACATACATTATCGTACAGTATTAATGGGATCTCACATTATGAGCAGTCCAGCACTGAATTACAGAGATCTGTAATTTCCATCATACTAATAGTCAAGTATGATCCTAACATCAATCATATTGTTTGTTGAAAACAAACAAGTAATTCTTTGTTAAAGCTAAAGTCTTTCAAGGTTGAACAGTAAACAATTAAGAAACATGCAAACATATTTTAGTTGCTACAGAATGCATCTCCTTCATTTATGCCTTGTAAAATAGAATTCAAATTTGTGCAAAGTCATTATGCAAGTCATATGTTATGGAGTTTATAATCTGTTTCTTTAAATAAATTTGGGATGTGGGTTAAATGGAGTCCATGTAGCAACACAGATTAATAATTCTGGAGTGTGAAGTCTCATTAAAGAGGAGTGACAAATATTCACAAAACGAAGTTTCTATCCAATGTTCTTATTTAAATTTATGGTTAAATAGTAACTGTGTACTGCAATAAGGTTTTATGATGCTTTAGTAAGATAATGGGGGTGGCAATTGTTTTTCATCTTCTGTAAATGAAGCAAAATGTAATCAGAATGTTCAGATAAGGATTTTTCTATGTAGTACATTTGTTCCCTGAGTCTTCTATAATTATCATGCTTTTTATGGAATTTCAGCTATGTTTTATAGGACACAGAATGTGAAATTTAGGACATCAGCTATGAATAAACAATTAACATGGCTCTTGACTAGTTATTATTATGTTAATACTATATTGGAAGGTTGCTGTAATTATCTAGTCATGAATGACACCTTTTAAAAGAAACATTGTGTTGAGGGGTGGACATGTGGTACGACTCTGGAATGTATCTTCTGACATTCTACAGATCAGGAATGCAAAATAAAGCTTGGAGTTTCTTCTGACTCACATCAGTCCCATTTTGATTACATTATCTCTCAACGTGCATCATCTGGATTAATGAAGTATGGTACCTGGTTTCCAATGATGTATGTACAAAGCAAGTTTTTAGAAAGATCCTAATCCAAAATGTGCTATGTCATTGGGGCTCTTCTTTTGACTCAACTCAAGAAGTCCATACAGGATGGATTACATGCACTACCAGATAATTCCAACTATGAGAGTGGCAAAGAACTGAGTATCCTAGTGCATAGCAAGTAAAAACTGAAGTGATGCATACCTTTTAACAAAAAGGAAATAGAGAGGCTTCCACATAACACATTTGAAAGAAAACAGATCATCATTCTAACCTTATGACCACATTTATGTCCACTGTCACTGGTAAAAAGCTGTAATTACTCTATTGAAAACATGCTGTCAGTAGAATTGGAACTAAACGGCTAGTGTGGAACTGACCTGGAAACAGGAGTAATGCCCCTTTATTGCTATTTTCCTGTGTTATGCTTTTAACTATCCTATATTATTCTCTGGAAGAGGTATTTTAAGCATCCATCTCACTTTTGCGCCTCGGAAAACATGGTATTTTAATCTTAAAGTAACGGGACTTTTCGGATCGTGTTTTGGCAGCACCTTAAGAGCCATTGAAAACTGCAGAAGAACATATGCCTAAAAGCTTTGATCTCATTCACTTTGAAAATTCACAAAAGCAATAATGTCCAACTTAAAACAAAAAAAAAAACAAACAAAAAAAAAAAGAAGAGCAGGCAAAGGGAAGCAAGTGGAAGTCTGTTTGACCTCTGAAACAAGTGGGATTGTTGGCTCAAATCCTTTGAAGTATGAAATTAAGCAACAAATGCCAGGCAATAGGTTTTAATTGAGTGAGGACTACAGGAATTTGGGTAGCCTGTTATTCATTCCCTTTCTCTCCTCTACTTCATTGCTGTATAGCAGTCTCCCATCCCAGGAGGGGAAGCTAAAACCTACTTTTCTAGAATTGTAGCATGATTCTTGGAGCCTACCCAGGTCTTGCAAAGCCCTTTCAGGAACCTTTCTCAAAGGTCCACTGAAATGGGAAATTAAATAAGCTTCTCTAGGTTCACTCTTCTCCAAACTTGTAGGGGAAAATAGAGAAAATGCCCTGGGAAATATTACTTTATGATGTGTCCCGTTCATTATGAAATTCCCTTCAGGGAACACTCTGTGGGCAGCCCGACTTGTAGAAGAATTTAGATTCCTTTTTGTCTATCAGGTTCACAGCTGGGCTTATAGAGGATTCTGTGATAACACTGCAGCAAAACTACACCAAGTTCTGGTCCCTGGGAGACAGTGTTGATTGACATAGATGGGATCAGAACACTCCCCTAAAATACATTTTAAAATGTCATAGGCTCCCTTCCACCTTCCTCCACTTAATTCACTTTATGAAAGTCATAGGCCTAAATTAAAGAAACCACAGATTTCACTATGCAGTGTAATATATGGCTTAATTGAGCAAAAGCCTTATTCTTAAAATGCTGTGAATGCACTGCTGATGATCTGCTTGTCTCTGCACAAAGTGGGGAGATGGCAATGCAACTTCACTAACAGAGATGGTAAATCTGTAACTGAGCCTTGTAGATTCACCTATTTTTACTGTTAGGATTAAAAAGTGAAATTGGTACACTTCTTTAACTAAACTTTCAGGAGAAAAAGCTACAAAGAGTTCAGAGAAGGTGGTAAAAAGAAATGCCTAAAAGGAAAGCAATTAATCAGAAGCAGTTGTACAGTAGAAGACACTGCATGGACCTTTTCTCTCTGTGCCCTGGCCTGTATGGGCCTAATATGGGAATGGTATGGATGCCTGATCCAAAGTTTACTTTGATGTGGCCAGTCAAAAGATTCCAGTTCATTTCAAGGGGCATTTTTGAAGAAGCCTAAATAGCTGTTAAAAATCTCTAATGTCTGATGAATTATTTTCAGTCTGCTTCCTAGCTGAAAGATAGGCACATCACATAAACCTTTATCTGCATGCTCGTTAAGTTACTTCTATTATAATTTCCATGCCTTGTCGATTTTTTTATTTTAAAGACTGAGCAAACCTCTTTCTCTCAATTTGTAAGTAATACTTCCAGATAAATATTGAAACAAACACCATATAGGTAAGTCCTGCCCGTCTGTCCAAAGAATATGTGGGGGCATACCGTGGGTGTCACTCTTGGTTCATCTGTGAACTCTCAAAATTATTTTTCTACATAAATTTTTCATTATTTGAATGCAGAGGTAAAAATACAGTAAAAAGGCTTCAACAAAAATTCATTTGTACAGCTTACCAGTCCACTATACATTTGTAAAGGCTATATATGTTTGTAAACCATAAATGCTGGATGAGATTATATATTACCCGGTCTCTGAACAAGATTCAGAATGAAAATAGGTTAATATAAGGTCCTTGTACTCTGTCTTCAGCAATGTCTGTTTTGATTTTCCTCATTGTAAGATAACACACACTTGTCAGTGCACATGCACACACATGCATAAACACACATGACGTGAGTGGATACTAAATAAACAGCCCTATAGAGAGGGAGAACAATATTTCACTTACTGTAGAATGAAGCCCAATTTTATTGGCAGACTTCAATGATGCTAGACAATAAAACATTTGTAAGTTTTGCTGCAGACAGTCTGGCTGGCAGTTTCAGCAGCTCTAATTTATTGTGAATAAATAATTTCCTGGAATCTCTGAGGAGTCATTTTAATGCTCCGAAAGAAATAAAAATCTGGCATGCCATTAAATTTGTTTTCTGTTGTTTTGAACCAAAAATACTTAAAATGAAAGAATTAAAAAAACCCACCCTGATTTCAAAGATAGTACTTTGTAAATGTCAAATCTCTCAGTTTCACACTGGTTTTACACATGAATAATTTGTGTTTACTTCATCTTTATATTTAAAGGCATGCCAAATACCATCTGTTTGCAGTTTCTTTTTTGTGTGTTATTTCTCAGTTCCAGGCAGAGAAACTGTCCAGGTTAAAGAACTCCCATAATTCTGCAGAGTATATTTAGATTCTGTTTGTGTTTCTACCCTACCGTAAATTGATTATTACTTGTAGCATCATGGTGATCAGACCATTTTCAAAGGCAGTACATTCTTGAAGCAGAAACAGAAATTCAAAAAGGCAGTGTAAAAACCAACTTCAGAATATGTTAGAAGCCAACTGTAAAAATATAGACGGAGTCAATTAGTTGATTCAGTTTTGCTGCCATCAGCAAAAAAAAGAAGCTTTAGTTTCCACAGTTGCTGAGTACATTTTTTCCATGAGGCACCTCATGGTTCCTGCCAGTGGACTAATACATAAGTACCTATTGCACTTTTATTCAATTCTTATTACCCTGATGTACCCAAAAGATTCCAAGTAAGAAACTGAACCAATAAATGGAATAAACTTTTATCACCAATAGCATCACTTAGATACCTAACATCATTCCAAGAGACTGTACCACTTTTAGTTTTGTTGATACTCAGCAAAAATAATCTCCATACAATCCACAGAAAGATAATGAAGCTAAAATCTGTACTAGTAACAGGGAATTACAATGGAAAACACTAATTTTAATTGTAAGTCTTATTACCTGTGTTGTCCAAAGTGCTTTCTACAGGCTAGTATCACTGTGAGGAAACAACCTGTAAAACTGCAAAGTAAATTTGAGAAGCAGAAAAAGGCTACACATACATTCTGTATGACTGGATAGTGAACTGTGTAGTTCAAAGAAACAGAGGACCCTCTTTTTATAGAGAAGTCACATGGCCCTCTGTTCCCATGTAGTCACTATTCCTTATTTGTTGCCTGTCTTTATAGGGAACTATTTCCTAGTTCAAGTGCAAAACCGGCATTATTAACATCAATGCTCAGCCAGGGTGAAAACCTTTAACACATTTGGATAAAAATGGACAATAAACAGTAACAGGCTTTTGCTTCTGCCCTAGTAAAGAGCAATATACCTGCCATTAGCTACTGCCACATCTATTTCTTTCAATTGGCACTAAGAGTGCAAAAACTATTACCAATAGCAAAAGGTCCTTCCCTCTGACTGCAGAGAATCAATCTCAGCCCCCACTCACAGTCCACTGAACAGCTTGGCTACAAGCAGTACAAGCTATGAACTTTTGATTCCTTTTGTCTACCTCCACTCAAGTTGTTGAATACTCTGTGAATTCAGTGAGAGAGAGATGACATTTTCTTATATAAATATTTCATTCAAGTTTATTAAAGTTTAGTCTCAGTCCTGCTGGTTTTTTTAGTTGCTCAAGCCTACACACAGTATCTTTCCTCTGCTTCCCTTGTTGCTGAAATGAGAAAATACTTTCTCTCTTGATATTTGCTTAGCAGTTTAATATCTAGAAATGCAGAATATACTCTAGCCTTCTGAGAATGACACAGGGTACATTTCATAACTTATGGGGACTTTAAGAGTCCGCACGTACTGCAAAAATCCATATAGGCTACATGATTCCTTATTTCAGAGTGTAAGGCGGGAATAACATGCTTCAACATGGAATACACATTGTCATTTACAAATGTTACCATCTGTTGCTTTCCAATAGTATGTTCTTCCACTGATTTCAGCACAGCTTGAACAATGCTGTAGTGGTGTATAGTAGCCCTCAATAATTTTAACCCTTAAGAACAGACAGTTTTGTGGACACAGTGAAGTAAACCTTTGTTATAAATGGCATCTAATTTAAATTAAAACCAGGATAAAAATGCATATCGCTCCAAGTATTTGTAATCCAAATAATCATACCAATGCCCAACACCCTTCACGGATAAACAGGGATTCCAGGTAATTTTGTGGTATCTGAACTACTTTGAGGTCATGAAACACTATGATGTTCAGATGCCCAGTTTGTGAATCTAATCCATCACATCCAATCTAATTCCTGAATTAGTCTAAAATTTGGTACTAGTTAACTTTGTCAGTTTGTGGGTCATAACTTTATGTTCTATAGTATCATGCAAAAAACTGGATATAATACAAGTTGTACAAACAGGTCAACATGACCAAGTAAATCTTTGTGCTGATAAATTCAGAGGTCCGTCTTATAATACGGTACTTTGGCACTGTGCTGTTTCCAGTTCTAGATACTTTGCAGTCAATGACTGTTAACTTGATATTAACTTCATATTAAATATTATTTGCATGATAAGCTTGTAGGACACTTGTTTTTCTATTAGGTTACAATTTATAATTTAGCATACTTAAGTCCGAGCAAATCCCGTAGTTACTCAGATGAATTCCTGAGACAGCCAGAGTCTTGAAGTGGAATTTCCTCTCCCTGCCTTTGAAGTGATCACCTCCAAAAATGCCAATGCTTTTTCTGTTGCTGCAGCTTTCAGAGTCAGTCAGGTATTTGTAAAAGAAACTTGGCACTCAGAATTTATCCTTGCGTTTGACCTGTCCCTATTAGCATCTTCCTTTGCTTCACATTATTCATTTTTATGACTTTCTCACCCCAATTTCATGTATATAAGGATGCATGGCCTTTTTAGCACTCCTACCAAAGTATAGTAGCTCTTCTGGTTCAGAGATGATTTTATCAGAACAT
The DNA here is from genome assembly GCF_900496995.4 of Aquila chrysaetos chrysaetos. Taxonomy (NCBI): domain Eukaryota; kingdom Metazoa; phylum Chordata; class Aves; order Accipitriformes; family Accipitridae; genus Aquila; species Aquila chrysaetos. The sequence continues at coordinate 20,386,334 of NC_044015.1, forward strand.
TTTCTCCTAATGTCCTTTGTCTCAGAGATGTTAGTGTCCCTATTCATTTACATTTAAGATTTTAATTTTAGACAAGTTCCTTGGGATGAGAGCTGTTCAATCATGGAAAAATAGCATAAAGTTTTGGTGCCCTTTCTAACATGCATTGTTTTGTTGTTTTATAATAAAACAAATATTTGTTAGGAAGAGAAGAAAAATAAAACTATCTTCATGATAAAGGCCTCCAAAGATGAAGGACCGCAGAGAACTCCGCACAGTCTCTGACTGGGCAACAAATGTACTTTAGAACCTGAAAAGATGACTGTCTGAAAGGTCACAGATTAAATGCATAATCTCAGTTGCCAGAACCAACATTTCCATTTTTTTTTGTTCTGTGAGAAAGGCTTCTATTATAGTTATGCACAAAGGCTTTAACTGCAGCCTATTGCTTTGTATTAAGACAAGAAAAAGTGTAGTACTCTTTTAAAAAAATGGGACTTGAAAAAAGCAACTCCTTGATTTACTTAGCCTTTAAAGACCCACTGATTTATTATTTAGTAAAAGTTGGATTGAAGTTAGTCTGAATTCAGGAATTAGTAAACCCACTTTCCAGTTCAGAATGAATCTTTTTTTTTCCCCTCAGTCCACTGCTGTGGTTTTGTTTTTTTTTTTTGCTTCTTTATTCTATAGAAGATATAATAGAATGCATATATAAGTCTATGTATTATTTATATTGCATGAGTGATTCTTTCACAGAGAATATCTGTTTATCTCACATTGTTAGAAGGAAACTATGTTACCTAGTAGTATTTTTAACAGATGTTTTGAAAGCCAACTATGTTCAGGATACATTAATATGAGGAGCTTTCAACTGGCAAGGATGAATGAGAGCCTGGAGAAGGAGTAAAAGTTAACCCCTGAGATCTGTCATGCATTGAAGCTATGCTCTAACCTTACAATGAATAGAACAGTGCAGATGGAAGGTGGAATAAAAAGCAAGGAGATAATAGAAAGGTAGATTTACATCTATGCTTACCCAGGTATTGGAAATATTCATCAAGGAAAAAAATACAAAGCCAACTACAGTCCATTGCTTCCAATATTTCTCACAAAGGGAGAAATAATTATTTCATGTAGGTGCCTTTTTCATGTAGGTGTCTTGTCCAGATATGTCTTGCTATAACTCCTATGGACATTTTTCTAAACGTTTGTTTTGTTTTGGTCCTGCCCCCCAAGGCATGAATGAAACACATGGCGCACAGCTATCAATTTTAAGGTTATATTAGACTTTCTATGTCAATGGAAGGAAAGAGACTCCTCTTTCATAAGGATACAGACTCACATATTCATACTCATAATCCATGTTCAATTACTGCTGTAGTAGTGACAGGAATTTCTCGAGGACAACAAATTAAAAAAACCAACAAATTAAAAAAAAATTGATATTGATACTATTGAATGTATTCCTTATAAGCAAACATAAACAGACAATGAATCTAATTTCAGAGAAGTGTAATTTATATGTTCTGAGACCTAAAAATAATATCTATCTATTGTATCCATTGTATTATATTCTGCTTTTCTGAGGAAAAGATACTGTTTCATTACCCAAATATTAAGAAATTAGTAAGGATAAATTAGTTAGAATGCTACTGTGAAATAGTCTGTGAAAAAGAATCTGAGTTTCTCAGAAAAAATCTTGATACATATTTCTACATGTAAGTTAATATATATGTGTATTTAATATTTCTTTTTCCAGTTGGAAGCAATTCTTTTGCACTTACAACAGAGTTCTGAGCACATGGAATTCAATAAAAACATTCTCATCAACTTTAAATAGATTTTGGATTAGGCCTTTAAAAACAGAAAGAAATGCTATGTATGTCTGTAGCAGTACTGTTTTGCTAAGTATGAAATCTTTTAGAAATCATTTTCAGAGCAATTTTTGTTTGCTTGAATGCGCATAATTTTTTTTCATGTTCCATGAAAAAGTGCAGAGGTGGCTAAAGACAAAAGTTTGAAAAATTCATGACTAAATACCTGGATATAATTATCATATATGCTCACTGGTTGGTTTGGAATTACATCAAATATTAACAATATATTTAAAACACGTGACTGTTCTTATGGGTTCTTTTTAGACTACTGCTACATAGGTTGATACATCTTTAATAGTAAATCTAAGGCTTTTTAAAAGGCACTGCAGTATCCCCTAACAAGTTGTTAAAACTTTATTTTCTGGACACCATGTTTAAAGTTCTGGCATCTTTCATTCTATTTTATGTTCCAAGCATTCATCTGTGGAATAATACAAAGATATTCCGTAAGTAACTACTAGAAAGGCTACGTATGGCAAAGGTACCTGCTGTATTTTTTATGAGACAACAAATGTTCTTTGAAACTCAGCATCTCCTTGAGATTGCCTAGAGGGAGAAAAAAATCCTCTCCTGTTCATTCCTAGCCTTTTGGAAACAGTCAAGTAATTGATATCCAGTGAAGTATATTTTATATGTCATTTTATTGCCAATTGGGTAGAACAAAATTTCCTTGATTTCTATAAGCACAAAATCTATCATTGCTGTGATATAAAGTAACGTAGAAGAAGGTATTAATGAGGAGTGGAATGGTGTTTCTTAGCGTACATTGTGCAAGAGATGACACTGAAATGGCAAAAATATATAGTCCTAGGCTGGATCTTTAATATTTAATACCTCTTCTGAAAGAGGTATATCTGTTTACCAGAAATGCAAAAATATTCAATAGAATTTACCTACTTATGAAGGCAATGTGTTAAACTCTTTTACCAGAAATGGACAAAAAGATAAATAACAACTAATTGGTTTCAATGTGCAGAAAGGAAAATTTTGGTTAGATATTGGGGAACAGCATTCACATCATAAAAACTTGGAGAAATATCCTATTTCCACCACAAGGAATCAGTTAGATGAGCATTCTCCAGCAATGAAATAAATATATATTAAATCTCTTTTGGATTCTTCCAGCCATATGGTAAACTTTCACATTGAGACGAGAGTATCAGCAAATAGTGAGAATAATGAAAAGGCCAGTCATTAGCACAGAATGGTCTTCCCTACTCCTTCTTCATGTAGGTGCTTATAGAATTTTTAAAAATAAAATATTTTTCTTACAGGAATTAATTCAGGGAGCTCTTTTGGCCTTTTTATGTGGCAAGACAGACTAGATAAATGAAAGACTCCCTTGTGGCTTTATAGAATGTACCATCCTCTCGAGTGGCAAAAACGCCCCAGGCAGGAACAAGCTTAGCAAAAGAGTTTCTCAGTTATTTAACTGAGGAGGGTGATGTACCTATAAACTGTGGTTAGGAGTCTTCGGCAGATCTCTGAACTGAACCTGCACTTCCTGATTTTCTAACCAATGCCTTAACTGGAGATTTTCTGTCCTCTTTCCAAAATGCATAGTAAACAAACCAAAGGGAAAATAAGCTATCTACTATATCTTTGCAAGTATAAGATGTATAAATCAGCTAGCAAACCACACTAGACACTTCATTTGGTTATTATAGTTACTGAAATACATTGGTTTTGACCTGCAAAATGGAGACTGTGTCCAGTTTGGTTAGCACTACGGATACTTGTCAGTCAGGAACAGAAACTAGGATCATGGTAAGATCTGGCCCCAACTGGATTTTATTGCAATGACGTACAGAGCTGACGGAGATATTTCTGCAACTGGAAATTACAACCCACAGGAATTAGAGGATTTAAAAAACCCTGGTGAGATGTAACATTTCTTAAGAACAATGGATTACAACACTTTTATTCTGTACTGCTTTGGATGATTAGTTTAATAAGTCAGTTTGTCATTCATGCATATAATAAATTAATATGCATGTTGTTTCCTTATTCATTGTCTTTAAATTCAGCAGATGAAAATCTCTTTCCTCCAGAAAATACACTAGATTATAGATGACTGCCAAAGAAAAGTAAACAGCCAGCTCCAATGAAGAAATGCGCTGAAAGCAAATACCGTTTGAACTCTGAATCTTTATTTCCACTCTTTATGGAAATGAACAAATTTATGGTTTGTTTATTGCTTGCAGAAAGAAAGCTTGTTCATATCCCCCCCCCCCCCCCCCCCCTCCCTTTCATTTGCTGGTCTAGCTACTGAGCAGGGCCTAATCACAAGGTATCTGTGTATATCAAGCAGATGTTCACTGGCAACAGAAAATCAATGTCTGTCATGCAGTTATATTGTGTTTTCAGACTGCACTGAGCACACTTACTTGAAAAGCAATGTTTTGTGTCACTATATCTGCATTTCATAATAAAGAACAAGTGCCCACTTCAAGTTATGGATCACCTCTATTGTCATTCCATAGCAATGTGTTTTACAGATGTCTGCAAATGAATTTTAGGCTGAACTCCCTTTGCTTCTGAACCATAAGGAAGTATGATATGCTATCTGTCTGGTATTTAGATATTAAATTTTGTTTGAAGAGCACTTAAAATCTCTTTGAATTCATTTAAAAACTCCTGTATAAAACAAGACCTCTGGCAGTTGAAGTCTGAAAGAGGGGTCTGACAGGTTTTCCGCACATTATCTTTAGCTGCTGGTGATGTCCTAACAGCCCTTTATTTCCTGTGAAGCCAACAAGTCACTCTTAACTCCATGTGAAAACTTAGATGGGGCTTATCAGCTCCTCCGTGGCACTTCATGGCACTTTGCCCCTCTTGGGATCATGGTCTCTATCTGTTATTATTGAGAGGGACAGTAATGAAACAGCAGCAGCACTGGGAGCCATCCTTTCAGACTAGGTCTGACACAAGCACTGAGTGTTACATTATCTGCTTCAGTGAAGCAGAAAGAGGAGACCATCAGGGAGCTGGCTGCACTCCCTACTTTACTGTTCTTCTCGGTTTTGGACACGCTAATGCAACCTGTGGACTGCTTTAACCTCTGCCAGCTGGCAAGAGTTCCCAGAAGACAGTCTGTCAGTGAGGGTAGCTATGAAACAGCCTGGTGTCTCCACTTTTCTCTCTGCTGGGATGTGTCTGCACTGCCTATGATGGGAGGGCTGGTGGCGGGAGGCACTTCCACACTGACCCCCGTGAAGGAGTCTTTCCCAGTACTGGGCTAATCATCAGCATGGGGAAGTGGGACCTGCATCATCTCTCTGTTCACCTCTCCAAATGGTATCAAAGCTGAGATACCAAGTTTCATTCTGTCTTTCTGGAGAAACTTTAAAAAAAAGGCTGAATCCAAGCATTTTTTTCTTAGAAGTTCTTTACCATGTTTGTCGCAAACAGAAACGCTGTGTTCTACTACACTAATTCCAGGGAGCCACCCTTTCAAACCACAGACATCGCCTCCATTTTATCTTGTACTTTAGAACAGAATACTTTGTCAACCACAAACAACTGACGGAGGGATCAGCAGACAAGTGGAAGAGCAATATATGGAAATAAAAATCTGTGAAATTCTGCATTCACAAATAACATGTTGAATTCATATTTTAAAACCCATGTTGCTGGGCTATCTACCCAACTTTAGACACTGCAAAATTCACTCATACTAGAGATGCTTAAGAAACAGTCTGCTGAAAGATCTCCAGCACAGTTATGCACAAGTGCACGTAGGATCTTCAGCTCAAATGACCTGATTGAAATTGCCAATTTACACATGTAATCTTAGTCAGAGGTTTTGTATGTGAGTGGATAACGAGGTATGGATACTTGGGCTATGAATACGCTCTCCTTCCTACCACAAAATGACACAGAAAATACATTTCAGACATACCTTGGCAACTGGAAATAGAAATGCGATATGCGAAATATCTAAGTAGTTGCCAGACTAGTTCCTTATTGAGCACTGGTCTTCCCTATCACAAACACTTTTTAAATTGAGACCATTATACTGACTGTCCAGAACCTGGGCTTCAAGCTCAGCTCTGCCAAGCTCTTATTCAGCATAGCTAAGTGATAGCACAGACAACAGTGGTTCAGGGCTGCTGTACCCTAGATCAGCTTGAACTCTTTCAGTAATGCAATATATATTCTGGCCTGAATCTTTTCTCCCCCTTCAGTCTAAGCTCCCAAATGCCTTTTGCAGTGGGTAGGGTAAACAATGAGAATAGCGGCTGGCGTAAACTAACTTCATGCTGCCTACAGTTTACCCTAGGGAATCCTCAATTTCCCTTTCAGGAATATGTTAGGCTGAACATATTAATGCAAAAGGATTCCACCTTGAGCCAAGGGACTTGTTTTAGTACAACCACTGTATTATACTTATTGAGGAAGTATGGTAGACACTGGATGTGTTTAGTCACACCAGGTATCAAGGGATAATATTAATTTTTTGTGTAAATATTGTAAAATAGTAACAATGTTATATATTGATGAGTCTGAACAATAGCTGTTACATTCCCTTTCTTCTTAACAGATATTTTAGATGACTTGTGGGAAATGACCATCCTAGCCTAGACTTTATTTTGCTTAGTCAAACTGTAGAAGGATAAACTGTCATCTACTTTGTATTGTGATGCTCCAGCCTTACTTAAGCCCTCAAGTTATACCAACAGCTGGATTAATTCCTCAAACTCTCGTCTTGATAATGACAACTCCTCTTCCTTTTTCCTTTGGACAAATCATGAAAAAAGTTGTCACATGGACTCAGAACAAACACAGCTTCCTTCTTTTAACAATAAAAAGAAAAAGCCTGTGAAGAAATATAACCTCTAAACCAGCCTCCTCTTCTGGACAAAGCAAAAGTGCAGTAAATAGACATAGCCTTTGGATTCCATTCCTCTGCAGGGCAGAGATAAAGTAAAGCTTTTAATAAGGTAAGCAGGAGAGTCTAGAAACAAGTGTTTCTATATTCAAGTGGAGTTTGAAGTGTTTCTTCAGTTAAGGCTAGATTTCACGTAATTAGACTGTTCAGCCACTGCCAAGACCTCATTTTAACTTTTGCTTCTAATTCTACAGGCTCCAGACAGGCTTTCGGCAGAGCTAATGGGCACCATTGAGTTGTGGTCCTGCTTTTTAACACTTGTCTTCATAAAAGCATTGCCAGAAGTCCTGGCCACATGTTCTCTAGCATGTCCTTTCTGGACTCCATATGAAGAGGATACTGAAAAGCATGTCTCAAGGGCAAATCTAGACCCAAAAGATCAACTTTAGGGATTGCTGATTCACACAAAATTCCCGGATCAGGTTGAGACAGGTTTCATCAAGTAGCAGGCATTTCAGCTTGGCTATCATGCTTATTACTGGAACTAATGGAGGTTACAGAGTCATTGTACGGATTAATGACTGAACCCATGCAGAGATGGGTTGGTCAGTAGGCCCAATGTCTGTGGAATATGCTAGTTACATATTCTAGTGGTTTATAGCAATAGCTCATTATAGGAGGGGAAAGCATAAAATACGATGTGTATTTTCATAATCAGTTCTGTGCTTAGTACTATACAGAAATAACAATTATATTCTTAGGTATAAAGAAAGGAACTGAGAATGAAACAGAAGCATTATAATGACAGTGTTGAATCCATGAAGCACACATCTTGAATAACATGCATAGTTCTGGTTCCTCATCGCAGAATAAACATGTACAGACAAAGGTATACAGGACAGCAAGGAAGCTGGTACAGAACTGTCTCCATGCAGGGAATGAATTAGAACTACACCCTGAAAAGAGGAAAATGAGAGGGATTAAAATAAGTCATAAAATGAAAAATGACATGGAGAAGGTGAATCAAAAATTTATATTCTCAGTCTCTCCTAGTACAAGATAGAAGGAGCAACAAGGCAGTAGTCTCAGACCAAATAAAAAAGCAATTCTTAAGAAAATCCACAACAGTGGAACTCAGTGCCTCAGTGCTGTGGATTAAAAATACTTTATAGCTCACTCCTCTCTCTGTTAAAGACTGCAAAGAAAACCAAGTAATGTAAAAAAGATTATTATCATGGAGCTATTTCGTTAGAGCAAACCCCACATTATCCTTCTACAGCTACTCCCTGTGGCCCTTATTTTGGTATTTTAGCTACTGTTTTCTATTCTTCCCAGCTGGTGACCTGATTCATTTGTCCAACAGAAGACCTTGGGTAATTTGCCTCTTCAGCTGCCTGACAAACGGGCAAGTGTTTCTTTCCTCCCTACCTGTCCTTCTTCTTGAAAGGATAGAAAGTGTGACAATTAAGTACAGTGGTAAACAAGAAGAAACTAAAGAAAAACATACTACTACTCAGTCTTCCTTCAAATCATTTTCAGACACATGGAATCTCAGAGAAGTGAGAATTGAATCTCAAAAGGAAAAATATTATGAGGGAGAGCATTTAAAAATTTCTTAAAGTACTTCATTCAGAACTACTGATGTTAAAACAGCAAACCGTAATTGGATAGTGAAAAAGCCCACTGTAAAATTAAATAGCTGTCTTTTTTCCTCATATTCCTTTTCTGCCTTGGCTGCCTATTCAAATTTGAGTGCTTCAGGGTGTTCATTTTATACCTGGCACATTTTAGGTACACTATAGGCATAAACAGAATTATTGCTGTTACGGTGTAAGATATTCCTGGCTTCTCTCTGATGAAACAAGAGCTCTGTGACTCTGTCACTACCTCACGGCTGGCCTATGACAGGATCAGAAGGTTCTCCTTTGGTTTAAATGATGAAGATCTTGGGAGAGCTTAAAGCGGAAAGTTTGCTTTACCATTTTGCAGTTATACATATGAAATCTCTGCCAGGCTGTATGTTAGACCACTGACATGGAGTCTATGCAGCCAAGGAATCACTTTGCCTCATCCCACCACTTCCCGCATACAGTTTCCCACCCTGGCTGATTAATAGTGTGCTGGCCCTACAAGGCAGCCTTGTTCTTCTCCAGAGTTGTTACACTTCAGTGGTTGTAAGTTTTTTTGAGAAGTGTCAGAATTAAAGACATGTTATAAATGCCCCATTTCATTTTGTTTCAGGAGTCCATCCTGGTGCTATATTATCCAAGACGTACATCAAAGTTAAAAGACAAGCTTCTTTAGCCAGGATTCTTTTGCCCTTTCTGCCCTTCTCCATCAACATCCCTGATTTCTCTTTTCAGCACTGATGACTTGTAAACTAAATATATCACTAAGTACAAGATTAGTCCAGACAACTCCTTTAGCTGTTCAGCATCTTCTATTTCACCCTCTCTCTTTAACCTAGTTCATCGTTCGGTTTTATACTCCACTAGGGGGAAAAAAAAAAAAAAATCTTCTGACTGTTGTCTCTGTTACTACCCTTGTTTCTTTGTGCTGTTTTTAACAGTTGTGCATGGGCATTCCTTCTACTGTCTTGCTGTTCAGGACTTGAAAAATGTTAAAGCAGCCCTCTTTCCCTCCGATTTCCCCCCAGTCCCAGCTGTGCCTCCGATGAATTCGCTAGGTAAAGCCAAAAGCTCAGAAATGCACACAACTTTCTGCTAGCACTAATACCCCAGTGTAATTTGCACCACACAATGATAGGAAAAAAAGAACAAGAAGTAAAAATCACTGAATGTAAGGAGAAGACTGAACTTTTATGCAATATATAGCATTAAAATTATTTATTACATTGTAGGACAACCTCTGTAAAATTGTTACCAAAAGAATTAATAAATAAAATAATTAAAAAAGCTCAAGTAGAGGCAGTACTTTAATATCAAGGGAACCTCTCACAATTTCAGCATTTACATTATTGTCTTCTAATTATGCTTTCAAAAAAATGCATACAATAAGATTTTATAATCGTGCTTACAGTAAAATTTGTAAGTTAACTGGGAACAAAACATTATTTGTTTTGCTTTTAAATTAAAGATGACCAACATTCTGGGGAAATACAATATTGATTAACATTGGGTTTTTTTCTCATAAATGAAATCTGAGCTTTGAAATATCATAAAGAATATTATCCCACTGTGGTCTGCAGCTCTGATGCTGCTGTCTTGATTAAGATAATTTGCAGCTTCTGTAAATTATCAGCTTCTCCCAGTCAATTTGGAGATGCTAGGGTGTGGTGGTGCTGAGAAATAGGTGAATGCAAAAAGTGACATTTCTTTCCATAGAAAAGCAGACTTGAATATAAAGCAATAAATAGTGTGAAATGCATATATAATGTATGGAGCTGTTGATGATCCAAAAGACATTGCTGTCAAAGCCAGTGCTTTCTGAAAAATTGCAATTAACTTCCTCTGATCATGTAATGATCTAAGAGAAAATTTGAAAAGAAAACATAAATTCTTCATTGACAGCCCAGTTCAAATATATGAATATGGCACATGGGACAGTAATTAGTGAACAGAGTCACTATTATCCTCTGCAATCATTTCCAAACAAATGAAGGAAGAAGGCTGCAAAGCCATATGGTACATATATTATAAAGTAACCTGTTCCATTCTTTAGACTTACTATTACTGCTTTTGACACAGCTACAGGAAATAAAAAGCTACTGGAATGCAGACCGGGAAAATGTATTCCCAGAAGGCTTTGCAAAACTAGAGGCTGGAATCCTTGAGTGGAAACAGACTTTGCAAAGCAGTCTCCCATTCTCTGCAGCTTAGAGGATCTGCTCAAATGTAAAATACATTCTACAAATGTGGCCATATTTAGTAGCTGTACTTTTAAGATACTTATGGAAAGAAAGGAAAAGAATGGAAAAAAGAAAAAGACTGTAAAAAAGGGGAGGTCTCCTCATGGAGGACTGGAATGTAGACTAGCGAAGAACTGTTTTCAAGAGAAGAAGCACAAAGTCAAACAATTCATACTTAGTATGCAAGATTCAATTATTTTCTTTCTCTATCATTCTTATTAATGCACTGGTAACCTGAATCAAGTATGTTCTCATTGGTAAAACTGATTTTTTTTGTCATCAGTACTTTCTAATTTTTGTTGTCCAGCCTAAGCACTAGACAATGTTATCACTTTAAGTCTTTGGTACATTTGCCTACTAACAAACTAAAGTGGTATCTTTCCTCTCTTTTCTGAGACTTGGTGTCATAAAGATAGGATTTGTATGATGTTTCTAACAGCTATGGCAAAAATACTAATACTAACAATAAGAAGATTCTGGAAATTAACCTTTCAGACCTTTTGTCAAACAAGTGGTATATGCATAAGAGAAAATAATAAAGTGCAGTGTTTAAAGTTACTTGGATATTTAAGCACCCAAATATATGGGGAAAGAATATCTTCATCGAAAGTTCTGTATATTGATTTTTATTGTGTGCCTTTTCATATCTTTCACATATTGTACTGCCTCACCAGCTATATTTAGTTAGCTGGACATTTTAAAGTAATACTAAGTCCACTGTAAAAAACCCCATGTCTGATAAAGCCTTTGAATCACATTATTCATCTCACCTGCCTAGCCTTAGATATCTATTTCTTTTTTAGCAAAGCAAATCATGGAAAATATATTGCTGACACTTGATACCCAAACAACATTACATAGAGGCTTTTTTAATTTCTTAGAATTCCACTATGCAGGATTGCCTTTCCTGGATTGGCCTCTACACAAGAGAAATTCAAAGGAAAGATAAAAGAGTTATTTTCTCAAAGATTTATTCTCAAACCCTTTTAAAATGATGTAATGTGCATTTCAAGCCTATGTTTGTTGGTTTGAAGAGGCAGAACTTGGAAGAGCTAGTTAAAGGAAATTATTTAGCCCCAGCATCATGTTACTACATATTAAAAATCTATGATCCACAAACCAGGTAAAAATTGCTTTTATAAGATTGAAGAGTATGTTGCACACATGCTGAGACACTAAAATCAATAATCCATTTTAAAAAAAAATTAAATATGATTCTGCTTCAAGATACCTAGCATCAGTCTAATATCCTTGCTCTGAAATGGTAATAATTACCAATAAAAATACAATGAAGGCATACATACTATAAATGAAAGAAAACTTGTGCAAAACAGTGATAGTTATACTTAATCTGCCAGTGACTTCAATTTCATTGCCTAGTATGGGTAAAGTCCTGGCCTCATTGAAGACACTTTGTCTAATCCCAATGGATTTCATTCTGTATATTCTGAAGAAATTAGCAAAAATCCTTACATCTCATGATAAATAGAGCCTAGAAACACTTAAGTCTTTATCAATAGAACAATGGCCTGTGCATGACATTACATTATTTGGTCATTTGTCATTTAGCTATATTGATAATATTGATAATTGATAACATTGATAATACAATAAAGTTTGCCAAACATTGCCATCTTGGCAAATTTAAGGTTCTTTATATGGTCTTACACCGAAGCGTATAGGCTTGCAAAAGGGGAGGTAATTTGCTGATTTATTTAAACACATCAGCAAATTATTTATTTGAACTGTTTAAAGGTATCAGTGCTGTGCTGAACCGTCACACATGGGTGTGCTATGCTTACAAGAACCAGTCCAGAAGAGGAGCTACCTATATAAGGGTAGCTGTAGGATATTCTGTAAACAGCTGTGTTGGCTGAAGAGAGCAGTATTCAGTGGTCAGTGCCAGCTATGCTTTATCACCCTCTGCTAGAGGCTTCTACTCACCAGGATAGTGTTACCAAAGGTCTAAATTTCCCAGAATTGGTCATCTTTTTACATCTGGAAATACTGTCTCAGTACAAGCTACAGCCCTGCTGCTAATTACTATTCACTTCAGAAATAAAGGATCATGAGGTTGTTCTGACACAGGGAAAAATAGACAGACATTAAAATTTGCTGTATGTATTTTCTATCTTATCAAGCTGGCTCAACAAGCTAAATGGAACTCATTTGTTGTGATTACTGTACACAAAGAGCTAACCTCTCCCCTCGAATTATAAGATTAAACAGTGAAATACTGACAAAAGTAACAGATCTCCAAGATATTATGTCAAAGATGTGGTCACATCCAGTCCTGTTGACACAGAAAATTGCGAAAGGGGTTGCACCCCGAGCCCAAACCAAACTGGTTAAACGTACAGTTGACTGGCTGCTGGAAGGCTGGTGATCTCGGGTAGCAGGGGCCATGAGCAGTGGCCTCAGGGTGTAAGCTCTCCTCCGAGATCATCTGCGCCTGGAACAGGGGCTACGACCGCAGACCACCTTTCCCCTAACCGGCATCCCCAGCGCCTCTTTAGTCGTCTTACTGGAAATCTGCCTGATGCATGTGGATGTGAAAGGAAGGCGGGCCCGGCTCACTGTTACTTTGCAGTGATGGCTTGGGAAATGAGATCAAGACGATCACCTGCTGAATTTTAACACTGGTGTTTCTCTTTAGTCTGTTGTCTCACATTCACTACCTGTGCTTTCAAGATCACTGTGTGGTATCATAAATACACACAGAGCTGTTCAGAACATTAAAGCAAAGGTCCCAAAGATCCTACAACTGAGTTCATGCAGGCCAGACAAAAATTGGGAAGTTCAGTTACTGGAGGGTGAAGAGTGACAGCATTAGCTTTCCTTAGGAAGATTGTAAAAAAAGAGTTGAGTTTAAAAAGGAGAGACAACTGTACACAGGCAAAAAATTATGTTTTCTTCCTGCTGTATTTCATTGTATTTCCAAGAGACAGGGGTGGTAAGCAACAAATCTAAAACAGGGAAGGGTAGGCAAAGGGAGCAGTAATGAGAGATATTAAAGAACAGAAAAAGAAATGGAAGAAAAAGAGGGTGTGGGCCAAAGCAAATTCTGTTTTGTGCAGCATCTTGAAGGTAAAAACAAGAAGAAAGATGTGGGGAGTAGGTGGGAAGTCAATAAATGGGTTCAAGATGCTGAAAGGAAAAGTATTTAGAATAGAAGATTATGGTGATGATTTTGGCAGCAACACCTTGAACTGGAATGGGAAAGAACCTAGCCAGGGAAAGGCAGCAAGAGTTGTCAAGGAGGTGATGAGGATGAAGCAACAGTGCAGGAAAACTGAAGAGAGTAATAAGACTAAGTCTCCAGAAACCCATCACACTGGCCAGATTTGAATCTACTTTACTGGGGTGTATTCTTTGGCTTCTGTGGCTAATGTGGATGTATGTCAGAGCAAAAGACATTATTCTTTAGTAATATCCAGATTTATACTTTCTATAAAAAAAAAAAAAAAATCCCCTTTTGGTTGTGCCTCAACACTTTGTGAAAATGGAAACAAAGAACTGGAAAAGTATATTTTTTCAGTTAGTGGATAAATTTCCAGTAGGATGGATGGATATAGGTTTGCTATTTGTTTAAAGGAAAGAAATGTCACCATATTTACAATAAAATCTCGATTTGCAAAAAAGATGGTGAAGTTTCACTTGGCTGAAATTAAGGAATGCTAGTGACAACGTTACATCTTTTGCAACTGCACCAAAATTAGTAGGTTAGAACAACTGTTGCTGTTGCCCATATTTCTTCCCTTATTTTTGTAACTGTGGTTCCAGAGGTGCCAAATCAGCCCTTCTGGCTAAAAATTCAAAGCCTGCAAGAAGTAGAAACTATAAAACCTTACAGCTAATAATAAATGTATTGGGTCTAATCCTGCAAACATGCATGTAGGTAATTTTACTTGCATAGTGAATCCCACTTACTTTTCTGGCATTATTTCTGTTACTAAAATTCCTCATGTATGTAGGAGTTTAGAAGCCTGGACCTGTTCTTCACTTTTTCTGCCATGTGCTGGCAGTATTTTAGTAAGGGAGACACTTAAATATCCCAGACAGGAGCGTAAAGAAGTCCAAAGGGAGCAATTATGAAAAGTCCAAAGCACTGTAACAATTAAGATAGCAAGGTTTGTTCTATAACTAAAGCTGGTGACTTCTGTAGGAGCTATATAAATGCACTGAGAGCCCTTTTAAAATTTTGCTCAGTCCTTTCCCTCCTTTTCGCAAATGAATAGAGCTATTCATTTCAATGGAACTTTTGTCTGTGTGGGTCTGGAAAGCTGTCTGAGCAACTCACACAGCTCCAGGTAGCAAATGTTTGTAGAATCCCAAATGTTAGGCAGCCTGTAATACTAATCTGGATGGCCTTGACGCAAAATAAAGTGGTTCAGTAGAGATCACCCACTACAAAGACTAAAACAAACTAAATGATTGGCCATACCAAATAATTGGATACTTTTAATAGATTAGAAAAAAAAAAAAAAGAAAGAAGAATTGATCTTCCTTTGCCTAGGCCAATGTACAGCAGTGTTGACAGAGATGGAAAAAGGCACATGACTTCTAAGTGTTGATGTCAAGAAAGAAAATGAATGTAAGGAAGCCCATCATTAAACATTCAATATGGTCTTCACTGAAACAACAAAAACGATAAAACTAAGTGCTTATGCACTCTCAGATTCACACTCAGATTGAAAGATCTAACTTTTCTGCCACCGCATGCACCGTATTTCCACAGCCTCAGTATCAGTTATAAGCAGGATTTGATTAAATACTCTTTAGCATCTGAAAAGACATGCCAAGGATTAACATGATTAACTCATACAGTGGAACACAGGACACACGTAAATTTATGACATTTATTTGCCTAATGGCTTCCTCCTTACAAGCTCTGCCTGTCTCTCATCTAGTTAAGATTTCATCATGCTTTCAGAGCCATGAATAACTCCTTCTCATCTATCCATCACTGCCTCTATTCATGTTGTCCCTTTTTGGTCCCATCTCTTTTGGCAGCCTCTACACAATGTTTGCCATCTTCATCTCAAAACCCCTAGCCACGGGGTTTTGTTTTTCCTTTCTGTGCAGCTCCCAATTCTTAGGAGTTATCCATGAAGATAGTTCCTCCCTGACACACCCTTCCAGCAAAGCTGATAATTAGTGAAGAAGTAAAGAGACAACTAAGGAATAATTTTGAATTGAAAAAAAAAAGTCCATAACAAATCATAGCAAGGTCAATGACTGTTTAATCATTCAGCTTACATGTTGAATTAACCTTTTTTCTTTCTGTTATCCCACGGTTTCCCTTCTAATTGTGTAGTTCCTAATACATTGCTGACCTTAACAGAGAAAAGTATTAAGAGCACATTTTGGAATTACTACAGTTCTCGAGCTATTCCTTTGCATAGGAGTAATTCCCCTGATACTTGATTGCCCCCTAAGGAGGTGCATTTAAGACCTACGAAGCACACAATTTGATATCTGCATGGAAATAGCAACCAAAAAACCACCACCAACAAAAAAATTGTTTTCTTACTAGACCTTGATTACATGGGTACTATGTGTGACCACCTCTTTCCAATATAGAAAGGTACCTGTTTGCAGTGAGAAAGGATTAATTTTATTTACAGCTGGATTTCGATGGAGCAGGTTTAAGTAGCTTCCAGCTGTCTTTCTAAGGACTTGTCAGAATTTTCCTCTGAAAGGAATCTGGAGATAATCAGGAAATAGCAATAGCTTTAATAAATCATAAACTGAAACCTGTGAAAGCTGAAACTACTCAGTAGCATGAGGTGAGGGAGGAGAGGGAGAGAGAGAGAAGCAAAGGACAGAGTATGATTTGGGTTTAAAAAAGCATTTTGAATTGCAACACTTTCTGTTGTGCAAAATTACTCAGAAAGGCAACAATTATTTCAGAAATTGTTCTGGAGCATAAAGCTGATGACACAAAACATCCATCCTTGCTACAGATGAGGAGGTCATGTTTTGCCTGACGCATCTCCCAGTGCATGCCTCTTTGGGTGTGTACATATACTTTCATATGCAGCTGTATGTATTGGAGAAGATATAGGTATTTACAGAAAATGTACTGTAAAAAAACCAAAACCAGTCAGAACAGTCATCTTATAAAAAAACTTAACTCATATCTTTTAGGGATGCATTTTGCTTGAAGATCTTACTTTCAAATCTCCTCGCTCCCTTGCTGGCTCAAGAACATCTTACAAAACAGGAAATATCTATAGTTCCTAGTGAGAGGCCAGAGCCAGCTCACAGGGTACACATGAAGAAGTGTGAGTGGTATGGGCTTTTCTGGACTCTGTTGCAGTCCCATTTCCACGTTACTGAGGGAAAAGCAATTTGTTGCTGGGGTACTCCAGAATATCTGATAAAATATCATTGCTTTATATCAACAACTTGCTTTTAAGATTCTCTACTGGTATGCTCAGAATATGAATTAAGTTCCTAAGATGTACCTTTAAAAAATCTCAATGAAAACGGGCCTTTATAAACCAAGTAAGAAAAGAAAATTCTTTTTCTGTTTATTATAACGACAGTCAGGAGGTCAGATTCAGTTATCCCCACATAACCCTGCTGAACTTGCTCAATGGGGTCGCAGTTCTGCAAGCCAGAGCAGAGCTTAGCCCAATGTGTAAATTTCAGGAAGAACAAACCTTCATTACAGAGCTCAAAAGAATCCTTGTGCTCTCTGAAGGAAAGGTATAAAGGGGTGCTTGTTAATACTAGTCAACACAGTCCACTTTCTGGAAAAAGAGGGGGGATCTTGGTAAGAACTTGTGTCTCATACCCAGCAAGGCAAAATTTCTCCAAGAGAAAAAATAGCCAACAAGAATTTTAAAAAACACTACGTGCTCTGTAAATCTTTATAATTGTATGACACATTCCTACGGGATAAACTTTCTGCAGGAAAAATCAACAGCTCAGTAACCGACACTATCGTGTAGTGCTTTTAACTCGTCATCATATTTTTCCTCTTTAATACAAAATTTATTCTTTTCAGAACTCAACATGCAGGGTATTTTTTTCACCAAGCTTTACGTTGTGCTAGTATTATCTCATTATCTGTGCAAGTCCTGTTTATTCCAAATCCTAGAAATTGCTTTAAACTGTGTCCTGGTATCAATCCAGAGGAAGAAAGCAGCAGTGTCCTTGTGTGTGTGCGAGGAAGAGAGAAAAAGAGGAGAGAGTGCTTTTGTATGGCTTTGAGGGAAATTCAGATTTATTTAAAGAGTATTGAAGTCATCTTACATCTGTACGTCTGACATAAAACCAGGAGGGGATGGTACCCTATCTTATTTAGTACTTAGCCACCCTCATGAAGAAAGCCCATGCTCTCACCATGTCAATCATTTGGTCTTGATTACTGCCTGCAAAATATGCAGGTGAGATCCCTTCATAGGTTCAATAGTACAGCCCTGGGGCACCCTGTACTGACCATGCGGGATGCTGGGCCATGGACAGGGATTCCAGTTTGTCACAGCTGCTGCCCTTGCTCCCATTTGCCTGAGAGGGGATGTTGTCAGGAAATCTGCAGTCTCATTCCCTCCTCCTACCCATCAGCACGGAGCTAATAGGCTTCACCGTTTTGTGACATGCAGAAGGTAGGTGGGTTTGTATGACTGCCTGCATGGAGGGTCTTCGTCTTCCCCCCCTTTTGTCCCAGTGTAGACGCAGTGTGACATTTGCATTGTTTCTTGGGCTTTACATGCCTGCAGAGGGGGCCAGAGAATTTAGCAGTCTCTGACTACCTAATCCCAGTGAATATCTCAGTTTAGGAAACCTGTGAAGTATATAATACTTTGAACAGAGACAATGGGAAGCATAATGTAACTCAATGTTTTGATAAAGTATTGTCCTCTAAGGCATCACAGTTTTTACTTTAATTCACTAGCCATTTTCAGTGCTCCTGACTCTGAAAAAAACACTAATTTTTCTTGTTATCAGTGGTTTATATTTTTCACTTCAGCTTTTGTGGAATGTGTACCAATGAAGTCTTAATGATCTTAGTATTTTTAAAGTATTTTGTCAGAAGTTAAATGCAATATGACTTTTCCAAAACAGTATGGAAAAAGAAAAGAGAAATCATGATCCATCTGTAAATTCTCTGTGTACCACAGTCATTTATTACTTCATACTGAAATTTGAAATATGAGAACAAAGCAGAGGCAAAGCCAAATAAAAAAGCCACACCAGAAAGGAACATCTGCAAAATTCTATGAAAAAAATGCACAAGTGTTATGAATTAAACCTTTTCTGGCTTTCCTTACAGCTGCACAACCTCACAGTCAGCAAGACAGGAAGGACTATCAAAATATTTCCTATTCAATCTTAAGAAGCAGAAGCCCATACCATTTATTGGAAACGTTAAATAAAAGCCTGTGTGCTGGCATACTCGAGAAAATGTAACAGCTGATAAAGAATAAAAAATGGGAATCATAAAATGCAATATAAAGTGCAAGTAATTTCAGCTTTCGTCTTTAACACAATCTTTACAATGTCTACAGTTGATTTTGCTAACAAGTGGTAAGGACCAGTGGAGAAGATGGTGCATCTCACACTGAGAGTGCATACAGAAACTTTTGTAAAAAACACTTTTTACTGGAAAACACTAGCTTGTGGAAAATGAAAGTGCTCATAAGAACAGGCATGTTCCTGTGATGTTTAATTTTTGTAAAGAATCCTATGGAATTCCAAAACTAATGATAGGTACCTTTTCAAACACTTCTTTTGACATACCAAGTTATTATTTTAGGACAAAACAGACAAACAAACAAAAAAAACCCCACCAAAAACCAAACACCAAAGAAACAACCAGGTTGAAATGGTAAAAATTCAGAAGTCATTTACATTCATCTATAAACTCTTTCAGCCTGTTGGTTTATGGACCTTTTCCAAAGTTAAAGCTTGTCCTAATGTTTAGGAAAGGAAACCTCAAAAATCTGGAGAAATATCCCAGATAAACTGCTTCACAATCAGTAACTGGCTGCTTATATTGAAATATGGTCTGCACCACTGAAGTCAGTGTAAGAAGGATTGGGACTCAAAATAAGGCAAAAATTTCTAGCCACAGAGCAGACACTACAGAGCAAAGCACATTCAGGAAGATTTTCGGTGGCAAAATTCCAGATTACATACTTGCCGATTTGTGGATTAGTGTAAGTAAATTAATACAGATATTTTTCATATGAAGCATGTAACATTCCTCAATACACTTTCTAATATCAGCATAATAATTTTATTTTGACAAATATTCATTTGAAATTGTTCTTTTCCAATATTACCTACTTCTATACTTTAGGATTTTGCAGGCAGGTATTGTGTAAATGCATATGACCACACTCTGCACCCAGAAGAAAGGAGTGTGAAAAGGAATATGTTATCACTGAAATATGCCGTGGAACCTCCCTCTCTGCAGTGGAGAATGAAGAGTTGCTCATGCAAACTCTTCTACCAAAGGACCCCTCAGACATCACAGCTGTCATGGCATTTCCCATGGGAAATGCCCTGTGAAACTGCACTTTGAGTTTTCCTTCATTATACGTTGCTTTAGGGACCCTTAAGCAAAAAGATATCTTGTTTCCAATATCTGGGTAGAAACTGGAAATACATTTACAAACTTTCTAGATAGATACACAACTGCTAAGGAAAGCTCTAATAGAAAATAAATGCTGATGCTAGAGAGACCTTTACCAGGAGACCAGAACATTTCCTTATGCTTACGTATACTCTCACTTAGAGTTTTCAGGTGAAACCAGAATTTATTTATAAATAGAATACATCACTTTTCCCAAAAGCTAAAGCTATTCTGAAAGATATTAGTGTTTCTAGAAGTGACGCTGAAATGACAAGCAACAAGAAGAAAAAGTCCCAACCATGAGATAAACTTTATACAAGGCCAACATTATGTGTTTGTGTTCAACATTTTATACCTTTACCATTGCTATTAAATATAGTGAATGACGTATTTGTATATAGGTTTATGCTTTTGTCAAAAATAGATTTGTTTGTAAACCAAAGTCTGGATATTCCTTTTACAGAGACTATGCTGTTGCCAACACTAGAAACACACGTCCATTCGAGAGAGTAAGAATCTGTCTTGAAATATGAAGCTGATGAAAGATTCATAAAAGCACACATCAAGTGAATTCAAGGATTTGCAGGATCAAAATAATTAAATACAGAGAGAGTGCACCAAATATTTTTCACAGCATATTAAAATCATGCATAGAAATGAGCTGCCTGAGAGGATACAAGCTGGGCTGTATTACTATCTTTTTCATCACAGAAAGACGGGAGAGAATGTTCATAAGTGGTTATCAACACACTAAAAAAACCCAGGCCCCTGTTTCCTACCTCTGATTTACTCTTTCTTCAAATCTAAACTACCTGGGGTACAGCAGCACAGTGGTCCTGTGGCAGTTCCACTCCCACAGGAGGAATGGAAACGCTAACTGACAATGACAGTTATAGTCAAGCTTATAGAGAACCATGTCAAAGCTGCAGATAGTACTGACACCTTTGTCACCAGCTGTTAGTCACGTTGCAGCCTTTAAACCTTTATATATATAGCCAGAGTTGCAGTTTCATGATGTTAAAATATTTGTAAAATCCTGGAGGAGAATTTTATTACAAACAAGGAAATGTGTATAGACTGCATAAATTGAAATGTTCGCATTAATTTTCACAAATAGGGACTTCCTTTAGCTGGCTCAAGGGTTTATGTGCTTTATGGTCAGGGTAAAGAGAATCACTGTCTCTATTTGCAGGTCAGCTTGGCACTGAAGTAGCGAATAAACTGTTTGTGGCTGGTTTCCAAAGCAAACAGGACTTCTATCTATACTTGAAACTTTTATTAAAACAATGAATATCACATCTAGTATTTATAAATTCCTTCTGTCCTACACTAAAATGGACTATACAGAAGGATAATTTGGGTAATTAGCTCAAACTGAAACCCAGGACAGAGGAAAATTTGTGCATAGTGCAATGTGTTAGGGTGGAGGAGTGATCAGATCTCGTGCTCTTCTGTTCACCCTCTTAACTCTACAGTCTCCAGAAAAAGAAACTTGACTCAGCTACAGTTCTCCTGGGAACCCTGCTCTGGCATGGCTGCTTTTCTTCCATTCACAGTGAACCTCCTTTTAAAAGTCATAATCTGCCCTGGAATCTGGTTTCGTATTTTGAGTCAGAAAAATACTAGCTCATTCTCCTATTTATTCCACAATACGTGACATAACACTTGATGCTATCAAGTATATTTAACACCCCAATAAAGGTATTGGGATCAACTTTTTGAATATTTAACTCTTATATAAAGCTTGGACTCTTCTGTATATAGAAAAAGCATTTACTTAAAGTTGGATCCTTGATATTTGACACTGGTAATACACTGTTCACTATTTCCAGCCATTCACGGATGGGCTCCAGATATTTCCCCGACACATAAAAGAATTTTATTTTATTTGAATAGTCTTATAGTAGCTGGAAGCATTTTTCAACAAAGGACCTCACTCAGGGTGATTTGGTGAACAGGCTTTCCAAATAATTCTTCATGAGCCTGTACTGTACTACTGTATACTGATAATGTACATTTTAGAGCTGTTGCACTCAGCACAGATGTTCCACCAACAGAAGTACTTCAAGCTGAGGAATTGCCTGCCATTAATCATATATTATTAAAAAAGAACCCTGTTTTATCTACTAATCCACTGAAAACCAGTTTATATATCTACTGTTACTGTGAGAAAGTAGTGAAGCTGAAAGAAATGTTACTATTATATGAAACTGAAGTAAAAAGCAAACTCCCAGTTTTGTGGACAAACAGGGGAGAGATTTTAGAGAATGTCAACTATAACTTCTTGGCTTCTGTTCCTTTAACCAAACAAACCCAGGTGTTTCAAGTGCAGGCAGGCATTGATTTGCTTGGGGAGGTAGATTGTCTGAGCAATACTCAATTTTGTAGCACATGTGCTCCCTTTCATATGGCAGAGGAATGGCAGCAGGTCTATCCAGCAGCCCTGTCACACTGCAGCCATAGCAGCCCCTGTCAAACCAGAGTATCCAGGTAATTAGGGATGGAAATACACACTAGGTCGATTGGTTTGTCAGTGCAGGGTATTTCCTTCATTCCTTGTCCAGGTCATTTGGAAAGACAAGGAAATTTCCAAAATGCCACATTTTTTTTCCAGAATGCTCTACTACTTTCATCTGTCACTATCACTTTTCTCCTATTTGTGCAAAAATTAGTATTTTTATTCCAGCTATTGTCCACAGTAGTGGAGTCAGCACAAAGTCTTTAATGAGTGCAAGACTCCAATGTTTTTGTTACAAAATATGATTTTTCAGCATGGTGCATTCCCGCTTACATCTGTGCTACCATTTCTCTGTTGCTGGAAGTCATCTGAGAACAACACTACGTTACAGAAGATGAGGTAGGCAGAAGCACAGCCACAGTGATCTGGGCATTACTGGCTATGTAGCCGGCCATGGCAAAACTCAAGAACCTACATAGAAAGCTAGTCAGATAATTGGATGTTAGCCTGAGGTGGTATCTGTGCTGCAATGACAGCATAGGCAGCTCAAGAGTCTGGCATTTATAACACCGTTTTAACTGGCCCTTATATATCAAGCTGTTACTTATGTCAGTTTGATAATGTCTGCTCTCTGTTCATGATGAAGTGTTTCAAGCTAGAGAAAATTTTCCTCATATAATGATTCCTGTGGAGCATTTGCCTTAGTCCTTCTGTCCTGTGCACTAGGAAGAAGGGCAACCTGCAGAAGCATTTGTTTTGCCTTATCTGCAGGCTGAGCCGATTCTCCAGGGGGAACTGAGAAGGAGAAAGGGACCCAGGGGTTACAGCAGCATCACTCAGTATCTCCAGTGCCTCTTTGCATTAACACGCTTGATTTTGGACCTCTGTTTGGGACTAGATTTATAAGGATGCTCCACAGCCCTTTGGGTCTCAACTAAAAAAACCTAAAAGATTTGGAGAATGGGACAGAAATAATACAGGAGTGACACAACTTCCATTAGAAAACTTTAGCGTAAAACGGTTTGTGAAGAGAAGGATTCTCCTTCCACTAACATGGAGAGAATTGTACCTCTTTCATCATCTTATGATTAATATAATCAGAAATTACCATTGAATGTCATGCATGGATATACAGAAACAACGAGAGGCATTGGCTCAGTTCCCCTCTTTTGTGCAGAATGTACAACTTCTGTTGTCTTTTTTCCTTTTTGTTATGGTATTGCCAATCCTGAATGAAAGAGCTTATGGATATATAAAAAGATTTGGATGGAAACACAATTCCTGCAGTTTTGTAATTTGTCATTTCTAAAAACCCAAACCACCATGCTTAGCCTTTTTAAATTGAAATCTTCAGTTATGCCCCAACCACAAAAACATGCCTATGCTATCCTGTGGATCCTAGCAATTACAGTTTGTTTCTATGATCTTAACTGTATGAAATCTCCAAACAGTTATTTTGGACAAAACATATTTCTATGTTGTTATTAAACCTTTTAAGATCACTTTCTATGAATTCCGTTATTTCAAATAAACAGGTTGGTATTTCAGAGGGAGTTAAAAAGTAGCCAATTTAAACAACTTGATAGTACCCGATTGGCTTTGTTTTGAAGAGTGCATTAGTAGGCAACAGTCTTTAATGCAAGAATCTAAGTAAGGTTTGGCCAGCCTGTGGCCATCTATGTCCTGCCCATATAGATATTTCCTCTCTAAGCTGCTCTAGAGGTGAATCCTCAGTGCTATGAAGTATATCAAGCTCCACTGTCTCTGGATTCAGCTTGGATGCACTGGCATTTGTCATGCTTCTGCCAGCTGAGATTAGAAACCACTGTTACTAGGCATTTTTTTCATGGTATATACTATACTTCCTTGTTGCTTACTACTATTCCTTACACAGTGCTGAGATCCTGCTGTAGTCTGGGTCAGAGGAATATTTGTTAATATATCTGCTTACATATACACCATACATTGATTTAATAAAACAGTAGTAAATTTTTTTGCAAAAATCTTCATTTCAGATTACATGTGCTTCAAATCACGGCAGGATATAGGAAAATTGGAAATAAGCCTTAGGAAAGTAGTTTAACAGAATGCTTGTGTACCTACCTAGCATTACACGTTAATGGTTTGAGGAAAAAAAAAAAATTCTTTGAGAAAGAATTTAAGAAAGCCAGAAAATTTTCTTTCATTCATGCAACCATGTTTCACTAGGTGAGGATTCCAGGTAAAAACAGAATGGAAATTAAAATTAGTATCATTCTAACTCTAGATTAGTGCAGCATGGAACCAAAGAAGAACATAGCAGCAAAAGAGAAGATACCCAGTGTCTCTTCCAACAAAAACTACCTCTGCTAATATTTATGGTGTGAACTTTTCTTTCTTATGGAATTTTTATCTACTCACCCCATTTTTCCATGAGGGAACCTATTGCCTTGGTGATGACAGATTTGTTTAAAGAGAGATTTCACCTCAGTAAGCAAACAAAATCTGCATTTGATAGGCGTAATGCAAGAAAGTAGGAAAGATTTCATTTTCTTGGTCTTGGCAATGACCTTTTTAGAGGAAAAATGCATACATTTTTCTTTGACCAGAGTGCTTGCATTATTATTTCTTACTCAAGCAAGTGCTTGAATAAACATGAATATCAATGAACAAGTCTAGGATAAATATCAAGCTAAGCTATGCTTTTTTCATGCAGAATAATATCAGTTCCTTTGTCAACCTATATTCTTTTTTCACAGAGTTTAACTGTAAGTAGCTGTCCACATTTCATCCTAGGAATTTTTTAACTTGTATTACCATAAACTAACCTTAATGCATTTATTCAGGCTAGAGTATTCCATAATGCTTTCTTATCAAACAATCTCTTCTTCAAACAACAAGCCTGATTTTTTTCTTCAGTATTGTAAATAAATTCAGCTCAATGTTACATTTAAGCAGTATAAAGTTCCATATATAAATAAAGAACATGCAGCAACACATGACAAACAAGATTTGGAATAGCAGTGTATTCCTTCACATATCACTTTAGTAAAGATTAATACATTATTTTGTTTAAAGGTTTTCAACGTGCTGCCTTCTGTTTGAAGTTGATTCCTGCCAAAATGAAATCAGTGTCCGTTTTGTACTTTGGTGTATAGAAGATGGTAGAGGCAGGATTCTACCTACCCCTGCAATTCGCATCCCATTAAAGACTGGCTACTAGAAACTCTGGTTACCTGATTACCAGTGAAATCATTCAGATCAGAATGTGTTCCAGGTCAATCTCTTTTCTTGGGACGAAAAGAAGCAACAGAGGTCTGTACAAAACTATGGCACCCTTTTTTGTGACTATTATTTCTAATTCCAGCTGAATATGGATCCAAGTCTAGAAGCACAGGGTTCACACATATAAGTGAAATAAAGGAAGAAGATTTATGAAACTGGTTGAGTGATGTAGGACCATAAATGCATTTAACTTGCAGTATCAGAAAGCTCATGAAGTAGAGATGCATTCTGTTGGCATCTGATTCCATAAGTTTCTGAGTTGCAAGTAATTGTATCTGATTTCTGGGGGCAATCATGTGTTTAAACAATATGAACTGTGTCGATAAATAACTGAAAATAGTAGATTCAAATGCAAATAGGAGGCAGTTCAGAAATTTTGGTGGTTCTGACTCAGCTGGTTTTGGCTGAGACTTTTCTTGGCCTTGTTCTTTCTTCAACAAATTCCTATTAAAAATCCTGGGCATTTGAAAAGTGCAAGGATGTCAGACTTGATGGCATTGGTCTTACATTCAGTTGTCAGCCATTTTGAAACAGAGATATAAATGTAATGGTAGTCCCATCATAATGCAGCACAGTAATGACATACCCAGTCAGTCAAGAACGGTATGAGATCGCTGTATGATAAAGCAAGCACAACAGATTAATTTGATCAGATTCTCAAACGCATTTTGCCTTTTAAGAAATGCCTCTGTCTTCTTCATTAAGCAATGCCAGGAGAAGCTATTTCAGATGGTAGTGTGGTTAATGCATACTTTCTCAATGTAGTAGCTGTTCTGTCTTTCCTGTCACAAGGATATATGGATTTCATTTTGTCACTCAAGACAGAGCAGTAGGGATGTTCTATCTGTTTTCATGGGGGCAGAACAAGATCTTTGTGGGGAAAAGGAGCGTTATATTTGCGCCTTTTAAAAAAAATTTAAAATCTAAACAAATTGCAGAATAGAAAATTTTAGATAAATTCCTTTTAGCCTTTGACACTTAGTCTACATTTCCCTCATCTTCCGAGACAGATTTAATCAATAGTCCTCTTTGCCGAGTACTGGTAAATGTCTGCATAACTTATAAGCCACAGGCATCCAGGACAGAGTGAAGGAACAAGCAGTACCTGGTTAAGACAGAAAATAGCAACTGTTTATGAAAGGTATGATGAAGGTTTTCATGTGGCACAGTTTATCCAACTGTGAAAATATTAGTTGGGATATTACTGAGCGGGTGCTCAGAGCTCTTTTGGCCACTGACCAGGATAAATGGTCCAAGCAGAGGAGCTGACTGCAGATTAGTTACATATAGAGAAGACACAAAGGAACAAGAGATACGTGACTCAAGAGAGAGCAGCATGTGGGTTGAGAGATTAATTCAACACTTCCTAAGTTATTTTTCCCTGTGCCCTGCTCCTCAGTGAACTCTGCTCTTCTTCCCACCTTCTCAACTAATCCCACCTTGCACTGTCCTATGGGTTTACACCATCTACAGTTGCAAATGTTATCACATCTTTTTCTTCAGGATGCTCTCTGGTTTGAGAGGCAGTGGTATAATTGCAAAGAAAAAAGTTAATCGCAATACAAGGAGGGCACAGGGTTCAACTATATAATCACATCTTTTCAAAGAAAATATTGTCTTAAAATCCCAGAGGAAAAAAAACAAATATGGCTTTTCTCCTTCATATGACATCTCCCTCGATCACACTTCCATGACTTTTTCCACACTCTGAATGTAATTCTCACATTTGACTCAGTTGTAAGTTTGCATCTCAGTCTTTCTGTACTCATCAGCACTTCAGACTCTCCACTGAATGCTCTCTGAGACTTTGTCAGTCATCCCACTGCCATTCTGCACTGTGCTCAAAGAACAATTCAAATAAGATTTATTTCAGACAAAGCAAGAATAAGTTTGTTTAGGTATCCTGACAGGCTGAAAAGATCTCTATGTTCTAGGGTACTCCTTTGTATATTAGTTTTTCACCCTGTTTGGGTCTGTCTGAACACCTTTATACAAAGCCAGTATTTTGCCACAATCTAGTAAGCAATATTTAAAAATACTATAACAAAATTAAACCCTAAAACCAAAAGAAAGCTGACATATCCTGAAATACATATGGAATTGAATGCTCTTGTTTGCTCTTGATTTCATAAGCAAACTGCTCAGATACCTTTCAAGGTACAACAATGTGAAACATGGCGTACCTTTGGGTTATTTTCATTGTCATATATTAGAAAGTCCTTTTGTTTCTAATAATTTCAGAAGCAAGCTAGAGATCATCCATTACTGCTTCCAATCCATCCAGCATCTCTAAAATATTAGGTATGGCATCCTTAACTGCCAAAGTAATAGTGCACAGAAACCACTGAAATATAAACCTACCACAAAGACAGTTGAAGTTTTGCAGCATTCAGGACATGCTCTGCTCAGCCCTTTTCATATGACAGAAATATACAACTGTAAGAGATCTTCCTTGCAGAAGTCACCCCTTAGCACAATGAAGCATTATCAGCTACACATAGAATGAGGTTTTATCTGGCCTTATACCCAAACATGAAGGATTGTATAGCCTCGAAGGGTAGCCTGGTGTACTGTTTATTTCCCATTAAGGTATTCTTAATAGTTTTCCTAATTGGGATTTCCTACTTAATTTTCCTGACATATAAGCTAAATATTCCTTATTTGTAAATTAGAGTGGTGTTCTTATGATTTTTATAGTTAAAGGACACAGAGAATCAACTCTCTAACAAACTTTTGTACACTGGAGGGTCTCACACTGTAACATAATATTTGATGACCTTTTCCACAAATCTTTAATAATTTTGACTTTGCCAACACACGATCACATTTTCAACTGTGCCAACTGTGATATGTTTTGCCTCAGCAGCTTCTAATATTCTCCTATGGAAAGTCTGATTTATGGGGTTTGTACACAGATAAACTCAATTTATTATTGCTAACAGTTACCAGTGCATTATTAATGTATACGCAACTCCATCATTTTGACATGCTGTCTCCTTGCTATCCCATCTTTTAAATATTTCTATAAGGTAATTAGCAAAGTGTTTGACAATCTGCTCCATACACCTCCACTTACATACCTACATCACCACACACATTTCCACCTGTCTCATTCCAACCTATGCACAACCTTCTGCCCTGTAAAATAAACCTATCCTGTTCAAATCTGCTCTGTTTATTCTTTATGCTATTTAATTCTCAAAACAGTATGATTGCAAGGCACTTTGACTCTATCAAGGATTTTCTATCAATCATTCTTGCTTTACTTGAATATTATTTTAATTTGTAGAAATCAGTAAAGAACTCTGTCATTTTATTAGCAGCAGCACCGGTTAGTGCTGCTTAGTATGTTTTTTAATGTAGTTCTCTATTTCACAGTTCATCATGCTTACAACACATTTTTGTAGATGGTTGCTTTGCTAGATGCATGCTGTGCTTCACACAACCATTTTAATGTGTTGTTTTTATTACAAACAAATCTGTTCTCTGCTGACCATTTATCACTTGTTTTTATGATCAGTTCATATTTCTTAAGTAGATGCTCTTTTAACTCTTCAATTGCAAAACACTATTTTAAGATACCCTTTAAAATTCACAGTCCTGTGTTGCAGTAACAATGACAGAACACAAATGGAATTGTAATTCCCTGTCAGAAGGACAAGTACAAAGGAAAGGATTTCAGTAGGACTGTCACTATTAAAATTCCACTTTCATTCACCTATTAGCCCATCCGCTAACTCTCCAAATTCAAATATTTGTTTTACTCTGCAGTTCTATACCATTGTGGTTAATGTTCTCTCCTCTGTGGACCATTTTTAGTAGATATGTTATACCTTTCTCACTTCATAATTTTGGGTGGCTTTCCCAAGTGATAGAAAAATTGCAACCCCCTATTCTCATTCTTTGCCAGGTTTCTGTTTAGATAGAATACTTTGATTACTTCATTCTGTCCAAACACTACATTTTTCATTTTCTAAAGATATTATAATAAGATATGACTTAGTGAAGACTGGCATGAGATAATCTTTCAGCTAGCCTAATTTCATAATATGTGCCAAAGCTATACAAAGTTCTAATTCCAGCCTGGATAAAGGCCATATATCTTGGTCTTAATAACAACTGCAACCAACTTTTAGGTATAACTATGTCAAATTCCTCTTTCATAAGTGAGTCTTTTCATTATTTGTTTGAAGACTTCGTTTGTTTGGGTTTTTTGTGTCCGTTGTCTTCCCCCCCACCCCCAAACTGCGTGTCCACTTAGTGTTATTTGGAAAGCTCATTTGAGAGGCCCACAGGACCTTGAATTCCTTCAAGCTGATTTTCTGGCATTAAATCTCTCTTGACAAATGCAAGCATGGAGTTGTAGTTCTACTTAGTAAAGCATTTTAGGCATTAAATTATTGGTTACTAAATATTAAACTTGAAAAACAAAGTGGTCCTTTACATTTAGCTAAGGTTAGTCAGTGAAAATTGTAGATTTGAAAGGTGTAGTTCTATATTTATTCTAAGTTGATTCCACTAAACCACAAACAAATGTTTTCCTAGTCTTCTGCTTCTAGAAAATCAAATAGAAGCTTGCAATTACTTGAACTACGCACCATCTGCTACAACATATATCTGCATACCACCTTCAGCAGGAGTCAGAGGAGCTAGCAGAATAGATATGTCTGTGAAGTAGATTAGCATTCTTGAGGCTTAGCTTATTTCAGGATAACTCTTAAAAATATTAAAAATATTGTTCACGGTGGTATAATGAGGAATTGAGAAGCATTCATGATGTGCTCCTACTTGAGCTCCTACTGTCAAAACTTCCGGCATATAGCAATAACAGGGAATCTTTCCATTAATTTGTTTGATTTGGAGCAGGTCTCTGAAGAAAAAAAAAAAAAAAAAAAAAAAAATCATTTCTCAATTGCCCACAGATTTTGAATTTTTTTATGGTTGTAACAGTTTGTTTCTCTCTATCTGATTAAATGTCCATGGAAAGCTATTTAAACAGGTTCATCAGTAACATAAGTCAAACCATATAAAATTTAGAACAAACACTGGCATCTGTTAGCAGCTATTTTCTTAGCTTGGAAAGTTCAGAGAAGTAGAGCAGCAAAAACGCAGCAAAATATCCCATCATCCCTTGAAAAGCAGTTGTATGCTTGTTTTCTGTTGGACACTACTGAAAACCTTTCTCAACTTCCAATGTGAAAAGTGGAAAGAGCAACTTTTCTCTCTGTAAGGAATATTTTTTTATCACAAAAATATTTTTACCCAAAAGTAAAACATTTCAGCACCTTTTTGCAGACCCTTTAGATAAAGTACAAGAATTTGATTACATTGCTAGAAACACTGTAGGCCAACATACTTTTTAAAATGAATACAAAATCCTGACATTGTCAAAGTGATTAAACACCCAATAAAGGCCTGAACTCAAACTGTACCATACCTTGGTTATTTAGTCTTGTTGACATATTTTTCTTCTCCTTCAGTTAATCTGTACTATATCTAATGGATAATCACTTCAGTCTGACATAACATTTGGGTATGTATTTATATTCAGAATTATCTAGTGAAATAAAAAAAACCTAAAACGTGAGAAAAATAACAGATTTGGAAGAAAAATTATTGAAAGCTCTTTTTTCAGAATACACAACTATTAACATTCATGGAAGGATTACTAGGGCGTATTTCTATCATTTACCACATGCTGGATTTTCTCAAGTAATTGTTATGTTGAGTGCTCAAATTTATTTCCTTAAGTATTTCTTTTATTCTAATAAACTCCTTTATTGTTAATTAGTTTATAAGCATACCCCATACAGATTCCATCATAATGGTTGATGCAATTTGCATTTTCTTTTTAACTGAATTTTTGAGATCTCGCACATTAGCAACAATGTTCAAAAATTGGAGACAAAGAATCTTCATCATCTGAGAAATTCCAGCATTTCAACACCTAAATTGCTCCATCTTGACATAGGTGATAGAAGAAAATAGTTTCAAAATGGCAATTCCAAAAAAATCAACTTCAAAACATTAGTCTTTTCATGTTATTTTTTTAATATTCCTAGAAATGAATAGGTTTTTTTTTTAACTTGTGAAAGTCTCCTGAAATATTTTGGTTTTATTAAACTAATTTATAAATTAATAAATTAATACTGCAGTAGTACTGCAGCTCCAGATCTTGCAAATCTTACATAAATTATGGGAACTATGGGCTACTGGGGAGTCTTGCTTAAGATGATAAAGACTCAAAGCAATGTAACAAGAGAGCAATACAGTTATGTAATTTATTAGAGCCTTTTGAAATAACAGTTTAATTCAGATAAGGAATAGTAAGTTCTGATCTGGGTCAAGCAGATTTTAAAGAGTTGAACTAATTTTGAGTTTCCTCATCTGGAGAAAAAAAAACCCCACAACCTTAAAAAAATTAACATCCATTAAAAAGTCTCATTAATAGAAACTGCATTATCGATTGAGAATATATCGTCACATGAAACTTCCAACCATTTCAAGTTTAAACATTGTATAAAATGCTGCCTCTGCCAATTAGACATGCATCAGTCCTTCAGCACAAAGCCATTTTACCATGTGATGTTCTAATGCAAAAGGCACGACATTCATGAAAAGAGCACTGGGTTTGCCAGAGTGAGTATTTAGTTATTCTTTAGGTTGTCATTTGTGGGTTTATGAAAGAACAAATGTTAAAAAAGAGAGGAAGGCATTCTCTTGCAAGTAGAGTGATACAGATGATTACAATATGAAGTACAACATAATCGTATATTTACTGCACAAAACCAGCCACAGAACTATATAACAGAAATATCTACATCCATTCTGAGAGTTACAGCAGATGTTCACCTATTTGAAGTGAAGGCCAACAACTTTCCCCACCCCCTTAAAGCCCTGCCTGAGGAAAAAACAAAAACAAAACAAAACAACAAACTCAAGAGACACACAGACACTTTTCCTATATATGGATCTCCATTCTCCAGCTACTCAACTTGAGGCTTTTAGGTTACAGAAAGATCTAAAAGAGCCAAAAACATTCACGCGATGCAGGTGACTGCTTTATAACTTATTTCAACCATTGCATTACAAGAGTTTTGAAAATTGCCAAGCTGCAGTAAAAGCCACCCCTACCCCACCTTCTTTTTAAGTGTCACCTGCAAAGAAAAAAAAGGAAAAAGAGTTGTAGGTTATTTGCCCATGAAATTCCAAGCAGGTTCTTCTTCAGCCTGACAGGGTTCAAATGTGTATTCCCAAGTGAGAGATGGGGATGTTGGAGCCCATTGCCATGACCAGGTGTGCATTTTCCATTAAACAGACATAGGCTAAAATTGAGAAAACCATCTGGAAAGGGAAAAAGTCGAGGAAGGACTGCACCAGCACCGAACAGGTTATGAACTGGCAGTGCATCCCCTGCAAGGCAGGCAAGGAGGTGAATGCACTCAGGGAAAGAGGGGAAAAGCACTTGCTTCCTAAACGAGTGCTATTAACATTTCACTCATCTGCAAGAAGGAACTAAACATGAGGTACCGTGCTTGAATGGCCTACCTCTGGATTATAAAATCCCAAATCGCCCCATGCATCTCCCTGCATCTCTGAATAAACTGTCTGCAAGGCAGGAATTGAGATTTATATCTGCCTTCTGCATTTGTTGTGAGGTAACTTCAAGCAGCTGCACGCTGGGCTAATTCAGGTAAAACATTTACAGATTTCAGTTGGAAAAAATAATCCTTAAACATATAAATTGACATATAATACACATTTACAAAAGGGCGCTTGAGCCTGAAATATATATAAAATATTAAAGAAGTCTGAGTCTATGATTCTAACTCTAGTGAAAAATACCACTGACATCAGTCGGGCTATTCATCTGAATGCTGCTACCACTAGAAATTGTCAGTTACGTATCTAGAGTCAGTATATGCCTCCAGAACCCATATCTAAATCAAACTTCTGAGGGAAGGAACATTTGTGGGTTTGGGCAGAGTGAAAAACAGCAAGAACAGACTCTCAGTTCCTAAATGTGGCTACTATATAAATTAAACAAAGAAGAAAATTAATACATTTTTAGAGCATGTTATTTGACAGAACCGAATAATGGGCTTTTGAACTGCGATTCTGAAAAAAGTATTAATAATCACACAAGAAATTGCAGAGATACTTGAAGTTAGGCATACGTGCGAGTGGCTTAGAGAAAAATTATTGTACTCTTACTCATGTTAAATAATTCCTTTACCTTTTAACTCTTCCTAGAAGAATATTCTTTAGCTAATCTTTCTCCCACCTCAGTATTCTCTCAATATCAGCTCCATGATTAAGTATTTATCACTAATTAAAGAATGACTTTGGGGCAGACTGTGGAGCAGTAATCACAGAAAAAGCTCTTAACTTTGCCTATACTCTGGAAAGATATTCTATACTGTACCTTAAGATACACTTCTTCAGGGGTTCACCATGGCTTGATTCCCCAGCAGTGAGGGATAGCCCTCATTTCCAGTCTGTATCTACCAAACTACACTACAGATCTCTACTGCCGGTCCCCCTCTATTACCTCTGAAGGGAAGCCAGGCCAGGCTCAGGGAATACTGCATGCCCAGATCTATAGATGTGAATAAAGATTAGCTCATCTGAATCACAGGGACTTACCCAAGGAAGTTACAACCTTGCTCTAGAACTGCTTCAGAATTCTTTTATTCTTCATATTTCCTTTTCCACATTTAATACTGGTATGGAGCGTGGTATGAACAGCAGAGAAGGGTTCCCTGGCCAATCAGCTCTGAAAAAAGTTGCTTTGAAAAATCTAATTATTCACAAAAGAAGGAGGCAACTTCTGCAGCAATCTAAGTGCTTTTCTACATGATCAGAGTATGGTTTTGGTTTTGTTTCTGATTCAGAAAAAGGTCTGTTCACCAAGAATAAACTGTGAAAAGAACATTGATTTGAACCGAGAAAAAAAAAAAAGTCATCTTTTTTTCCAAAATGAGATATTAAGTCATACCAGTCTCTTTTTTTAATGCAACCATTATGAGATGTGATTTCAATAAACAGGCATTTTTAAATAAATAAAAAACCCTATTAAAAGCTCCTGAACAGTTCAAAATACACATATTGTGCTCTAGCTAAGGATTCTAAATCAATACCTCTCACTACAGTATTGAGAGCTAAAATAGTGAAACATTTCACAAGTTTACTTAGCTGTGAATAAAGCATTTCCTAATCTCAGTTAATGGAAGAGCTGGAGGAACAGGGGGAAGGGATGAGTATTCAATTCTGAATTATCATAAGGTGGGAATGATACTTGTTTTTTCCATGTTTCAATATTTGTTGAGCTCTATTCTGAATGGATCTAGATTTTGGATTAGTCTGAAGAAAAAAACAACACAATAAGAGTAGATTTATTTCCCTGTGTTATATTCCATGGTTATCACAACAATTTTCAACACACCTAGCAGAGCTGAGCTACAGGACAGCTTCAGGAGAAAAATCTCTGCCTAACTCTCCAGAAGATAAATATCAGCAGCTTTTAAGAATGAAGTCTATTTATTCCAGGGTGACTGTGTGATAAAATAATAATTAAAGAGCCCATCGGTGTCTCATTTCCTGCCACTTTTTCACCAAGTCACTCCCTTCCTTGTGAGGAGGAAGTCCTTCTGAAATTAGTGGGAGTATTTCAGAAATGAAGTACAATTCGACATACAGTAAGGGTGGCAAAACCGGACCTGTTCCAAACAGGTAAATACATATTGTGTGCACACCACGGAAAACATGTATTGGTAATTTCCTTCATTCATCAGTTGTCCAAGCAAACTGCAGAAATTTGTGTTGTGAAAGTGCTACCTTCAAGGGACTCACCTTACAAATCTTCCTTATCGTGTGTAGGACTCTGCTGCCTTTTGTGAGAGAACCTTAACTGTTAAAGGGTGCTTGTGTGAGTAAAAGTTAAAAAATATTTTATTTATCCTTTTGTTTTTCAGGACCAGACTTTACATAAAGTCACGAACAAGAAGGACCCCACAGGGTTTGTCTCTGTGCAAACACAGAACAAAAAGTTGGTCTCATCTCAGAGTTTACAGCCTTAGCTTTCTGCCACAAAGTAAGTAGACCTGCATACATGTAAAAAACCCACCCATGAAACTCTAAAGGAAGCAAAATTAAAAGAAAGCATAGCATAGGGCCAATTCTGGTTTAAGCATAACGGCAAACTGGAAGAATTTTTGCTTGCTCTCTCAATAGGCAAACTGCAATTCATGCACTGGCCTCATTCCTTAGTTCAGTAAGTCACCAGTACAACTTCGCATGGCATGCAAGCAATATGTAGCAACTAAGAGAAAGCCTATTCTTCCCTGTCCCTACCACTCTTACCCTAGTGCTCAGGTATGCTGAAGCAGGTCGTTCTGATGCCTGTTCATACCAAAGGCTGCCTATATTATTTGAGGCGGCTGGAAATAGAGGGTGAGGGCACTACTCCTGCCTTGCAACTACTGCTGTTGACTCGCTACTGCCAAGAACGTTGGTAAGGCCTCAGCTTCTCAGACATTTATGTCTATATGGGAATATAAGAACAAGAATTTCTTTATGTTCTTTTCTACTTTTCCTGTTTGCCTTGATAGCTTTATTTCATCATTTTAAAGCCAGTGTGCATTCACGAGAAGCGCATTACCACGAGTTTTTCCCATGTCTGCATTTATTTACTCATTTTCCCATAAGAGAAGACATAAATAACTCTAGAACTGGATTGGACTCAGTTCATGTACTGATCATGATATATACATGCTGATGATTTTTAAAATGGCTTTGCTGTTGCCAGTATCAACATAATCAATAAATAGATTCTCAGACATGAAAATACAACATTTACATGAAGGAGGAAAAAAAAAAGTTTTTTCTACTCTCTTTTGCCCTTTTAACATACTCAAATTAAACAGCTTTGAGGGAGGAAAAAAAGAGAAAAATGCTCTAGATGTAATTGATGTTCTGGGCCAGCTAGTCACAGTATGCTGCATAAATCCAGTTCCCATTTTCCTTTTTTTGCCCACCAAAAAAGCCTTCAATTTCTGTAACTAAATACTGCTGTTCAACCTGTTCTTGGATACATAAAATGGTGTCTTCAATACAAAAAATCATTGAGAGCTACCAATTGCACCACCTGAAAATTCCCTACTTTTCAATTCAAGAAGAGAAAATGACTTTTAAGAGCAATAAATTCTTTCAGAAAAAATGTAATTTTTGGAGAAGATGTTCTGGGAATGCTGATGGAATCCTTATTAAATACAGAAATATGTTTGCATTCTCAGTCAGCTAGATTCAGCTAGCTTGCCACAATGAATTATTTTAAAGGTCAAGGAGCAAGCAGTTTCCATCTACAGAAGTGAATAATGATTGAATAATCTTTTTGGATGTTGCCAGTATTAAATATCTCCAGATTTTGGCTCACATATCTTTGCCTTAATGTCTAAGGTGACAAGTAAATTCAGCTTGAAAGGCGTATGAAATACTAGTGCCAGCAAATAAAGTCAGTAGACTCAGCACATCCATCAACACCATGTATTGGTCCTCAAAATTGGATTTTTTATATCTATACATATATAGATAGATAGATATTGTCCTTTAGGCCTCCTACTATACATTTCTAAACAAAAGGAGTGAGAAACAAGACTGTATTTCTCTGCCTAGGAATCTTTTTTCTTCTTTGCTTTAAAAAGTTATTTCTTGTTCACCCACTTCACATAAGATTATTATCAAGTGTTTACTCTGATAGTAATGACCATGTCATATCCTTCAGCAGTAGTGAAAGGATTTTAAGCAATTGAGTGGCTCATGGAAATGGTAGGGATCCTGCCACAATGTATTTGCAGTTAAAGGAGACAATACACAGGCATGAATATAATGAAAAAACCATTTGTCATTAAGTTTTGCTCTACATTTTACACAGATTTTATGTCTCGGTTATAATTACCAGCCATTTTATGAAGGCAACATTTACTCTTCAAGATGGACTGGGGGGAATTTGGAGGTAAAAAGTGTGTTTCACACAGGGACTTAAAAATTAAGACCATGTGCAGTGAGGCCTAATTTGAGAGGTCTAACATTAGGAAAGGCAAACAGGACTTTTAAAAATTAATATTAGACATTTATTTGGCTCTAAACTTTAAAGCTGCTGGTAAATATTATTTAGCCTTTGAAGGATGCTTCGATGGAACCTGCCTTGTTTTAGCTCCTTGCACGAGCCCAGTCTGTAGATGAGTTTTGCACAGATCAATGCTGCCTGACCACAACACTGTCTCTTCTTCTGTATTTCTTAATTGGTATACACTCTAATTAAATGTACATCAACTTCACAGAAAATAACTATTAAAGGAGTTATGATAATGGAAGTTCTAGCATAAGGGGAAAGTGAGATACATACTTTCTTATTGACAAATAGGTTATACAATGAGTACAGTTTTGCTTAGGGAGGTAAATACACTTGTAATGTAAACTGTTAGGTCTAACGGCAAAATGAACATGACTGGGTCTCTCTCCTGACACTCTAGAGGCTAGAAAGAATACCCCACTAATACATAGTAGTCATTCCATGGATTGACATTTTCTGCTGAAGCAATCTAACACGTAAAACATTGCATTTGGACTTCAGAAACATCCTGCAGCAGGTAAATTAGAAATTATTTTTACAGATAGGAAATATTGTCAGTGTGCTATGTATCTATGTAAATTTATTTTATTTCCCACTAGGATCAACATGGGATGCCAGATAATAAGGCCTGTAAAGGCAAAATATTGTTACAGAATTCAGTGCAAGAGTTCCATGTCTGAGTCTGTGCATTAACTATCAAAACTGCTGACTACTACTTATTTTAGCATCTGAAGTATTGCCACTATCAGAAATCTCTAAAATTTACTAAAATTAGTCTTTAAAATATATAAAAATATACCATTAAAATGTTCATGAATTCATTTACATAGTTAATATGAATTAATCTAACAAAGAAAAATGTCATTTACCAAGATTACAATTAACAATATACCAGTTTCATCAGGAAGTGATAAACACT
This sequence comes from Aquila chrysaetos chrysaetos, assembly GCF_900496995.4. Taxonomy (NCBI): domain Eukaryota; kingdom Metazoa; phylum Chordata; class Aves; order Accipitriformes; family Accipitridae; genus Aquila; species Aquila chrysaetos. The sequence goes on from NC_044015.1 coordinate 20,425,252, forward strand.
ATGTTGTACCTCAAAGCTGATATTTTTTACAGAGGCAGGATGATCTTCAAAAGAACCTGAGAACCACACTACCAACCTATGTATCCCTCAGACTCTACACTAATCAAAGCATCCGAGTGTCAAGAAATGTGTCTCAAAACAGTTAAAATTTCATTATAATTTACATTAATTTTAGCCTGGATACTGTCTAATTTGGGGCTGGCAATAACATCATATTCTGTTAAGGAACTGCAAGGTGCCTACTTCCAGTAAGACACAGATTGGACAAAAGCCAATAGGAAATCTAAGTTTCACATCCTACTTTCACTTGAGATGAAATCCTGCCCCCTCTGGAAGCTTAGGGGAGTTGCACTCTTGACTGTAGTAGGAAAGATTTAATCTCTGTTAACAAAAGAAGACTTCTTTATTGAGCTCCTTTTATTTTGTATCCTGTTGGCTGATACCTTTTTAAAAACGAAACAAGATCCATTCAGTCACAGTCCTTAGTTTTGCAAAGCTCAGGGGGTCCAGTTAGAAGTAGAGAGAAATTTAAACAGCTGTACTTTGCCACTTAACCAAGGAAAACTATTTTGTACCAGACACATAAAAAAGCACATTTAATTATGATGATGAATCTGCCAGCATGAAGGAAGCCAAAGTAGCATGGTTAAAAAGCAAAATTCTCTAATACAGTACTGTTCAGTTTCATGGGCTTTTAAGCTCTTCTCTGAACTATTCACATTAGCTAACTGAACCATATAATAATTTATCATTATTTTCCCTTTCTAAGTAGGCAAAAAAATATATTTATTTATATTTGTTCTACTCATTTACCTGTTAGATTACTCTAATTATGAAATCCAACAGAATTTCACTAATGACTGACATCAAACACTGAAAAGCATTTAATGATTCTTTCTTCTAGAGTCCGTCTAAATTACAAAAGAAACCAAGTTCAGTGTTGTTATTTAGTTACATCCTAACATGTTTCTTGGACTCTCTACAACCATTTTATTCTCATAGACTAGATGATGTCTCCAGCATGACTAGGCCAGACTCTGGATGCACACTCTCCTGACTTTATAACAAATACTGGTCATCTGCCAAACTCAGCTTGCTAGGGCTTCATCTACACTGTAATTGGAATGGGAAAAGCTAGGCTCTCCAAGCAGAGAGTTTGCTACAGAAAAACAAACACACACAAATCAGAAGGTAGCCAATAAATGCACTTAAAAGATACCACAAACTTTTAGGGGGAAAGCTCAGCTGAGATGGAGTTCAGAAGATAAGAAAAAGTTAAAAAGGAATCAAGCACCTTGTTATCACTTGTCAAGTGGTTCTGTTTATAACATGCCTATGCCTGATAGATTTCTGTCCTCCCAGAACAAAAAGACAATATAACCAATGTTAGTATTTCCATTAAACAGGAAAAAAATATCGCAAACCATCATGATAAACAGGAGAGGAAGACCAGAAACTGTGACGAGCAGAAGTACTAATTGAAGTAAGTTTTTGGACATGATCACTAGCATAGTCTGCTTCTCTCAGATCCTTCTGGTACTAGTGTTCTTTACTTGTAATCAGGTCAGTTTCGTAAAGTCAAATATGCGATGTGTGGAAATAATTGTATGCAAAGTCTCTTTTTAGCAGTTCACTTTTCCTCAGAACGATCCCTCCAGAGTTTTTGAACCCCATCATTCACCTCTTCTTATCTACTTTTACTGGTTTCTTTCTCTCTCTGCTATAAAAGCTCCTTCAACCATTTTGCCATAGCATAGTCCAACAAATGTTATGGTGATTCCTAAAGTGTGTGACGATTTATGTGATATGTTTCATGTTGATTCATTTAATTTTTTTTTTTATTATTATTTTTTTTAATGAGAAAAACAGGGACTAGTGGGGGATGTTTTCTGCCAAGAGAGAATCTGCCTCCCTGGAGTAAGTTTTCATGAGAAAAATAGTGGCCAGCTCAGACTCAGGCATTAGATGAAAACAGATAAGCTCTCAGGTAGACAAATTTTAAAACCCTTCTATCGCTTCCTGTATGAAACGTTAAGACAAGTAAGATATATCCAAACAGAAGACCTGGAAAGAAGCAGTGCTAAGTGCAGTGGCCAAGTTGTGTAATTTTCAGTATAGACTGTTGAACTGTTACTTTTGCACTTCTCTCAGCAGTCTGATCCGGGCAAAGCATAACAGCCAAGTGTGCAGTGTTGGGACAAAGCAGAAATAATGAGGTGTTACAGCCCAATAGGGAATGTAGGTTAAGGATTTAAGCAGGCAAAAAAGCAAAATGGGAAGGGCTGATGCAGAACAGTCTGACTGCCAGAAAAAGGAGTAGTCAAGAGGGAAAGGCACCTGCAGTATTCATGTCAGAAGACCCTAGCCAGGCCTGCAGTCAGGATGGTGGCCAATCATTTACTAGTACTTTGAACTCTGATTTTAGTTTAAACTTCAGTAAAACCAAGCTAACAAATCCTGTTCCCTGGGTTGAACAGTGAATTTGAAAAACCCTGAAGTGATCTGGAAAAGAAAAAGACAACGTGGAGCTGTGGATATCCCACAGGGAACTTCTAATGATGGCAGTACAATAACAAAAACCAATAAAATACATCAATGTATGCTCTATAAAACTGCAGAAGAGTTACTTATATTCTGAAAAAGAAACGACCTGAAATTATCCAAGCACCTATAATAATTATGCAGATCCAGTATATGATAGTTAAAAGAATGAAAAACTGTTTACAATAACATCTATAAACGTAGAAACATGAAGGGTATTAAAATATTTTTCTTTGAATCATTTAATCTGTGGAATTATTTCCTTTCTTCCTGTTAGAAATATAATACTGAACTGAATGAAGCCCCTATGCAGAACTGAAAGCAAAAGGAAGCAGGAAGGAAATTAAGATCCCAAAGGTAAATGGGTGCAATATAGAGAGAAAAATATAAGATTTAGATCTACAGTCTTGCTCTCCAGTCAACTAGAGAAAATACAGCCTTTTTTTCCACCTTTATTACCCCTCTGCCAGCCCTAAGATTTTTAACTGGGTTCCTGATAAGCACAAAAATGTTTGATGCATTTGAAGAATGCATTGAAGAATCTGAAGTTACTGAAACTAGGCATTAAAAAGGCAGGTGCTTCTGCCTGAGAGTGGCAGCTGTTAAGTATACTAAAAAACATCACACAAAAGTTGAAGAATAAACAGAGAGGATGGCATGCAAGAATGAGTAAGACTGCAAAAGTAAAGGAAGTGTGGTACTACAAAATTCTCTTGCCTCGTTTCATGAGTTTAACAACCTGAAGTCAGACACCAATGTCAGGTTTTGGGCACCAGAGTGGCACTGGCTAAACACATCATAAAATTGCCATGCTTAGGCTTTAGACAGCTCAACTACCCTAGATCAGCATATTCTGCTGTGATGTCCAGGAGAAAAAAAATGGTATCTGCTGCAGAGGTAGCAAGAGGCCAGCCTGCCAAATTAACTTTTAGAAAAGCTGGGGAAAAATTAAACAAGGCAACAAAAAAAGCTATATATAATTCCGTATGAAAGCTGGGATCTTGTAATGATATAACTAAAGTGCTTGGGATTTGTGAGCCTAGCAGTGTGCTAGAAAAATACTCTCTCGTTACACTAAAGCTAATGATGGAATTGGTTCAACTGGCTGCTGTAAGGGCATATAAAGAAACCACTGATTTTGTTATGGGCATTATTTTCATAAGTTGGCTTACTGCATGTGTGTCTCCCAAAATGAACAGCGTGGCGTCATACAGGCATGTAAGAGATCAATTACTCTAATTAGAAGGGTACCCTGTGATTAAAAGTTTAATAACAAAAAAGAACATAAATATCCAGCTCTTGAGAGCAGTCCAAGAGGTAGGTATTATTACAGGAGTAACTCATTTTAGTACTCTACTGGAACATCAGAGGTGTGAGTCCTTTCTGTTCAACTTTGGATCTTCCAAATAGCTCAGCATACAGAAATTTTCTGCTTTTATTATTTTTTCCAGATATGCCCTTGGCCAGCTTTCTTCTATTTGGACTGATATGAATGACCTGAACCTTGGGAACACAATTATACTCTGGGATAAAAATATTATTCTCTGCTAATAAAGAGCAAAAGGTTGCAAGGCAAAGATATGTGGTGAATTAGCATCTAAGCTGCTCTTCATCCCAGAATAAAAGGCAGCAGGAATTTTGATTACTCCACCCACACTTTAATTTCTATGCATGAACACACTCCAAAATATTCAAGGGGTTAATTAGACAGCTTCTGATTCAGTCTTACAGTAATGAGTGTCCGCCGAATCACAGATTAGTGTGATTCATACTGTAGTTTCCTGGAGAAAAATAGACTAGTTGGAAAAAATACAACTGAGGTGAATAATTAAATCAAAGCTATAGATTTTGCATTTCAACAGTGGTAACTTATCTCTCTGGTAGGGCAGGCAGGACATATTCATGTTATCAGCATGTGGACTATAACCCTAGTATGAAGCTAGCTTGTGTGACACATGCTGGTCTGTGGGCAGTACAATCAATATGCAACAGATCTGCCCAGAGTCTGCTTTCAGCCCACACCCAAAACTCTTTGGCCCAACAGTGACAGAGGCTGGAAATGGGCTGCAAAAGCCAGAGCAATTAAACATGGCCAGCTCCCAACAGCTGTCATTCCCCAGAGCCCCATGATTGCCTCCTGGCCAGACTGCCTCCTGCATAAAGCCAGACCTGCAGCCAGTTACTCGACAGGAGGGGACTGCTGACTTCCCAGGAAAAAGCATCACTATTAGTGTATCACAGATCCCAGGAATTATCCCACTGACCCACAAAGACTCCACAACTTAAACTGTAGTTTAAGCAATATTGCTTTTGACTATTCAAATTTCAAGCAGCTGGATTCCATCTTCCAATGAACCGCTAAGCGAAGAAATCTATTGTTAGTTCAGTGGGAGAATATTTCTTTGGACCAAATGGACAAATGACTAGCCAGTTATAGTACAAGGAATTCCCTGCTGACCTCACATCACATACCAGGTACATATACTTTTTATTAGATGAAAGATATTTCATCACTATACAAGAAGCCATGTCAATAAACAGAACAGCACAATACCAACTGTTAACCAGTTTTGTGTCAGTCAGTCCAGCCTAGTAAAGAAGGGAAATCTAGACAACACAACACTGCTCATTTAGCAGCGCCCCAAGCCTTACCAATGTCTACTTTCATTACCGAGTTTATCTGTACCATTCATATTCCAGTTGCCATTTTACAACTATTTTTATTTTTGGTCTTTTGCTGTATTGATTATTTGGGCAATCTATTCCAAACAAAATTCATTCAAGCTACACTACCTATGGATGAACTTAATTTGAGCCATTTGGTGTATTAGAGGAATGAAACGCTGAGAAAGGGCTTCATCTTCCTAGTGGATACCAGGATGTTTTTCAGAGTAAGTGTTCACTCAGAAGAAATCAGTCCCTGTTTGCACTGGAACCAGCAACCTTGCAGTGAGCTCAGAGGCTGTTTGACTCTCTTCTCTACAAGAATTGTTCTTCTAAAACAAAGTTTCTTCCTACTTTTGATGCTGGAGTCTGTGGGTCTGTTCTTCATGGAAGAATCATTCACATGCAGCTTGCAGAAAATCAATTATTTAGATCACTGTCTGCAATTTCCAGCTTCCCTTACATATGACTAAATATGAATTCGGCATTACATAAACATCTAAAATGAACCCTCCTCAGCATTCACAAGTTGCATATTAAAATCACTTGACATTTTAAATTTAAGGTGTGATACACTAGCTTTTTGAAAAATAACTTGAAAATGTACAGCATTTTTTACTGTAAATACATCCAATTTGGTTATTCAAACAATTATCCTATGTATCACTGATTTTCATTTATTCAAATAAAAATGTTGCTTCTTCCAGTGGAAGGCCACTATGGGGTCAAATACATTTCACATCTCCTTTAAACAATCGATGCTTTCTTTTCCCTGAGGGCAAACATTAGCATTTGAACACCATAAAGTTAGTTTCCAAGCAGTGTTACTATTTGGCTCACTAGGAAAATGCACATAATTTGCTTTTCCAAGCACTTAAAAAAACCCAATTCAGATAATATAGCTGCTGAAAGTAAGCATCGTTGTTCAACTTTCTATTACAAATACAGGTAGTGTTGCATTGCTCAGGTAGAATTTGAGAATAGCTTTCCCTCTTAATGTCTGATTTCTGCACCACAATTTTTTCTTCCTTCTTGAGAAGGTAAAGCTGAAAAAACATGAGCTCTCCTGCCAGCGGGAATCTCTGCCCCATCAAGAAAGAGGTCAGCGGTTTACAGCTGTGGAGTCAACTATGGCTCTTTCAGAAATATTTCCTAAGTATTCTTTTTTGTTTGTTGGTTGGCTTGTTGGTTGTTTTGGGTTGGTTTTTGGTTTTTTTTTTGGCATGGGGAACAATATTTTCAAAAGTCAAGAAAGAAACAGTTGCATCACCATAGGGAGTTGTACATACTAGGAACTACATTCTTTGTCTCATTTTCTTGGTATCTACTAAGACAACCTTTCACATCCACCACATCCCTGCCCCAAGAAGAGCTCAGCAAGTGTTTGAGAGGGTATGAAGATTTGTCATAGCACTGCACTTCTGACCAGCCACAGAGGCTGATGATAACTGAGGTCATGCATCAGCCAGCTCCCATAGCATTTTACCTGGCTGTCTGAGTTACTGTTGCCAAAACCAAAAGCATAAAAGAGAAGCAGAGAGCAGTGCTTCAAGTTGATTGTTTCCTGCCCATGCAGCTAGGGTGCTTATTTTGGTTTGTCTTTAGAAATGAAATAATAGGCTGATATGTTTTCAGTAGGCAGGAAATCAAACACACTAGACCAAAAAGTTAAAGTGAGTTGGATAAGTAAACAAAATATATTAAGGGAACTTAACTCCTTGGCAGTGGTATCAGTGGATTCCAGTGGAGCTTGTGTCTGGAAAATTGGACTTCAGGGCCCAAAGGGATTAATTTTTCATATTTATTTTACTTTCCTGTTGCAGTTTTAGAAGTTTGTGCTGTTAGGTCTCAATCATTTTCTTTCTTCCTCTGAGAACTGGATAGCAGGTCAGGAAAAAAAAAAAAAATTGAAAATATGTACTAATTACGCAGTAGGTTGGAAGACTTCCTTTCAACTTGCTACTATAAATAGGACAAATGGAGCTATTGACATTCTTCACTATCAGAAAGGAAATTATTTCTGTGATTATTCCACATATACTGTTTTTCTCAAGTTGTATTTTAAATGCATAAAGTTACTACAATATATAATGAGTTAATAATTCTGTCACATTACTGTTATGAAATGTTATTTCACAGCATAGTAAGACTACTTACAAACACTCCTAAAAAGAGAATGTGAGCACTTAACATACAGTAAGGCCATTTACTAACAAGGACCTGATAACAACATCCTTCTGGGACACAGCCCATTGTTTTGGGAAACTTGTAATCTTAAATTCAAACTATAAATTACAATGACTGTTGGCATTCCATCAAAGTGAAGTCTTTGTTTGCAAGCATAGCTATTTTAGTTTTGTCTATTGGATTATCAGAAGAAATGAACCCTGGATCCTCTGCGCAAAAGCTAGTCGGAAGAAACACGACAACTTTCAGATTAACAATCTTTAGAGAAATATTCAAAGCTTGCAATATGCTTTTTAATCTTTTATTTGAATGTCTGGATATCTTAGGGCCAAAGGAAGTCTCATGTTTAAAGTGGAGTTTTACTGCTAAAAATCCTCTCTAGTCATTTTACAGAGTCATAGAATGGTTTGAGCTGGAAGAGACCTTAAAGATCATCTAGTTCCAACCCCCCTGCCATAGGCAGGGACACCTTCCACTAGATCAGGATTTTAGTGTGCAAAACCAGATGAAGTAGCTAGAACCCCCAAATAAATGTTTCTCTTTAAGGACTTCATTCAGCTCGTCGAAAGCAAAGGAAAAAAATCCTCATTTACTTCATTATATCCTGAATGCAGCTCTAAACAAGTGCAAGCTAGCAGATAAAAAGTCAAATACTACTACCTCACAGTAAAAACAGTCAAACCAAAATCCTACAGATGACTCGCATGCATATCTATATTGTTTTAACTGAAGTATGATTTTTAAGCTAAGTTCAGTGAAATTGGTCTTCTATTTGTAGACAGGTCCTTCATCATTAAGCGGTATTTTAAGGCAACACACATTAGTACATTATGCCAATTCTCTGTCACAGACATGATTCATTCTGATTTGACTGAAATTTTAATCAGCTGCCAAGAGAGCAAGTCTGTCGCTGATGGCATTCAAAACCAGCTCCAATACCCAAGCTGCCTTGGGAATTAGAATTGACATTATTGTTATAGCTCTGAACACAAATACAATGCATTTTTATCTTGCACGGCTGAAAATGCCAGTTTTCTATGCCTTGAAAATTAACAGAGATTAATCTTAAGAAACAACTTCAAACTGTATTTACATTTAAATATGTAAAGTGCTACATATAGATGCAGATAAGCAACTACTTGAACTGAGCTGACAGGCTTTCAGAACAGCAATTACACTAAAAATCACAGACTGAACCTAAATCGAAGAGTTTGAGAAAGTTTTATTTGAAGAAGACATATCCTATTTGGAGTATAGACAGGGACGCCAGACATAACACAAAATGAAATCCTTCTATTCTACAGAGCACAGGTAAAGACTTCACTAGAAGGTTGCATCACACTCTGGGCATTCCACTTCATGTAAGATGTGTGGAGAGAATCCAGAAGGGAGAAGAAGTATGAGCTTTTCAGGTGTGCAGAAAGCTTGAAAGAACTGGATTTATTCTCTGAGAGAAGACTGAGGAAAAGTGCAATAAAGCACTCTCTCAAACATGCTGAAAAAGCAAGGGAGTAAGTTGCTCTTCAAATCCACAGTAAGACAAAAGATCTCATTTTTAATCTGCAGCAAGGGAACTTTCTAGCTGTAAAGCCAATCACACTGACAGAAAAAAGAACATTGCATGGTACGTTCAGAACTTGTAGTTTTCCTCCCTCGGGCCAGAGAGACAAACTACAATGTTCTAGGTCCCTCAAGCCTTATTTGTCACAGACTTCATAATAAAACAAGATTGGATCCAACGTGTGTGAACCTTAGATAACATAAATACAGATGCATATATAGGTATGGAAAGTATTCTCCTGAACAGGAATCAACAACCTCAATGCTAGTATATAGCTACTTCTTCACGGAATGTGACATGCAACTCACACCTAAGCAGGGCTTCATCAATTTAAGACAGAGTAAAATGAGCTCACAGTGCCTCAGCACACTACAACACTATCGTAGTAGTTGCTAACTTACCCCCTGCTTGAAATGTTACTCAGCAAGAGGAGTGAATTACTCCACTTTCAAGTCTATACTCCCTTAAGCCTAGGATAATAGCATAATGTAGTTTGGAGGGGACCTCCAGAGATCATTTAGTCCAAGCCCATGCTCAAAACAAGTCTAATTAGAACAGATTGCTCAAGGTTCTTGTACAGTTGGGTCTTGACTATCTCCAAAGATAGAGATCCCACCATGACTCTGGGCAGCATATTCCAGTATTTAACCATGCTCATGGTAAAAACTTTTTGCTTAACTTCTAACTGGAACTCCTCATGTTCCAACTTGTGCTCATTGCCTCTCATCCTATCATTGTGCACCTCTGAGAAAAGTCTAGCTCCATCATTTCTATATCCCAGCTTAACAACCACAATCAAAACACATAAGCAGGAAGATAATGATCTTGAGTGCTAGTCTAGTCCATGGGGCATAGTAGTTTAGAGAGACCACTAGAATTGCGCCATTTCATTCTGGTAAGTGACAGAATATAATCAACTTTGCTGTTAAGTAAAGATATATTAGCTTTTATTCACACATTAACATGCAGAGACGGAATTTCACAGGACATAGTTTCTCTTCTGAAAGCTTCTCCATTGACAGAATCTTCTTCTGTAGATTCACCCTTTTATTACGACTAGTTTTTTCAAGCCTTCCTGACAACTTGGGGCTAGACCTTTAACTCTTACAGAGCTTTCTATGAATTTCACTTGTTTTTCTTACTTTGAGAGAGGTTACAAAACAGTATACATATATATTCTTAAACTTATCTTCAGGGGAGTTAACACTGAATATCAAGAGATGTGCAAAAAAGCCATCACTACATTTAGGAACACTGCTAATAAGGTAGTTTTACTAGGCCCATTGTAACATTGTTACAATAAAAACTGCAGATGCTTGACGAATTATTCATAAATGGGTGTTTCAATGGTAAGTATGACCAAGCTTGTTCTGCAGTAAGAATCATATGTTAAGCTTTCCTGGGTTTTGCAAGTTTAATTTTTCTAAAAAATATTGTTTTTAATACATTTATTAGTCAACGTTACTACAGTGTTCTAGAAGCAATTGGATATTCTCTCATGTACTAAATACATTTATTTTTCTCAGCATTTGTCAGGTCTATTTGGGTACTGTTTATTATGGTTTATTAGATCATATAGTTACCCCCAAACTGGATTATGGAATACTTAAACACTACATGAAAGATGCAATCCAACTTCTAGTCAGTCTGGCATGAAATTGGTAAAATCTGGGAATTTAAGTATCTGGGAATAATCTGGGAATAAATCTAAGCTTTTATACTGCACGACCAGAGAATTTGTGAAACAAAATTCAGTTTTGTTTCCAAATCTCACGTCTGAAACTTCTGCTTGATTATTTAATATGATCGTAATAAGTTTCCTGTGTATGCATCTGTGGCTTATTACCAGAAGCTAGCAGGGCTGAGTTAGCATGACATATACCCAATTTCTTCACCTGGTTAACATATTTCACACCTCCTGCCCATGCACATACATAGCCTGGATATTCTATAACTAGTAATATTCATGTCCACCACTTGCCTCTGTCCAGCCATACTCCTAACTATAGAGAAGTTTTCTGCTTTACCTCTGAATTCTTATCTTTCTACAGCTGAAAAAAGTAGAATCCTGTAAAAATAAGCATTTTGTAAAAGATACACTGACTTCACTGTCTGCCAACTTCATGGACCAACATACTCATTAGTAAAGCAAAATTTGAAAAAAAAAAAAAAAAAAAAGTTAAATCCTGATAAGATTTTGTCACTAACATTATGCTGTACCAAACGCAAACACATTATAGTGCCATTCTAAAAGGGAAAGTAGGGATTCTCTTGGGTTCTCACAGGTGGGAAATGACAGGCATATACATGAAGGAACTAAATAACCTTCATTCCTGGAATTCTTAAATCTTTAATCATGTTCTGAAGAGAAAAATGAAGAATAATTAAAGTCATATGCTTTGTCTTCCTAAAATGCCTAGCTTAGTGCTTTTTGCAATGGGGTACGCTATACTCTTAGATATACTTGAAATAGCCATACAGCAAACTATGGAAATTGATTTTTAAGTACCAGGTTTCGTTCATACATTTTTCTTCCAGTGATTTATTTAAACCAGTTGAAAGATACAGCAGTGGTTTTGCGGTAATGAAAATTCCAATTCTTGTAGCACTTGTGTCTTGGCTCAATAATTGCTGATTTGCTCCAAAATATATTACATAATAAAATGGAATTTCCAGACAAAAGTCAATGCCTTGCAGCTAGATATATATCAGGGGAAACCTCTTCTACACTTTGGCTGCTAATTATATGCTATTGATTCTTGACAGAAATACTTTCTGGGTTACATTTACTTTTTGTTCCTGTGAAGACATTCAGAGAAGGCTCTATAGTATACTTCCATTTTATTTTCCACACAGTTGCTAATGCAAAATCTATCCATCTTTTACTGGGACAAAGTGAAAATTTATAATGAGCAAGTAAATTGAGACTCCAGAAGTTTTTTGGGGGTTTTGGGTTGGTTTTTAGTTTTTTGTTTTGGTTTGGTTTTTTACATTTTTTTTCCTAAAGTTGACAATTTGGGGTTTAAAAGGTGATTTCTGAGGAAGACATACATCAGAAATAGCAGAAGCAGCATGTTTAGCAGCCAGAACAATGTAATATTTCATGGTGGAACAAAGAAGAATCACCATTTCTGAGAAAAGGTGTTGTAGTATTCAAACTTAAATATTGGATCCATATGAAATTCAAGATTATAAACAAATGATCCACAAAGAATTAGTAGAATTTAATTTAATCAAACTTTGTATATGGAATCCATCTAAGAAATTAAGGGGAGGAAGTAGAGGGAAATCCCAAATTTATTTAATGCAAAAAAAGCAGTTTAGTTTTCAACAAACAGATGTATTGATCACAGAAAGTACCAGTCCATTTTCAAAATATGTCCCAGAGGATAATCTAACAAGTAACGTGGAAAAGCTTGAGCAAATTAGAATAAGGTCAGCGTAAACCATTATGTGATGATCTAATTAACTGTATGAAATATGAAAGTAAAAATATAGTAGCCTGAATATAGTCTAGTGACATAACAGATGTGCCAAACTGAGAAGACTGCTTCATTAACCTTGGGTAATCAGACTGCCATAATGTATATAAAATGCAAATAAACCCACTACAAAACGCTCAGGTTCAGTGCATGACAAAAGTTATCAAAAAATGCAATCTACCATATATCAAAGTCTATAGATCTAGAATATTACATAAAAGAAAGTTAAGCAGCAGCATTTGAATCTTCTACATCAACCTTTAAAATTTTTATGTTACATCTGCTGTTACACCTGGCTTAAAGAAGTCTAAGCAAGCAATAGATTTACTTGGAAAAAAAAGCCCCTCTCAGACGAAGTTAATAATAAAAAGAAATTAATTTTAACTGAAATGGAAAATTTTCCATAGAAATTGTGACCTTTTGATTAAAAACTGTAAATTAATATGAATCAGTTTTTGTCAAAAGTAGCATGATTTACTTTTCACTGAAGACCCTTCAAAAAAAAAAAAAAAGCACTTTCTTCAATATTAATATCACCAAAAGCTCTATTTTTTCCTACCAAAGAAGAAAAATCCATGAAATGCAGAAGTTTCTCAAGAAATAGATTGTGATTATCCTCCAAAAAAAGACAAAATAGCTGTCCTCTGCAATGATCCTGTCAGAAAGCCAGTTAAGTAAAAACTTAACAATAAATGCATCAGAGCCAATTTTATTATATTATGGAATAAAAGCTAAATGAAATGAAAGGATATTTGTAAAAAGTTATTAATAATAAATTGTTCACAAGTTTTCATCAAGCAGTTACCTCTGTACAAATATTAAAATAGTGAAAAATTTAAGCGATATGCAGCTGGTAGAAAGGAAGCCAAGATATCAACATCTCCAACAGAAACAAAGCAGTGTGGGGTGGAAGAAAAACATGAATGCTAAAGTTTTAAGACACATTGCTTTATGACAGAACTTCATAAATGCTTTTGCCTCATAGATATTTGTCAATCATGTATGAAATTTAGTATTTCAACTTTTCTAGTATTTAAAAACAATTACATTTTCATGGGCTCAGTATTGGTATCAGGGCTCTTTTTACTTTATTAGATCTAAACTTAGAGGAAAAAATAGAAGGAAAAGTATATAATCAGCAATTTATATCATTAGGATAATTGGTTTTCCTTGCTTACATTTTCATCAAGAAATGAATTTGTTCCCTATCCTCTCAAGTTAAAAATAAATACACTGTCACAATCTTGCTTTAGCTTCTTTTTTCTAGACAAAACACCTCAGAGATGTCTTTCAGGAGATTCCTCCTGTGCAAGATACAAGCCTGGCATCACATCACATGCTTAGTTTACTAAGGGGACAAGATGCTGGAATGTTGAAAAGTGAATAAAGAACTTCTACATATATCCAGCCCACCCTTATATTTCTTCTCAGTAAATGCAGATAAATCAGACTATTTTATTCAGGCCTTGTCTAACGGCTGAGTTAAAATATACTTTCAAAATTAATTTAGGAAGCAACTATGTATTGATCAATATGCATTCATCTGTATTTTTGACCATTAGTTTAAATTAAACTTCCAGCTGTTCTAAATATAAAAAGACTGGATCAATTGCTATCTCTTGGACTGAGGTACTTTATCAAGTGAAAATAATCTCCCTCCTTTTACGTGTATTTGGAAAGAAAAAAGCTCCATCCTGTTTGTCTGAAATAATACCACTTGGAATGCTATATAAAGCCCAGGCATAAGACACATTTAATGTAATAAATATATCTCATTTTTAGGAGGAACTCTTAAGCTACGTTTAGGTTTTTTGGGAAAAAAAAAATGCTAGTATTGCAATGCAGGGAGTAAAATAATGGGGTAAAACTGGCAAAATAGATATTTTTTTATATGGCAAAATATTCAGGTGATCTCATACACAAATGATACAGTTTTTGAATACTTCAGTGTTTTATTCACCTGTATTAAGCCAGAACCACAGTGTTACCAGCACCACAGGCAGCATGGGTGCTTTGCCACACCACCAGACAGGTGAGGGCTGCAGGGAACGGTGAGGGTCGGGGGTAAACAGCCCACCTCTGGCCCAGGGCCCTGCTCACACAGCTGCTGCCACAGCTGGCACAGCCCCAAAGTGAGCCGGCCCGGGCTCACACTGGTGCTCAGAGCTACAGCTCCAACATCAGTTAATGCCTCCAAAAGACCTGTGCTCTGCCAAGGAACTTTTACACTGGGCATTTATTTCACTCTCCATTAAAAGATGAATCTTTTTGAAGAAGAAATTTTAAAAGCTTGGAAAGGCTGTTTGTTGATCTGGTGGTTTGTTTTGGTTTTTTTAAAGGCTCTAAAACAATCAGATTCTTTCCAACAAATGCCAGACTCCTTCCTTCAGTCTTCTCACTCTCTTCCATCTTTCAGTTAGTTCTCCAGATACCATCCTCACCACAGGCAACTCCTAGCTCTCCTGTCTTGCACTGTGATACTGATACCTACAATTTAATTTAGAGATCTAGCTACAGCTGGATGTTCATGGTGGCTTTGAAACAAGTGAGGAGGATATTCTTCTAGCTATCATTTGTCACACATGCTAAATTTACTTCTGCAATCCTTTCTTTAGGACCTTTTATAAAGACAGAGTACCTTCAGGTCTTTATGTATGAAATTAAGGCATGATATTCTGAAAAACTCCCTTTTCACTAATAATTAAACTTAACAGAACTACTAGCACTCTGGTTGTTTTTGGAAAGCTTCCCTTTTTCTAACCAGAGTCCTGGATCTCCTTTCCCCAAAAGTGTGAACCAAGTGGAAAGACTTCATTTTTAACCTATCCCAACTCCAATCCCTCCTCACATCTGAGAAACCTATCAAGCAGTCCACATGGTGTTCCCTGAAAAAAACTGAACTTTAAACAGCTTTATGGGACCCAAATGTTTCATTCAAAACAGTGTTAAAAATGAAAAAAAACACCCAAAAACACAAACCTAGCAATTTTCCATACATGTTCCCAATCTCTCCTTCTCTCTCTTCCTCCACCATAAAGCCCAGTGGAAGAGCAATCATGCTGGCAACAGTGTATAGAATAGTAAAAGTGCATATATTTAGTATTTGGTCATGAATTTAAAATCTGAACTGAGCAAGTGGCATCACATTTTGTGAAACCTCTGAACACCCCAGAAGGAAAAGCAGCCACCATCCCTCCTAGGCCTTTTTTATTTTCCTCTCCCCCAGAATCCACTCCATAGACCTCCAGTCTACATCTGGCATACTGTTACTTTGTCAGAAGTAGCTAAAGGCATTTCACAGATGTAGTAAAAATAAAATTTTGCTTGCTTGTGAATGAGCCACAGGGATCTTGCCAGTGGATGAGGTAGAGGGAGCTATTGCTGTAAGAAGAAACTTATTGCAACAGCTACTGCATTACACACCTTTACATCCTTTACCTGCAGCAGCAGTGAACACAGTTTTGCAGGAATCTGGGCTAGACACAGGTGTTTTGTCTGAGGTAGCTATCTCCTTAGACCAAACCTGAAGTCAGTCCTCACCTCTGTGTTATCTCTGGTACTTAAACTGGCTGGATATTACAAGGGGAGTCAACAACCTGTATATGATCCAATCACCTGGCAAAAATGAGTAAACAAAAGGAGAAAAAGAATAGTGTTTTAAGAATATTTTCAAGGCCGTTAAAATCATCACCAGACAAATGTTTTCAGCTAAAGTATGTCCTTGGGGAAATACAGGTTCAGATCAAACAAAACTCGTGATAGTTTTTGAGATTCCAGAGCTGGAAGGCCAAATGGCCCACAAAGCAAGTTATAAATATAAATGAGGGAACAAGGAAAATTGATACCTGTGGGAAAAGGAAGAAAGTCTCCTAGATATTGAAGGAGAAGCAAAAATATAAACACCCCTTATTTTCTAATTTAAGAAACAATGAGATGGGGCATCTAATAATGTGTAACTGAAGACATTCACACATGACTCCATAGTTTTTCCCCAACACTACACAAAGCCTCCTTCTGAGTTGTGGACCTTGCTTGAACCTCAGGAGTAATTCACTTTTGATAGGTATGATTTTAAAACAGAAGTAGAACTTTAAGATTTCAGCAGTAAATATCTATTGATCTTTATACCTAAGAGTTGTGGGCTCTGTCTAAATTCTTGGAAGAATCTACTTTACTTGTTTTATTTCCTCGGTGGCACAGAATACTTCCTCATTCACAGACATTTGTTTCTCTTTTCACTCAAGCAAGACATGATATTTCTAGAGAACTTTTGGATTTCATAGGTTGTAAATGACACATCAGAGCCAAGGTTTTAGATGAACAGTTCACATCGGTATACATATGAGCAGTGTCCTACAAAAATTAAAAATATTTGTCTTCAAGGAATGATTCTTCAAATGATATTCAATTTCTTTAAACTGTTATTAATTAAAAGTCTCTTGTTTACTTTCTGCTACTTCACAGTTCTTCTGAAGCAAAACAAGCCCAGTAGAAGGGTACCAGCTGGTCCATTCCTGCTTGCCCATTAGGCAGTGTTGGTGGTAGGCTGGTGGGAATCATGGAAGGACAGGTGTCATGAGACTTACGCTGACTGTATCTAGAAGTTGGATGACATTCACTGTTATCTAGCTTGCAGGTCTGAGGCAACTCTGCTTATCACTTATCCCTAATGTTACCCATGACTGTTTCCTATTAAGCCATTCCTATTGTCCATTCCCTTTCTGAGGTCTCGTAGTTAAAGGAACAGAAATAGCTGTCAAACTACTCAGTATTGTTTAAAAAACTATTCAGCCAAAGCCTCCTGTCTGTTCCAATGAACTAGCTAGATTTTAGCATGCCCTAAATATGAGATATAGTTTCTATCTCATTCTAAATTTCTAAATATGGCCAAAGTTTTCTGAAGAAACAAAAACCCAAACTCAACACCCTAAATTCTCTTTTCACCTCTGCTTCTATTAGCCAGTGTCCCAAACTGCATCTTCTCACTTGGATTACATACATTTGATGGCAAATTTCCAGCCTTCCGATGTAGAGCACTCTTTGCCCCACCAGGGAAGTGAGTTAGTAAATATTGCACTAGATGGCATTTCTAAGATTACAGAGCTTATATATCTGTAAGATTGCCTCCACGAAAGGAACTGGTTTAAAAAATTCTATACCTCTGTGTTATTGTAATATAGAAACAAACAATAATAATCAATTTACCAGAATTACTAATCAAAATATTGAATTCTGGAATATTTCTGACTTGATCCTTTTCCTTATTTGTCCCACCTACTTGAAAGGTCAACACTAAACCTAGGCAAGATGCTAAATAATTTTAGATGGCCTGTAGTTTTTGCAAGCGCATTTTACCTGCAACAAGTGCCTCGCCTAAATTTTGCAATATAGTCAAGTGTTTAAATATTTGCAGCGCTGTGACTACTACAGCCATGAAGCCCTTTGCTACCAAAATTAAACATAGCTAGATGATGAAAGAGTGGTTTTGGACTACCTTCAAAATCAGGGACTGAGGATTACGTGGCCCATACGCAAGTCATTCAACAATTTTTCCTCTCAGCCAAGTAAGAAATAAGGCTAAGATAACTTCTTACTGTAGTGTTACCTGTTGCTTTTTTAAGTACCAGTTGTTTTGTTTGTTTAAGTAGAGCAACAGATTCCACAGATTTTGTTTAGTCTACAGGTCATCTTCTGGGCAACTATTTCAAGAACATATGCCAATAGTTAGCTGAATAACTACTGTATGCCAGAGGCTGCAAGAGAAAAAAAAAAAAATTCCTTCCACTTACTGTGACAAACAGAATAACACAAAACAAAGAGAAAAATATACAATAATATTCTCAAATAGGTATTTTATGGTTACGAATCAACATTTTTTGCCTTCTGAATTTATCATGATCTCTGCCAAATATTTCACAAATTGCCCCAGAGGCAAAGTATTCCAAGTGCCGAAGGAATGTAGGTGTCTTAATCAGGTTTGAAAATGAGACTCAAGTTAGTTGATTAGCTAGATACTTTTGAAAACTGTATTCTATCCTATATATTTAAGGCGCATCATGTTAGTGACCATATTAGTGTCTTATGATTCAAGTAAAACCACTTAGGGCAAGCAGCCCAATTCCCTCATATTCTGTAATGTCAAGAAGACATCTCAAATCTTTGTGATTTCCTGTGCTTCAAAAGATGCGAGTGGATGCAAGAAAGTTCACTCAAAAGTACCGCAAGTAGAACACAGATTCTACAAAATGCAGAAACAAGTTATTGTGGGTACCCCCAAACTCTGGTTTCATATTAACCCCTACTTAGGGCCCATATCCCAACTTCACAGGTCAGGTTTGTACATGCTGTAACTTCCAGGAACTCATCTACAAAGCTCTCATTTTGGCTTCACTTAATACTCATGAATTGTGTTACTTGGAATGCGTCAAGCAAATGTGTGCATAAACCATATAATTTGCTGATTGCTCTTCCCATTTCTGTTTTTTGCCCTCTCAGCTAACTGTGATCCAGCCTGTTTGTCCTCCTTTTGTCTTTTCAGAATTGCACTTATACACCTCACTAAAAATCAACAATACCACCAACATCGTCTTCCTCGTGTCATAATGGTAGTAATTCTAATTTCAGTTCTTAGGTAGAATTCCCTTTTCCAACATATAAGCTTTACTTCAGATGTAATTAGAAGCATGAGACAGCTTTTCCCACTTAATTCTGAAGCATCTGGCATTGACCACTATTTGCCTTCTGTATGTCAACATATATGTTCACAAAATTAAAACCAGACTAAGATAATCCTTGACCAAGCAAAATGCCAGAAATTAATTCCACAATCCATAACAAATCCATTTCCACTTAACAGCATAGGCATCCTCATCTCCTTATGAACCTCTGCCTCTATTATAAAAAAAAGAAATGAAACCAAAAGCAACAAGTAATAAAAACAATGGATAGATGACAGATCAGCCTGGTAGTGGAAGCATTTCTTTGCCTCCACCTCACTCCCTTTTCCATCACATTAATTTGTGCAAGCAGTGACAAGAAGTAGAAGAAAAAGCATAAAATCAGCATCCACCACATCTTATGCAAGTGTTTCTGGTTATATTACATGCAGAAAGAGAGAATTTACAAATTTGGGGTATAATTTGAAGTTATACCTGTTTTGCTGTGAAGTATATTCCAAAGAAAATAGTTTACCCCACCAGATAGCACATCACACAGAGCTGAAGTCAATTCCTACCACCACCTTTTCACCATTAATTCTTAAATCAGTTAATGAGTTCTACCTGAGAAACCCCAAAGATACAAAAGGCAGGTGACACTACGCCAGGGTGCAGAGTTCAGGCCTGGGTCTAACCAGAGACAGCTATGGCTGCCCACTACTGTCGATCTCACAATTGCCAGAGCTGTAGAAAGCTGGCACAGCTGCTTTCACTGTCCCAGAGGGGCTCAGGCAGCCCTGTTCAGAAGGGCTTCCTCTGCCCCAGCTCCACTGCTGCCCACCTCGACTGCCAGCAGCATGCCACCTCCACCCCAGCAGCCTTGCCTGGTCTGCCAACAAAGCTTGAGGTAGGTCTCCAGTTTCACTAAAGGAACTGAATCATAAATATACAAAAGGACAGGAGAAATCATAAGCTGCTAGGTTTTGGGTTATATTTGGTTATAGGGGGAGTCTTGCTGAAAGTTACTCACGGACGTTATTCTCCCAGACTTAGTTCTATTCATACTAACGGTACAAAAAAATGAAAGCAGTTTTCATGGCATGTCTCCTCCATTCCTTTCTCTATTGATATCTACAAGTTCTATTTAGCTCTCAAGAGGATTTTATGAGCAGGAATTAAAAATGTTCCTAGGAATGTTCCAAGTTCTAATTTGTACGGGGTGTCTGTGGCAAGGTGCTGGCAGTGCGGGGCTGCAGGAACAGCCTTCGTGAGGAGAGGTCGGGGCCGGACACGGCCGGTTCTGCAACAGCCCCACAGCGGGGGACAGCTGAGCCCCTGAGCCAAGCCGGTAGCACCTCTACGAAAGCATATTTAAGAAAGGGCAAAATGCCACAAAGGTGGTGAGGAGTGAGGGAAAAAAAGCCTGAGAAAACAGCCCTGCGACCCCCAAGGTTGGAGAAGGAGGGGGGGAGCAGGTATTTCCCTGCAGCCCAGGGACAACCCCTCACCAGTCCAGTTGGATATTTTATTCTTTACAGGCACTGCTTTTACCAGTGACTGCTAATATTTTAGGAAGAAAACATCAGAGGGTCTTTGCCAGCATCCCTGCAAAGTGCTAAGGTGGCAGTATCAGCGAAACCACCTGCCTCTTTACTAGAACACTGGCCTTTGGCAGACTGCCCTAAAGCTCCGTTTCCACCTCCATCCATGTAAATCTCCAGCACAAAAAATTCCTGCACACCAGGCCCTGTCCCCTGCACGCATTCCTCTTATAACATGAGCCTCAGTCTCCCTCTCACGTACCGTCCACTCTTACTCGTCTCCTCTGTGGGTGGTGGTGACAGAATTTTGAGGTGCCTGGGAGAAATAAATGACAAGTTTAATTCTGACATTTCAAATATGTCTTGCCTTGCAGATATTACTGTGTGCATACATCTGTGTGTGTGTGCTCCCACAGACACATGAAATTTGGAGTTTGTGGTAACCGATTATTCAGCAGAGGAACACACCAAAAAGGAACCTAGAGCAAACTTCCAGAAAACAATCACACATAAACCTTTTCTCAGTATAAGGTGTTAAATTCTTCATAATAAAAAAAAAAAAAAGCCAACAACAAACCAAAAACAGCTCTTAGGAAGGCTCATTATATCAAATATAGAAATGGAATTGAATTACTGAGAGTTAAAATATATATCTATAATATAAATAATGTATTTTTGAACAGCAGATTAACTAATGATATTTCCATAACCTGAACCATACATACCATACAACTTGCCATTGCATATAAACACTTAAAAGTTTGTCTTTCTACATTAATGTTACCTTTATTCATGAGATAAAAATGTTAACACCGTCTTGATAAAATTACATCACAGAATTTGCTTATGAGGTAAATAACTAGCCCATCCAATTATGGCACATTTCTTAGCTAGACCACAAGTAAACTACAACTTCTGTTTTTTTCAGATGTGCCAAAGTGGATACCAGGTGTCCAAAAACATTAGTCTACTGTTGTGTAAACAGCAAAAACATCTGAAGGTGATGGGAATTAAAGGTCAGTCTGCTGTAAAGTAGCTTGCTTGTAAGTACCTTGATATTTATTGTTTCCATAACTAATAATTAAATAATCAGGTTAGTTTTCTATATTTATTTTTCTAAACATAAGGTAGGCTTTCAGTTGAAGATTAGACTTTTAAAGAAGTTTTCTTTTTGAATACCATTTGAAAGCATAATTTACTGCAAAATACCAGCTTGTTACAAGTATATTCAAAATATATAATTTGATAATATTGGGTTTTAAACCCAAATTCTGACTGGCTGCAGAGCTGAATGTATGCAAGCAAACTGTAACATTCACAGCTGTTTAACAAGTTTATGTACCAAGTAACATAATTCACCACCTCACTGGGAATTATGTTTACAGGAGTTTCCACATAGTATGCCTCTACATAGGTTTTTTGCTGCTTTTCTCATGGATAACTTTGACTGTACAATGACACTGTCTTGATGCTCGTTATCTCACCTAGAACTGATGTTTAATTTTTATGGTAGAGACTGGGATCAACTGCCATTGTTTCTTTTTCCTATGTTTGACACCTGTATGGTGGTCAAACAAAGATTTGACCTGTGTTTTGAAGGTTAAGAAACTCCCCATTAACAGTTTTTAATGATAGCCCACTAGGATTCCTGCTGAAACTGTTGTATGTAATGTTTTCAATGTATCAATTTTTA
This sequence comes from Aquila chrysaetos chrysaetos, assembly GCF_900496995.4. Taxonomy (NCBI): domain Eukaryota; kingdom Metazoa; phylum Chordata; class Aves; order Accipitriformes; family Accipitridae; genus Aquila; species Aquila chrysaetos. Next base: position 20,447,577 of record NC_044015.1, read on the forward strand.
ATGAAATCATTAGAAACTGTTTATTTCTAATGTTAATTCTTAATGAAGCAGAAAGCGAGCATAAAGGAGTTAGGTCCATACATCATACTTCTCCTCTGCTGGAAACATAACCAATCTTTCTATACGGTTCCAAACATAGGCTATTCAATGTAAATGTAACAAGTTTCACTACAAATTAAACTGATATCTCCATCCTATGCTCTTTGCTTAGAAGTTATTACATTTTTATCTTCTGAATTCTGCATAATATCTGTTCACTGAAGAATCAGCTTTGTGGCAAGTAATAAAGAAATAGGCACCTGCATGTCTCATCCTTATAGAAATGATCTGCATTAGCTCTCCTTCAACTTAAAGCTGTGTATCTTTTTGTTTATCTGTTTGGCATTCTGTTTGTTTATCCTTGTGGGAGATATGGTATCTGTCATCTATGCTTGTCTGTCAAATCGTCTCAGCTGCTACTTGTATGCACTTGCCAGAGACATCTTCTGTGCTGTGCCCTGGTGAGGCTCGCTCCTCCTCTGCTCCAGGCAGGCTTCCAACTTTTGCCTCACTATCCCAGCTAGAGATCTGCCTATGCAGCTCTGTTTCATTACTGGTCAATGTTCATTAATCATACCACTTCACATTATCTCACTAATCCAAATGCCATCATTACTTAAATAAAACACAATCAAAACCTAATAGCATACCACCCTTATGCTGCTAGACTCAAAGACAAGTTAAGAAAAAAATCAACTTAAGAAACCTGCAGAAATAGCTACAAATAGAATTTACCTATGTTCTAATATAAGAAACATGAAATAAACTTAGCAGGATAAGTATACACTCCCTCATAATGAAGCTTCTAATAGCCAAATTTTAGTTTTACTCATGCTGATGTGAAACTTCAGCAATTCTACTGTTTTCACAGATAGCTGCTCTGGATTTGCCCTGCTGTAGCCAAGATCAGCATGTGGCCTTTGAACTCCATTCTCTTGCTTAAAAGCAGCTGATAGGAAATATGTGGTTATTTACTCTAAGCTTTCCAAACTTTATTAACTCTTTTGTGCTTTGGGGAAATTTATTCCTTGGACATCACTTAAGTTACTATTACTCCTTTCCTTGGTAATTAAGATTTATATCTAGAAGGGGAAATAAGCAGTGTGCTAAAACAACTCTGAACAATACTGAAGGTATTTTCTTAAATGTTTAATTTTTGTAGGCTCAAAAGTACAAATGTTGCCCTTTCTGGTGTTTGCCTGACATTCCTGTTGGGTCTAGCAAAACACTATCCAGCCTACTTTTACCCTACACAGATACACCTACTGAAGCTGACAGACAGCTCTTACCACTGAAGAAGCCTTTTGTAAAAAAAAAAAAAAAAAAAAAAAAAAGAAAAAAATCCCCACAACCTCCATCTGGGACCACTCTGCTATTTTCAGTTTTCCAGCTCTTCACTAGAATCAGAGAGACTCAGTTGCAAGAAAGAATTTTCCTTCTCTTGTTGAAATTCAGAAACATGTAAGTCAGCACCACTGTGGTTCTAAACTCAGCTTTCAGCTTGAGGAGCTGAACTGTGGTCACTTGTTCTCTGTAACTACCAGAGAATTCAGGAAAACTGTTAAGATTAAATTATGCCTTTTCAAGGGCAGGCAACTCACATGGTAATGTGCTGAGCCACCACCAAGGAATGCTCTGGATTCTATTAATACAGGGGCAATTTTGTAACATATTCTCTAAATATGTAGCCTTACAAAAAAGCCTTATTTTCATGCAGCTAACACAGTGGAAAATGTGGCTAGAAACTTACTAGGTAAGCATAGTAACTTCAGCTTGAATAAAAGCAGAATTATTGTAAAGCTTATAATTTAAGAATTAGATCATAAAGTAGGCTACTGGTAAACACTAAGTATTAAGGATTACAATAATATGTATTTCTTTGTTACTGACACCAAGATACCGATTCACTAACTGCAGCATGTATGCATAAAATGATTAGACTAGGATTCAGTTTTGATGCATGTGTTCATGAACTGGGTATTCATTTACATCTTCATTTTTCCTAAAAATTGGGTCTGTCTTACATGAATGTGTGACAAATACAAAAAAAAAAAAAAAAAAAAAGGATGTAATACCATATCACTTTCAAGATGGCAACATCTAACAAGCTCTTGAAGAAAGCAGACTTCATAAGCATGTATCAGTTGGAAACCTTCCAAACTGATTTCTCAACAGCTTTCTGTCACACAAAGGCATACAAAAATTCTGTTATATACACTGAAATATTTTAGATAACCTAGGAGGAATATTAAATTTCTTAACTGCATATTACACCAATACATCTTTTCCATGGCTAATCAAAACTAGAAAGTAGTCATAGTAAATCTGCAGTTAGCATGAGGGGTTTCAAACGGTTCATCTAGAAAAACATAGTTCCCATTTGCAATCGAAATTTTGCAGTGCTTACAAAAACTGTGACCTGTGAGATCTGCTCTGCGTTAAATGCCAACCCTTCCCTGCTACACACAGTTACAGTGTGATTTCACTGTGTAAAGGTGGCAGAACACTTAAGCCTTTGTAAAGAGACTTGTGTTTCTCAGACTGAATATACTATAAGCATGCACATAACATTGGGATCTAAACTATTACCAAAAATTTAAAAGACCTTACAATTAATCTGGATAATTTTCTGAAAACTATAGTTCAGTACTTAGATGCTGACAAAAAAACAAATACAAGTTAAAAATTAATAGGAATGAGGTAACACAAAAAAGAGAAAAATCATTAAACACTGACTAGATCCCTAGCACGTATCTGAGCACTGCTGCTAGTGATCACCTTTCACAAAAGGATGTTTGAGTATCACACTAAGTAGATGCAAGGTAACCAGTTTAACCAGAATTATGGACTGGGTTCTGGACAAGGATAGATTTAAAAGATCAAAAGTCTTATGAGTTGCTCTAGACATAAAAAATTAGAAATTATAATAAAGAAAGAGGTCAGGAATTATTTCTTACTGTTTCTTATTCAAAAAACTGGCAGTCACCTGAAGAAGTTATCAGTCAGTAGATTTAACATTAAAAATAGGAAGTACTTTTTCACATATTGCATCTTGAAATGGTAGCATTCATAGCTGCAATATTTTGAATGCCAAATGTATAAATAGATTCAAAAAACAGTTAAGCAAATTGGTGTAAAATAGGTTTGTCAGTAGCTTTTAAACGTGATGGTGAAGATGTTTCCACTTTAGAACATCTTTATTAGTAGATCCCTAGAAGTTGGGACAGTGCACTGGGAGATGTTCTTATACCCCTGTAAGCTTCCACTCCTGGCCACTATCTGGGACAGGATACTGGGTTAGATGGATCTTGGATCTGACATAGTGTAGCCATGCTCATTTTTGTATAACTGTATGTGAATGCTACAAAAGCATCCTAGTGCTTTCTAAAGCTCCTAGAAAAGGAATTTGCATGATCCAGCTGTTTCAATGATCATACAGTATTTAAAAAGGTAAGTCTTTAACTTAAGTTGTTCTGCCTCTGGCTACAGTATGCTTCCTCAATAGACAGGAAATCTTCTCTAGTTCCTGAGTAGACACAAGAAGGGTCCTGGGAGTAGATAGAGTTTCAGAATTGAAAAACCTGAGAATTACCAACTCAAACAATCAGTTTCCTGTGTTTCAGGAGCCTCGTGCCTTGGTGTATAATACAATATAAACATGAGTTCTGTTTTCTCTTAGGTTTTTCATTTCAGTTCATAGTAAAATCAGTCTCCTTAATCATAAAAAATCCAATTAAAATGAAGTTAACATATTACTTTGGAAGTGAGTTTTATGCCAGTGATAAAAATGGATCCAAACCATGCAGTATTCTTTTTTCATTTCGTTACATTATTTAAAAGAACTAGTAGCACAAATGGCCCATCACTTGCTTTAACCACGGAGTCCAACATGTAAAACTGATATTACAGAAACTGACAGAAATTAATTATTTCTAAACTAGAGTTTTAGTCTATGGCCTGTTCTCTCCCATCTCACACACTGTGCCTGCTGCTCCAGGAGATGACTGGAGCCATCAGCACAGCTGCAGTGAGCCTCTGAGAAAAATCCTGCTGGTGGCCTGGGACTTGGATGTTGCTAAGAGGAGTCCTACCAATTCAGATAGCCAGGCTGCTGGAGAACAGAAGAGGAGTTGGCAATATAAGATCTCTGGCACTGCCTGGGCCAGGAATCAGGAATGCAGTGTTTTTCAGCTGATTTCCTATGGAAGGACTACATGGTCATGCTACGTATCTGTGTGTCCGTCAGATGGGTTTTGCTCAATTGCTCCTGTCGCTGGGAATCATGACCAAAGGTTTTATAGGTGATCAAGAATGCAAACCCATAACGGGACATACTGAAATTGCTACAGGCAGAGGAAGGACGTGGTTCTTAACAGCTAGCTGAAGAGAAGATTTTTTCTATATTCTGAAACTTGAACTTAAATAAAAAAAAAACCACCTCAGACTTTCAGTAGTCATAACTCCCATCAGTCCACCCTGAGAAGCTTCTGTTGGAGAGGAGTCCAAATTCCTCCTTCCCATCTCTCTCTCTCCCCTATCCTAGGAGTAGGAGTTTCTCCTCCCTCGTTCTTCATTCTCTCCTAACCTTGTCTGGAGACACTATCCCTTCCCCACAGGGAAAATTCCAGCTTAACAGCTTGCTCTCTGTGTATGAAATTCTTGTGGCTGTTCTAGTGACTTGTGCTTATCACTACCAGAGCAACATGAAGTATCTGCTTTTTCCAAAAACTGGAGGTGAGACTGGAAAATGGGATAAGCCATCTCATGCTTTAAAAACTTTAAAACCCATTAGAGAATTTGTGGATTTAATGTGTTTGCATTCCTTTGCAGATACAGTTAAGTATCAGAAGTAGATGATGGTTAGGAACCATCTATGCTTCAGAGATTCTTTAAATAGGACTTACCCCTGCTAGTAAACATTTCTTTTAAATTGTACAGTTTAGTTAGTATTCAGGGCTTTATATGATTAAGATATTTTATTCTCCTTTCAATGATTCTTTCACAAATTTTTCCACAGTCTGTATTGTGTGAGATTTGCACTGCAAATGCTGGAGCTCTGCCAAGGCAGTTTCTTCTTTTCTTTAAAAAGAATGCTTCCATCTTTGGGGGTTTTTTCTTTTTTTTGTTTGGGTTTTTTTTTTCTTTTTCTTTTGTTTTTTAATTGAATGACTTCAACATATTCAGGATGTCACTAAAAGAGCTAAGCACCCCTAGGACTATAATGCTTGCCCAGACAAATGTACATTCCTGTCTGTAAAGACCTAGCTGGAATGTCTAGCATCAGAATTTCACATTTTGTGCAGTCAATTCTATTTTGCATACTAAGCCACAAACCCATTATAGTTGAAAACAGCAGAAAGTCTGTTTTAAATTAGCTGATGCAAATACAGTAGTAACAGAAACCACTGAAAAAAGCACAGATGCATAGAATATATATATACATGCAAGGCAACCAAGGATGAAAAGCAAGCGTCAGTTAAAATGCTTTCTAAAGGATGAAGTCACAGTTTTTAGCAAATAGCACTAATGAATAAAGCTGTATATTAATTGAACAAAAAGACAATGCAGTGTTTTACATTTCCCATTTACTGAAGTTCTACCAAATATGAAAGCAACAGAAACAGGTAATCCCAGGATGTCTTCTATGAAGACATGTTATGTTAAAGCAAGGGGCGTCTTCCTTTGAATGTACAACTAGAAGAGACAGTACAGTAGTACAATACGAACTGTTAAAGGCGGCAAGCCTTGCAAAGCAAGTCATTTAGACTCACGAGAGACATGACTATTTACCACAAATAAATCAGGTGAAGAAATGATGATGTAGGCACAAAATTAGACGCTACTGTATTTTATACCGTAAATCTAACTCCTTAAGAGAGCAAGACAACTGCCTGCATCAATCTCACTTTTATGAACAGAAATAACTGAGATGGATCTAGCTTTAATGTGGAAACAGAACCAAATGGCTGACAATATTTTTTTTTTTATAGAAGTGTTCTATTATCTAAGTAAGATTATGATTGATGCTGTGATTTGATGTAAAAAAAAAAATTTGTTTGCACGGTGAGACTAAATCCATACTAGTAAAATCGGTGGCTTAAAATAATTCAGTTACCTTTTAATACAGAAGTGCATGAAATTATAAGATTATTAATAGAAATAATTTATTTATTTTAATGTTAGGAGTATCTGAAGTGACTTGTTGTTTGTCCAGCTCAGTATTAGCCATAGTACATTGCTCCAATTGTTCAAGGACAAAGGAATTTATGAATAACAGGTTAGTGTCTGCAGAATTTACATGTCTGCTGCGGTTTCAGATCTTTTAGGCGAAGAAAAATTGCCCTGTTGAGGTGATAAAGCCTTGATTTATATTAAGGAAGTTCAGTAATTCAAGAGGACCTGGCACAAAGACTAGAGAAGCTGTAGCTGTTCACACACACAAAAAAAAATCCTGAAGAAATATTGAAGAAATTAGTATTTAAATCAACTTTGAAAACCCTACAGAATTGCTCTACATTTAAGAATGAAAGCAATTGAATCATGCACATTATGAAGTACTAAGTTAAATACTAATAATGCAGTAGTTATGCAAAATTACTATTATACAATCACCAGTTGGCTCAGAAACAACTGAGAAATTAGAATCTTCTCTGTTGAAAAAGGTTGGCTATGTAAAGCAAGTATCTCCTCCACTCCTTGAAAGGCACCACAGGGTATTTATCTTGTATCAGTACTGACACTACAGACAAATAGTACACTTCGCTTTAATGTCTTTTTTGCATCCCACTAAGGAAAAGAAGTCAAAGAAAACATCCAGGACGGCTCAATTCTTGTTCTGTATATATCATCGAGCTGTTCCCTTTTTCCCCATATCTGTCTTCTAGAAATTTATTTTACTTGTAGAAATTTATTTTCCCTCCCCTATTTTTCTATAGTATTTGCTCTTCTCCTTTATATAATACACAATGTATATTTAAAAAATCAATTCTTCTCATAGAAATTACTCTCGCAGATTCTTCAAATCCATGTGCCAATGTAGTATGTTTATTTTAAATTCATGTGACACTTTAAAGATAGCCTGTCTTATAATATTTGACTAAGATGAGTCAACATAGCAAAAGAGGCAATAACATACTATTTTTAAAACTTACATACTTTTTGATAAATCAAAAATATTTCCTCTTCTAATATCACTGTAGCACAGCCACTACATAGTTCATCCTCATTCATTATTCATTTTACCAAAATAAATATTGAAGAACAGTGTGGGTGAAGCTAGAAGTTAAAAATAATTAGTCTTTGATGTTAAAAACAACATTTCGGTAATAAATTTATCTGGCCTAGGCTGACACAGGCAGCCCATGATTCAAAAAATGAGGTCTGTAGCATACAACAGGACTGACAGAATAATTAAGTAGATTTTTACCATCTGTCATTTTTTTACCTGTCTTTGCACTTGGTTTCTGTCAGCTGTCATAAACCGTCAGCTGGGGTACCTTGGGAATGACATGGATGAGGGGGTTTCCCCCCTCCCTTAAAAGTATCCATTTTTCAGTGTTCTCATATTCAGACTTAATACATAGCTAATAAATGTCTTCCCAGCTGCACCTGTAAATAATCATTGAAAGTAGAACAGATCTGTATAATTTTTTTTCTTAACACAGCAAAACAAGCATCCTTATATCAGGAGATTTCCTAAAAACAATCCTAAAGTTTTTAAATCTGTACTTCCCAGTGAAAGGAATTAATGAGATTTAAGCCTAAAACAAGGTCTTTAGTTTAGTATTACGTCCCAAGACATGTGGGTCTTTTGGAAGCTTCTTTCTATTTTTTGCAATTTTTTTCCTTCACATTTTAATTAATTTCTGCATTTTAATGAAGCTGGGATGTAAACCCAATGGGATGAGTTTTATCACTATGTATTTGTAAAGTATAGTGCAAATTGAGAGCAAATCTTAGTAAATATGAAATAATACATATTTTGGGAACCTGTTGCATAGCTTCCTCCTTCACACCTGAAAGGTTCAGAAGAATAAGACTCATAGGACCAAACCATGGACTCTGGTATACTTTGTCAATCCACAAAAAAATCTGCTAAGGGCAGAAAAAGTATCCAAGACTTGCATTGCACCAGGAAATTTGGATCAAGACAATTCACGTGCTTTGAAATGAGACATTACAGTAGGCTGTGAATTTTTTAATGCATTCTGAAGGATGTTTTGTAACAAAAATAACACATAAAAATAAGAAAAATACCACAAGCAGTATATATTATCAAACTGTAAGGCACAAGTATTCCAGATAAAGGCTTTCACCTAAAGAGCCTAAGCATTTCTTTTAAAAGATGCATTTAAAATGAAATGGATGCAAAGAAGTATCAGGGAAAACGAGAGCTCTTTTTGCAAGTGACTAAAAATACAACGTGATTCAGTCTACCAAAGCTGATGCTAACAGAGAATATGATAACTTTCTATCAATATACCAGGTGTATGAGTGGATGGAGGCAAGAAGAGTAATCATGCATTTGCATAAAAATAGGTATAAATTAGCCATGAATAAATGTAGTCAGCAGATTAAAAGTTTTTTGTTTGGTGGTTGGTTTTTTGTTTTACATCAAAGGATGGACTTCTGGAACAATCTTTTGGTTACAGAAACAACTGAATTCATCTGAGGTGAGGTTTGATAAATTCACAAAAGAGACTGTATTTTAAGAGTTGCCTGAAATATCAGAGGATTAGACTTCGGGAAGTCCCTTTGTGTAATCCTGTGCCTTTATTTCCACATTATCCTGATCCCTATGCATTCAAACATTCTGCTTGCTTTTTGAAGCTGGCTGTACTTTGAGCAAAGTACTTGATTATACTAGAACTAGCTAATAACTGCATGTACTTTTAAAAAAGAACAGAAAAAAAGGCACTTTATAAATCATTTTAACCGTATAAACCTAAATGCCAACACTTCTTCACACCTCAAACTACTAATGAGACACCTATAGCAGCTGGAGGAAACAATCCTCTCCAAAAATGGAAGGACCGCAAGAGGGTGACTGTAGTTGTTGATAGTTGTCCCAGATTTGACACAACTGTGACAATTAGATCCTTTCGTAGCACAGACAGTGAGGGGAGATGAAGGAGTTTTTGCCCCCTCATGTTTCCACAGACCAGTTTCCCCTCATGTGACACCAGCTCAAAACACAGTCTATGAAAACCACACTGCAACTCGTTTGCATCCTTTAACAAGAGAAAAGTTGCTGTATTGGAGTCTCTGTGGATAGCTTCATACTCTTTCTCCCTCATTACACTTCTGTGGGAGGGGGCAACATCAAAATACATAAAAGGGGGGAGGAACGGAAAACAGCCCTATTGTGTGATTAAGAACACATGCCAGTGTGGAAGAGTATCTTAAGCCTTTCTGCTAGCACTGAAGTGTCATCTGCTCCCATCTCCTCAGCTAGAATGAAAAATACAGGGAATGAGCAGTAACCTCTCTTAGTTACAACTCTTCTGTATTAAGTTGCTTTGCTTTCACGCCAGGCATTACATATATTTAATTTGGTATAGATTAACCTTGCTTAATTCTCATTCCACAAATAGAAATCAGCATTTTAAAGAAAAAAAAAATGTTAAAAATATCTATGAAACTTAAAATTTTCTTGAGGTTTTACAAACTTCTTAACCTCTCAAGTTCAGGAATACTTTCCTAATGTTTTAATGTTTTTCTTGGTTAATCTATGTTTTGTATTATCCATTTTATGTTTCATGACAGTGTAAAGAAAATGGAGGAAACAGTGCATAATGATATGATTCTGGCACTGTAATTTTCGTCTTGTGCATCTCAATGATCACTTTCCTTTGATATGCCACAGTAAGTTTTAAAATGCTGCATTTAATGGTAAGTCTGGTAAGCCACAATTGTAGAGCTTGGTAATGCTTGTTTTGGCTTTGCAAAGTGAGATATCAATGTGGTATAAGATCAACTTGCCATACTTGGCACCATCAAGCTTAAGTTAAACTTGTATCCTAGGTGAATGGATAGTCAAATAAAACCATCCCTCTTGAAATAGCAGGGTACTGTATATAAACTAGAAGAATTATTGGTTGTAAAGCAGTCTGGACTGAATATAACAAACTCAGCTGGCTTGAGCTCAGGGAGCTGTTTCTTTTGCTTCATAACAGAGCTTTTGTTTCAGAAGCTGGAGACCCTATGTTTAGCCCAGCAACGAATTCTTAAATGAATCAACTCTGTGTAGGTTTGATAGTGAGTTTACCAAGACTTCCAGATGTGTATTGTTTTGTCCACATACCTTCTACAGTATGGTGTGGCTGTCTGTGTACTACCCTATGCTAAAAATCTAAAATAAACCAGACTTCCCTTTAAAATATCTAAAAACCAATCGTGCTATAAAAACACATCTCCAATCATCCAGAAGACAGATCTACTATCATACTAGCTCTCACAAAATGACTGGTCTACCCCATTCTAAAGCAATTCATAGTGGGTTTTCCTTCTTTCTTGTTGGTAAATGGGTCAAACTCTCTATGACCAGTTCTTAATTCCATATTTCAGTTACCAACATCTTCCTTCTCCCATCGCCATTTTCATCTTCTTTCATGTTCTAAACTCCTTTATACAATCCAAGCATCCCATTTCAGGTCATTACTATTATTTTAAGGCGATTTCCAACCTAAATATATACCCACCTTGGGCATTAATATAACTAGTTGAATGTGGAAGTACAAGTCAGTGTGAGGAAAGGTTATAGAAACAGTCCTTTTTACATGCAAATTTCAGCCAGTGTGTTCCACAAAAATAACATTTGTGAAATTACCTTGGAGATGAAATAGCAGAATGCTTGATACATTCTACTAATTCAGTCTTACAGCCTGAATCTATGATTTATAATAATTACTTAGGAACATTGCTCAGGAACAGAAGAAGAAAGCAAGCAGAAGCTGTTTCTATTTTATTTAAAATGCTTTTACATCAGCCATGACTTCATGTTCTTCAAAATACCAGAAGGGCTGGGAAGCTTTACCTAGAGATACTGTAACTGGGATTTAAAAATATGGTTAGACAGATGCCTGCCTGACAGCAAATAAAAGAAATTTTATTTGTACTGATGGACACAATTGTGACTTGTATTTTATACATTCCCAAGGGAGATATGTGCTCCGCTTTCTAGAGAATCACAATGTGAGTCAGTCTTCAAATCCTGCACAGGTGAATAGAAAGACCAGGCAAGAAGTCACAAAGGGGTGCAGATACAGACCCAATTTACATGCAGCACGGTGGCTGAAGTATTTTTCAGCCCTGAGAAGGAAATACAGTTAAGATTTAGAAAAGAGAGTAAATAATTTGTCCAGTTTGTTAGGCAGGTTTTCCAACAATCCACAAGCTTGATTTTATTCATTTATAAATCAGGTTATTTGGCATTTTACTAAAATACAAGTTTAGAACCCTGACTTTATTGCTTTGAATGAAAGCCTGGTGAACTCCACTACCCAGTCTTACTTGCTTTCACCACTACTGAACAAGGCAAGGATCTACTATTTTGTTCCTTATCATATTACTGTAAACGCCTATAGGGAATAACTCATCAAAATGCACACTACTATCCCAACTTACAAAATATTCACAATATCAGCCTATGGCTATATGGTTTGCTGTGGTTTCTTCACCTATACATTTCAAATCTCTTCTCAGCTTTCCCCACCCCTTTCTTTCCCACAAAGATGACAGCAAAAAGTTAAAGTTCTAAAATACTTGGAAAGTGCCTCTGATTTAATTATTTTATATATTTTCATGGGTAATTATAACAGGGTACCACTGCTACAGCAAGAATTTGCTTACTTCTCTTCTGATATTAAACATTACAGAGATAAAAAATGTTGTGATAATGATTCCTTTGCTGCTTGTTCATCAAACCCATATACTACCAGCTACTATCGTCAAATTGTACATTTATTACTGTGAAGTGATTTTCCTAATGTTTCAAATTATTTAACAATCTCATGTTATATAAGATTATTAACACCACTATCTTAGTTATTTTCAGACATGAAATTGAACCTTTTCTTTGCAGAATAAAAAAATTACAGGTTCTGCTGTGGATAGTTCACAGAGAATGTCAATTTTCTATACTGCCCAAGTAACAGGAATAAACTAGTGATTAAGGACTACATCTAAGTTAATCTTTACAGGGTCACTTGGGAAAACAATCCAAAGTAAATTTCAAAATAGCATTGCACACATCATAATGAAAGGCTGAGCAGACAAATTTATTCAGAATTAGTCTCCATAATTAGGTGTAATTTAACTCACTTTCCCTCTAAAACACGTTAGAGTTATGCACACAGTTTAATTCTGAATGAGAGCATTTTCTAGGAATAAGGTTTTTCAATTAATTTTTAACTTGTATCTTTTATAAATCTGAACTAATTTTTCCTCTGTCATTTTACAGATAAGTTAAAAAATGCTCATTTAACATGCAATTCAGTGTTAGTAACTGAAGAACACTAGAAAAGGGGGAAACAGATACTAGTAAATCCAAATGGATGTTCTACACCGAAAACCTTTTGGAACAGAAACAGCGTATTTGCCTAAAAATTATTTAGGTAGATATTTTTAATTTTTTTTGTTTCCTTTCCCTTTCCTCCACCATAAACCTTTTTTCAAGTGAGAAATAGGAAAAACAACACAACTAAAAATAGGAAAGAGCCCAGGAACAACTTCTATTTTCTCACCAAATATTTTCTTTCTTCATAGTTTTGGAAAAAAATTATTATAAGCTTTATAGATAATTGGTAATTTTGTTTGTTTTATCCTTGTGAAGAAGTAGAATTGAAATGCTAGAAAATTATGAAGAGTTTGCCTGCCTCTTGCCGCTACCCTGAACAATGTTAAATGGCAGTGATTATAGGAATTACAAACCCAGTAAATTTTAAGAAAATGCAACTGAAAATGTGCAATATAACCATACAGAATTCACTTACCTGTTAAGACTGTTGTTGAATAATACAACACTGAAGCAGCAAACAAGGATCCATTTTTGCACCTGTGAAAAAACAATAGGCAAAGGACTCCTAGTAACATATCGGCAAGGAACACAAATTTTTATAATATGTTTATAGTAATCTATGCTGATAAAGATACATGAAAAAAAATCTATACTTCTGATAAATAGATTCTCTTAGATTTATGAGAAAATGAATAGCATAACCTCAGTTAATGAATAGCATATCCCGTGCTTCTGCTATCACTTATTGATGACTTATATGGACTTAAGTCTATTTAATCAACCATGTAAAACTGATAGGACGATGAGATTATGGTCTGAATCAAAATTCTCTTACAGAGATATTTGTGTTTGAGAACTCAAGCTTGTCATTAGCTATCTTCTTAACCACCAATTTCTCAATAATTATTATACAGTATATACCTAGATACACAGAGTGGAAAGGAATTAAAGTCTGAGTTATGGCCCGGTGATGAAAACTTCACGGTAAACCACACAGATATATATTCTTTTAGAGCAAGCACATAACATTTTTAGGTATTTTCCTCAACTTAAAACATTTAAATTGAGTTATATTTTAAAATTCCTGTGATTGCAAAACAGACTGCCTTAGTGTAATGAGTCTCATTTTGCATACTTTGGAAGAAGAGAAATATTATAACTGAGAAATTGTATTTGTTGGTTACTTTTAAAAGCAGCCAAATCTGTTTTATTTTACGTAGGAATGTTAGGCTTTAAGTTCTGGCATCTCAGGACTCATTAACTCAGTGCAATTTCCCCCTTTTAATGATATCAGTCTCCTAGTTCTAGTTCTCACTGCTTATTTCTTGCTCTAATTGACCATCTCAAAGCAATTCAACATTGGTCAAAAATGGAATATTGCCTTTCTGGGCTTCAGGTTAGCATAACTGAGATGAAACTCCATAGCTGGCAAAGGGAAGATGGGAAAGGTGCATTTTTGTGGCAGTTTTTTTAAAGAAAAAAGTCAGCTGACTGAAAATGCTGGAAGGTTTGGAATGTTATAGGCATGTTGTGGGAGGCTGGCTGAAGAGGCCAATGCAGGTGAAATCAAAGATGCATGATAAGTGAAGTTTATCACATGACTCCATAATTCATCATAGGAGTACCAACAGCCATAGGCTAACAAGCAGGCAAAGAGTTACAGCTTAGCTTCACATCAACATATTTGCCTTAGAGGAGACTGCTTTTATAACCCTGTGTGACAGGGCAGTAAGCAAGGCAGGACTTTAGGGCAGAACTGTCTGCACCTTCCTTAGAATTAGCACTTCAAAAGCAGCTAAAGTTTTTAATTCCTAAGCTAGGTTTTAGTAGTACCCAAACTGGAACAGAGTAGCTTTTCAAATAGACAAAATACAAATCTGTTGAAAGAGACAGGTTCAAATACAACATTTCATAAAAAATCTCCTCCCTACCCTTGGTGCCTGTACCTCTAAATTCTGCTCCCAGGTCCAGCAGTTTTCAGTTCTTGGATTGCTACAAACTCAGCATTCCTTTTTAAAGCCTAAGAAGCCTTTCCTTGTCCCTTCATACATAGCTATATGGCGGCTCCCTGCCGCTTATAAGAATTTCCCAGGTCCTCTGCAAACTCCCCAGCTACCTGCACTGAGCTGCGGAAGCTTTGCCAGCTGAGCATGGCCAGTAACACACAAGAACTATTTCCAAGGAAGCTCCACCATCCCTTCCCTTTGGAAAAGTTCACCTGAACTGACTGAATCCCTCATCAGGCCTATTTTCATGTTTTTATAAAAGCATAGCACGCTATAAGCTGTGATCAAACAAATGACACAATACACCTTTCATCACACCATGGATGAAAGACAGTGCTCAACTGTTAATTGTTAACTTTAAAATTATGCGACTGCTGAATTTAGCTTGTTTACTTTCACAGTGCAGCAGGATGTTCTGTACCACTCAGCCCCCGCCGGTTGTTCTTCCTGGCAGTACCACAACAGTGGAGAATCCTTGGAAGTTCTCATATGTGGAGCATTACAAGGCTTTTCTTCAACATGTGGTTAATCAAACAGAGCTCAGTGATCTCTACTCTTTTCACTTAAAATAAGACTTTTTAATTTCATGTGGAAGTATTTGCTGCATGGATATAAAAGCATATTTCTGTTGCAGGCAACAATGCTTTAATGGAGAAGGAACAGCAGGACAGAGTTTGTTTTTTGAGACAGGTCGTCTTCTCCCATGAAATGGCCATCACTGGTATTAAGAGAGTTTGCTGATTTGTTTTGTTTTTTTTAAATTCCCCAGACATAGGTTTGGCATAGACCTACGGAAGGCTGGCACGGGCTTTAATTTTTATTAACTCTTGACACTTAACAACTTTTCTCCAAACAAATTGTCGAAAGCCTTGGATCTGAGTTATCTACCAAATTATGACCCTCAGAATACACAGTTTTAATCTGATAAAATAAAAGCAGCAAGTTTTTAAGAAATGACGATGAACACATTGTTTAAAGTGAGACCTAACAAGTAAGAGAGGAAGCAAAGCACTGAACATCTATTTTTAAGGGGAATTTTTCAGAAACAAAATAATGCTTGCATTTCTTCCTGCTGTCTTCTGCATAGAAAGAAGCCACTGTTTTACAAGCCAGACCATTTTGCCTTTGGTGAGGGGAAGTTGGGAACAGGGAAACTCCCTGTTGAAGGGACAGCAGCAGCATTCCCATGCCTGCAGCCCATTCCTGTGGCTCCCACAGCTGGAAATTAAACAGAAAAAGTGGGTAATGCAAACTTGTGGTCAGGTTTCAAAGTTGGTAGATTGTACTAGCTTGACATGTTTGAAATCAGACTATGCATTCTTTCATTCCATTTTTTATTGTTTGATCGATGTAGGTGTTTGAAATTTTATGAATATCTGCTGTGACAGTGTACTATTGCTTTCTCAACCACCACAATTTTTAAAACATTGTGTTCCTCTTTCTCAATGCAGTATTACATTAAATTTCACAATGTGACTAACAGTGTAAGGGCACCTAATATTAAATACATTAACAGCTTCATTTTGTAAGGTAACTTCATGGGTCTTTCTAAATTATTTCTTCTCAAAAATACTAAGTCCAGTGAGTTACAGAAACATATCATAAAGATATGCTATCATAAATTATGTTTCTACACAAATAATAGGATGACGAGCTACCATCCCTTTCCCATTTCTTTTTATAATAAAGAAACTGCTCCAGAGATTTCTTGGGAGTTTAAGACTTACTCAAAACAGATAACAGCCTTACAGGCTAAGGTGAGCCATCGGGGAAATGACGCCTTGGAGACAAAGTAGTTCTGAAAAATCAATCCTGACAGAGACGAACAAAGTGACAGACCCACAGGCAACTCCAAAGTCAGCAGCTCTACTGCTTGTGAAGTCTGCCAAGAAGTATAACATGCCCAGGTATTTCCAGCTGCCTGTTCATTATTCTCATTCCTGTCAAAATGCATCTTTCTTGAAACACTGTCATCCACAAAACATTCACTTTGGGCTCCAAAAGCAAAAAGGCCAAATTCAGAGCTCTAATATAATCTGACATGAGTCCACTGAAGTCAATAGTTATGCTTGCTTATATTCATGAAGAAATTTGTCTCTATCTTAAAATGTGGGAAATTCTGATCCTATTCAATTAGGTGCAATTTACCATGGGTTTGCAGGAATTTAGGGTATTATTTCAAAAGTTAAAACTGTAAGACTGGAGCTTATCTTAGATACTAACTGAGATTATTCTACTGGGTTTTCAATATTTCATCAATCTCTTTCCCTGGGCATTAGCAGCACTGGCAACACTGAATGGTGGAGACTGAATGTCCATTTTCATTGAGTGGTTCTTCTCTCCCAAACCAGAGCACTGCTAATAAGCCTTTCTCACTCCCCTCTTCCTATTGGTCTTTCCAGGTTTTTCAATACCATAATCATTTTGGGTCCAACAGAATAGTATCTACAGTGAACTAATCTTCCATTTTCTTTTCCTTTTTTTCATCCACTTCAACTCTCCTCCAACTCAAAATAATAGTAACATCATTCCGGTTTATCTTTGCCTGAGCCACCATACAGATGCCCAAGAAATATATATTGATTCTACTTTTTGTATATCAAAACCACCACCTACATACAATGATTTTAGAAATGTCTAGCTACCTTGTAGTAGTTGGAACTAGTCCTGGGGAGAAAAAGATACATATATATATCTATATACCCAAATGGGGTGCACAGATATACTTACATACTTAAAAATTAAGCACCTGCCAAAATACTAGAAAGATCAGAATCATAGCTGGCTTGCAGATGTGGGAATAAAGAAAGAATAGAAACAGTATTTATGGTTAAGATAGGTTGGATGTTCTTACCTAGGGGAAAGTAAAAGACAAGATTGCTATATATCATCTGGAATGAATTTTGTGCTTTTTACATACCTAAAACCAAAAACAGATGTATAAAATCCTACATAACAAAGCCTAATTTTGAAAATGCTATTGTCTGCAAATGTGATGAACCTTAAGGTCTATCTTTACGAGGATTGAAGGATTCTGAGCAATCTAGGGATGATAACAAGGTAGCTAAATAATCAATATTTGGATTCAAATATTTTTTTTCTCTCCATTTCTCAGTCTCGCTCTCATATCTGATTATAATTTGGTAGAGAATTAGAAGACTAAACCATATAATAAATTTTGGAAAATTACTGCAGTCATCATCTGGAATCAATCTGGATACAATAAATTAATCCTTAGCATAAAATAGAGTAAACATTGCCTCCTACACTTCAGAATCTGCAAACATACACTGTAGATTCTATAAGCATATCTGAATCTTGATTTCTCCAAACATTGAGAATCTACACTAATAGTGCACCTGGCAGAGAGAACTGATCTCTGGTTTCATGTCTGACAGCAGTACAAACAAATAGGCGTATTTCAACCTTCATTATTTTGCTCACTGTATTTCAGAAATTCTGCAATTTGTTTTATACTCATTTGACAGTACTGCATTTTTGAATGTTCAGATTTTATTCTGATTGATGTTTTGGTTTAGCAATCTAATCTCAAGGCATCATGTATAAATTCATCATTTTTTTTTCATTATACATATAGAACTTTCAGTATATAAATAAGGAAAATATTTACATTCTCATCACCTATGTAAAAATTACCAGAACAAATTTAATACTTAAATAATTGAATTCTGGACTCACTAGCATCTACTGAAGATTGTTATCTAGTATAAAATTTACTTATTACTATGATAACTTAATAATCAGCAGCCTTAATCTTTAATCTTGAGTGTCCAGATCACATAACTCATAAAATAATATAGTAGTGGAAAAAGCAATGTAATGGAACTTGCATTTCTTTAACTAAGAACCCAAATGTGAACTTTCACCTTCTTATATTTTTATTGCCTATTTTATAGTATCTTGTGAAATTAATATTAATAAAGCTAGATTTTAATGTAGAGTTTTACATTTTGCACTTTTTCTAGTTTACTGTTTTCATCTTCCTCAATTATCACTACGCTAGTAGACCTCATTACTTTTTTCTTCAGTCCAGTCTGGCTACAAATGAATCTAATTATTTTTTTGTTTGGGCAATGTGCCTGGCAGACAGCAGGGCTTGGACACCCACTGCTGCTTTGAAGATACATGTTGAAAGAGAAACTTGACATTATTCTGATAAAGTTAATAATTTTCATGGTATTGACTAAAAAATAACACTTTCTGGAAAAAAAAATCAAAATATGGGCAGTTGAGATTATTATAGACTGCAGTAGAGTTATGGAAGCATTGTGAGCACCTGTTTGGTAGGTTTTTTAAAGTGTTAAAGGGAGATGAATGCTACTAAGAGTGAATGAAGTAGCAATCAACATATTGATCATTTAGTATAACACACATTATAGAGAAAAAAAGGTGATTCACAATTTCAAGATATCATCAAATAGGACAAAGTGTATGCAGAGATGTGCTGCTGGTCCTGCATTTCCTTATTCTTTTGTGATTCTCACAGAGCTGCCGTATTCTCCTCTGTTTGTCCTAATATCACAAGCAAATATCCATATTTTATTACATTAAACAATGATTAAAATAATATTTTCAAGAGACTTGCCTTTTCAACATCCATACAAATGCACAAACAACATGTAAATACACAGCCTTTGAGAGACGAGTTACGTGCTCTGCAGAAATCTATGCCCATGGACAGGAAGCTCAAGGCAATTTGGCAGTTTTCGTGCAATCCTTTTTTCATTATTCCTTGTCACATGAACTACTCAATGCCTTCTGGGAACTGCTGTTAACACACACAGCCCACTGGCCTCCTGGGACTGGTCCCCAAGACTTTGATAGGACTTGTGTACCGAAGGCTGCCTCACAGTTCAAAAGGGCATGGTCAGCCCTAAACAGAGTTTTCAAATCTTAAACAATGAAAAGGCACCAAATCAAATTAAAAGCTTTGCCATGTCTTAATTTTAAAGCTACTACACATAACTCAACGACTTTCCTCAATGGGGTTTCTTTTTTTTTTCTGTGATAAATACAGAATTATGTCTAATGAAGAATTATTACATGGCATGATAATGCATGTGATTCAGTTTTCATCAGCTAGTACTGTTAAAATGGCCATTATTTGAGGTGGATAATGAGAAATATTTGAACAAGTCTGCCAGCACACTCATATTCCAAAGCAGTTGTCATTTGACAACCCCTGTGAGTCCTTTGACAGGATGTGTTGTTTTGGAGGAATGAGTTAAATATAATGGGACTTAAGTATTTGTTGAATAATAAACTACTAATGTATTCTTTCTTTTATTTTCTATTTATTTAGATGCACATTATGTTTCAGTCCTCCTCTTCTCAAACTTGGGTGAGTGAGAGGGCAGGCATGAGACAGGGAGCTACCTGAGGCAGAAGGCCTCCCTGAAATGCTACCTTTGTTTTCTCAGTGCTCTTTCTTCTAGAACTGGATAAACTTTTATTCCACTCCACAGTACTTCAACAAGTGATTCAGTTGCGAGGAGTCTATGCATAGGAAGTACAGGACTGTCATGACTAGGCATAAATTAATTTGCTGTTAGCTATTCACCTTCTTAGTTCTCTCCCTGTCTTAATTTCCCCCAGTTAAAAGGAACTGTGAGGGTGGTAGCATTAGTGTTGCCAGAAACTAATAAACATGCTACAAGTGTGTGACACATGCAGACCATTAGTCTGTGCCTGCACTGCCTCCTTGTGTATTAGATAGGCCACCAGTACTCCCCCAATACAACACAATGCCACAAAACAATGCAGAACAGGGACTGTAAGAGACTTTTTATACTTAAACATCTGCGTTCTTAATTTGTCACAAGTCATAATTAAAAATGGACTGTGGTATGTAGATATTGGCCCACTGCTTCAAGAACAAAACTAATTAAAGCAGAACTGATCAGGGAGACTCTGTCTGATAAGATAAACAGTTGGCTGTGAGAGTAACTGAGCCTGTCCAAACTGTCCCCTGATAGTTCCCCCAGCCCACGTATCTGTTTCAACTGGTCTGCAGCAAAAGGAAGTCTCAGATAAATCATAAAAACAAATCAATGAAGGAACCAATTAGATACCAGCAATTAAAGGCAAATATTTGAAAGTTTTGCGTTGCAAAACCATGACAGACTTATAAAGGTAAGTTTTAGTTGGCCAGTAAATAAATTCAGAAATGGCAATCAAAATGTAGATTTTTGACAGTTCTGGTGTGTAATGGCCATATCTAAAAACTAGACAGAAACTGAGAAACTAATCCACCCATCAAATATGTATGTCTCTTTTTCAGTTGTCTTAAATAAGGAAAATTCTGGTGTCCTTTATACGTCATGTTTTAGGAGATGTATTACACGTTACACTAATTGCTTATTTTTTTTTTCTCTTGAATTAAGTATAATTATGATTACAAGAGGTTATGATCCCAAGAAGAAATTCATGCAAATGAAAAAGGAATGGTGGGTTGCTGTATCAATTAGACTGTGCTGTGCTATAAAGTATCAGTAGATGAACCTTGAAAAATTAGGAACAAGCCCCAAAAACTTCAACTGAGTTACCAAGCAGAGCTGGCAATGCTGCATGATACTCGGTACTTCCTGCTGCTTGCTGAACAGGATGGAAATGTTGTGCTCTTTATATGCTGCAAAATGATATTTCAGCAATATTTTTCTTTCTACTGAGCGATGTGCAAGAAGACCAGACTATTCTACAAGACAGTCATGATTAAGATCCAACAAAGTCAATGAGACCAGGAAAGATAGTGATTGCTGCTTTTCTTCAATGAACTTCATAGGTTCACAGTTTTAACATTCTCTTTTATCCTGAGGCCAAACACATAGCACATTCCCAGAACAATTCCAGTCAGAAAATCTTCCATTCACAAATGTGTGGTCCTACAGATCCACAATCCACAGAGAAACTAACGTCCCAGTCATACCATATACTGTAGCTCTTCAAATAGGTCATGTGTATCAGCATTAGAACAGTGCTTGCTTCTATGTGTATTAAGTCTGTGTAAAGCAAGACAGGAGGAACTTCATGGAGAATTACAAATTTGTCAGACTACATCTATCAATGAAAAGAACAAAGTTAATGAAAAAATTGTGCTCCTTAATTGTGGCAAGATTTTACATAAATGCAGTCAGTTACTATTCCTCTCATTTAACAATATAGATGTACACTGATAAAAAGGAGGGTTGGGGAGTAGAACATGTGAAGGAAGGCAACTGTGTGACATGGAGGTGTGCATGAAAGTAGCAAGGGGGTAGGGGGCTCTAGGAAAGAACACATGCCCCCATTTTGTCTGCACAGACAGATCGGAATCAAGCAATAAACTAGGGTTTCTTCCAAACAATCCTGATCTCTATTATGACTAAGTAAACAACACCAACAAAAAAAAATTATGAAAATAATGCATTAGCTCCTGATAATACCAGTTTCTTTCCTCTCCCTTTGATGCGCAGAGAATCCACATGGGGAGGGTTCTTCAACCTTCTTCCTAAATTGCAACCATAATCAGACCAATAACCACAGCAAATATGAAACTAAGAGACTGACCCCTATTACTATCTCTGCAGCTCACACAAAATCAACTGATAATTCAGGGTCTCCAGATTAATTCTTCTCAAGTCCAACTCTAATACATAGCTAGGTAACCAGTGCTTGTAACAAAACAAAAGATGACACATTCTCATAACAATAGCAAGCCCTGCAGTATCGGGGAAAAGCAAGACTCTTGGATTTTTTTGCCTTAAGCACTGAACATAACCCCAGTCCTAAACTTTACTTTCATTGCAGCAAGGTGATGGATCTGTACAAACTGTGCTAAGTTGTAACCTTAGGTGTAGTCTGTTTGGCAACAGTTACACCATATCTGAACTAAGACAATGGCCCATGAAAACATCAGAGCTGTTCTTAACTCAATGAGCTGTGCAGAATCCAACAACCATCCAGCATGCTCAAGTTTTCATTTCCCAAATGATACCTCCCAACTCCACCCCAACCCCTAATTTTATATGCATACATATGGTTATCCAAAAGAATATAAGCTCATGATGATTCCATACGTCCTATTCCTGCAAGCTTTGCAGATCTGACTATAAGTGTTGGTCTTGAAAATATTCTTTTTTCTACCCTAATCTTCAAGCCAATCTTATCCCTAACCTTCACTATATGCAGTCCTGAAAACAAGGCATTGGCCATTGATAGCAATAAGCTGCTTCTATTCCCCAGCAACAACCCAGTCTCCTGAAGTCATCTTTTGTAGTGTAACCTTAATGACAACTGTATATAGGCTTGACAGACGAAAAAGATAGCAAACTGAAAAGAAGGTACTGGATCTTGATGGCACCAGACCACTTTGTATCTCTAGATCCAATCAGCTGGGTTGTCTATGAATTATGTTGTTGAGTCCTCACCTAAACCTCTCCGCCTGTTGACAGCAACCTTTCTAACTCTTCAGATATGTAAAAACTGATGATGAACTGGGGTCTTGACAGTTCCCTAATCTTAATCTGAAAAATAGTAAATCATTACTGAAAGACAACAAATGGCATCAGCTTGTAGCATCACTGGTCTCTTTCCTGCCCCTAAGAACATTCCAGAGACTAGCAATAAATTGGATTCTAGATGGTAAATCTAATCTCAACCCTATCCAGAAGACCAGACACCACAGGGCTACAGAACAGTCCCTGGCCCATTTTAATTACTAGATTTAGTCTAAAGTTTCCCAAACATTAATCCTAAATTCCTATACCTCAAATTCTAACTCTTGCATTATTATTAACTGCAGGATCAATTACTAGAGGAAAAGCCAACAGCTTCTGTTCATATGACCTGAGCCTTATTAATTCTTATTTCTGGGAACACTGTAGACTCCACCATAAGGTATGCTCTTTATACTTAGTCATTGGTTTCCAAAACCCTACACTTAACCTGTTTTAAACACTAACAATACTCTCCTAGGGCAAGTATTCCTACAGAGACTGACAATATAAGACAATATAAGGCTTCTAGCAGTATCTGTCCAATTCTCACCTCTGTAGCCTCTGCAGAGTCCAACACCAATTTGTAATTTATTCATAGGAACCTACTTATGTAATATAAAACAATATTGGTCTCCAGTTTCCATTTGTACTGTTTCTATGCTTACCTGCAAGGGAACCTGTAGAGCAGAACATTACTTAGGGATGCAGACATATTATATTAAAAAACCTAACCTCAAGTGTACCAAAAGCCTTGTTCAGATATAGAGAATGAATTCCAACTGTAAAATAAAATATAGACCCTTAGCTTATTTCTGCATCTGGTGTAGAAATATTATTTTCTCTTGAGGAAGAAAATGATGAAAGGCTTTGGCTGCTAACTACATTAACACAAAGCTTGCTGCCAAGATTTTTGCATTTATAAGAAATGAATTTACCTGTTGATGCTTTATTTTCCTAAACCTTAAACCCTCTGCCTAACACTAGACTTATTCTCAGCCTATAGGAGACTAAGGCATTGGTTTCTGTCAGTTGGTATAAGGCACTGGCTTCTGTCAATGGCTACCTCCTTCTCATCTCCTTGTTTCCCATAGGTTCAAAATGCAAGTGGAAACTGTGACAATTTAGAATGCTAGTATCAGTGTTAAACTCATTTCTAATAGTAGTTTTATTTTTCGGAAGGGCACCAATTTCTACAGGAAATCGCAACACAGTACACCAGATTCTATTAATACCTCCCTGCTACTCATCTTTGGCAGTCTTGCATAGTTGAGCATTACTCAGGGTTTAGGACAGGTAGGATTCTCAAACTCTAACACTATTACTCGAACACTAATTATAACTTGAATTAACTAGCATATAAGGGAGTAACCCCCATAGTTAAAGATGATCTTAGTCTATGATTTCTACCAGCACACTTAACTTTGGGGGACCTTGTAGAAAGGTATCATACCCTGAGCTCTTTGCTAAAACCTTCAGCCTAAACCTAACTGTCATATCTACCTCCTAAATAGATAGTCTACTAGTTCCAATAGGACTGATACAGTTATTCCCAGTGAAATGACCCCTTTATATACAGAAAGAAGTCTCTTGCTTTTGGTGATGTCAAGGAATATGCTAGGAAAAACACAGTATGATTGCAAGACAGCCAAAGAACATTACATTTACAGTTGCATTTAATTATGGTGCCTATAGTCTGAAGAATGTGAAAGCGCTGCTGCTGTGAGTTTCTTGTAAACTATAGTGGTCTGAGGAAACATATTCTCTTCTCCATAGTTCCTAATCCCCTCCCCCTCTCTGCCCCAAAATACAACAATGACCCATCTGTGCCCATACAAGAGAGCAATTCCTAATATTTAAACATGGGCTAATCTGCCAACGTTGATGTATCAGGGACAGAACATAATGAATGTCACAGTGCTTCATCTTTTCACTAAAACTGTCTTGAAGAGTAATGAGGAACAAGAAAGCCAACGGAAAGAACAAACTACTGTGGATCACAGTTGATTTAAAAAATAACATTATTCACTTCTGTTTCGCTCTGAAAACATTTTCATGTTTTAACTCTGCTTCAGATTCAAGAAAGAACATATTTCTCCTGAAATTACATCTAAGTGTTGAAATTTTCTACCAAAAATCTTTTAAGAATAATTTTATGGCACTCGTAAAGCTTATCCATGCTCTAAACCGTTATCTATTCTTTGACATATTTTCATGGCACCTAGGCTGCAATTACTTCACTCTGGAACACCATTGTGGCAATTAAGAAGATTACAAACAATAACTAAGAAAATCAGTTAAATGAAAATCAATAGTCCTTAAATACTGAATTTGAGGGCTGCAAGATGTGGATCTTCACCTAAATGACATGTAACTTTTCTCTCGTAACCGCAGAACCTGATGGTAATTTATTACCCGTCTGTGTGGCTTGATATGCTGGCATGCAAAAATAACTGAGCTAGGTCTAAAGAAATGTGGTTCTGGTACTAGAATTTATATAGAATTATACAGAATTGTATATTGATATAAGCATGCTGCCTCACCTGGATTAATATGTTTTCCTTCCAATGCCTTTCAGGGATCTAAAATTCTGCCAAATACTCAGCATTTTGTCCTATTTGTTCTGCTTTGGATTGATGTAGGACCACAAAAATCAGTGGGTATCTTTCCACTGACACTTTGGGGGCTGAACCACATCTCCTAAAATTTAAATAGCTGTCAAGGCACTGTGTTAAATTACTATTCTCTGCACTGTGAGAATACCTGTCCTTTTTCACCACCTATCTCAAATGCTTCCATTTCCTCTCTTGGCAGAGACAGAATTTTTTCTTTTTACTAAGATACAGTTTAGCTGTATTCATTTAGGCTAACAGGAAGGCTCAAAAAAAAAAAAAGTCAGAGACACAACATGTCATAAGAGACTGGAAGTAGCAAAAATGCTGGTGACGGAAAGATGTGTAATTTATAAGCATCAAGAGGAAACTTGAAACTTCATAGTATATGAGATTTTCCAGTAACAAAGATTTAAGTGAAAAGAATAAATTGCCATTGGGACTACCTACTGACATTGTAATGAAGGAGGATGAAACATAATGAATTAACTTGATCTGTTCTAGGAAGCATCTAGTAAACAACTGAGAACAACACAGACTGGTAGGGCAGCAATAATAGTACTAATAATCAGTTCCTGACTTTTGGGGACCTGTATGTGGTTAGGGTTTAAAACAGACAATTGTAAGACCAGTTCTGAAGGAGTAAGCTTTGATACAGAAAAGTGGAATAGACATGGCATGTTGGTGCTCCACAGCTCTACTGTGGCTACCTACTTGAAGTGCCGCAATAACCTTGTGTATCTATCTCTTCACAGAATGGCACCCAATCCACAGCATTTAAGGGAGCTTAGATGTAACTGTGCTATGCACCTCAGTCCCCTCATTTGCAAATCTAATGGCAACGATACCAACTATTTCAGAAAATCAAGGACAGAAAGAGCTAGGTATCTTAAAATGTCAGATACTGTAGGAAAGGAAAATGCACTTCTGAAATTTCATTTGACATATAAAAGCGACATGTATTTTGTAGATAAACCATATGTTTATTACGTGCTGTAAGGTGTTAAAGATCTCAATCACAGCAAGATTTAAAAATTTTATATACACTTCTGTTAAAATGCAATGCTAGTTTTCTTCGACTTCCCAGAGGAGCCAGGGCAGAACCTGATCCGTCCGGAGGATCTCGACCAGACCTGCTGCACGACTCGGCTCTGCCAGAGGTTTCCACTACCTTACCTACAGGTCGGTCCCCGTTACCGATTGCTGCACCAGTGGGACAGCAGGACACGAGTGAGAGCGGGAGGTTTCTCGGGGAGGAGCTGTGAAACCTTGCTCCCCGATTTCCAGGATGTGGTGAGGCGGGGAATGGGGACGGCTCTTTGGTGGCGGGCTTTTCCTTCATCACCCCGCTCCCTCCTTTCTTACAGCCTCCTTAAAGCGAAGTCCCCGGAGGTCCCCCAAGGGTGTGTGAGAACGAGTTGCGCCTGGCAGCGGGTGTGAGGGGGTACGGGCCGCCGGGCCCAGACCCGCCGCCGCACCAACGCTAGCAGGCAGAGTTTCGGGAGTGCCCGAAGGGCCACCCCGCAGCAGGCCTTCACCTCAGCGCCCCGGCTCCTCTCACGCGCATTGCCCCCCTCAAACATCCCCCCCCTCCCCCGCTCCCTCCCCACCCGGCGTCCCCCTCCCCCGCCTTTCCGCTTGTCCCCAGTGTCGCCCCCCTGCCCATCCCTCCCTCCCCGCCAAGCATCCCCGTTTCGCGCCGCCCGCCCCTCCGCTCCGCTCCGCTCCGAGGGGAGCCGCGGCCGGAACTGCGCATGCTCCGGGCGCGCGGGGCCCGCGGCGCGGTGGTGGGGCGGGCGGGGGGCGGCGGCGGCGGGACTGAGGGGGCAGCGGTGTCCCGGTGACGGGGCACCCCAGCGGCCTCCCACGGCTCGCTCCCGCCCCGCCGTTCCCCGTTCCCCAAGCGCCTTCGGGAGGGCCGCTCTCCGCCGTCCCGGGGGCCGGCGGTGCCGCGGGAGGGTGGCGGCCGCTCAGAGGCCGGTGTGCCGCCGCCGAGGCGGAGGGCGGTGCTGTGGGCGGCCGGGGGAGCCGCGCGATTGGCCTCCGCCCGGCGGCTGGCTTGTCAGTTGGGCTCCAGGGGTGGCCCTGGGAGCCTCTCGCCCAGCCCTCTGACGGGATGAAGCCTTTAGGGGGATGCGGCGCTCTTTGCGTTTTGATTAAAGCCCCTCATCTCCCTTCAGTCTGAAGGCAGGGCACCGGGGAGGACGGGTCGGAGGGGCCTGCGCAAGGCCGGGCAGAGAGGGAGGGGTGTGTGAGAGAGAAACCCCCTCTTGGTATACTACGTATGGCTCTATAGGAGAAATCATCTCTGGGAATATAGTGGAAAGGACGGAGCTGGTATAAACTGAAGGCGCCCGGGTTTAATTCACACTTGTGGGTGCCCAGCATGGAGATGCAGAGATGGTCCACAAGGTGGAAAACGAGAAGGTGGCCCTGGGACTCGGCTGTAACCATGCTCATCACCTTCGCTATCCTTCTCCGGGCTGCAGAGGTCAGAGGAGGTAAGAAAGCAAAGGGGAGCCGGGGAGTCCAGTCGCCTCTCTCTCCGCCTCGGGCAGAAGGACCCAGGGCACGGCTGGGGCCGCGTTTCAGAGGAAACCTGTCAGAGCGGCTCCCGGTGCTTGGGGCCGGCTCGGGGCGCGGAGACCCGCTGGGAGCCCCCGGCAGCGCGGGCAGGGGACGTCCCTCCCAGGTGCCGCGAAGGGGAGGCTCCCGTTCAGCCTCAGCGTTTAACTTTGGATGTGGTTTTAATGCAGTGAAGGGGATGCACTGGCCGGGTGGGAAGATGAAAGAAATACTTGTTGAACAGAGTGACTTCTCCTCTTCCAGCGCTGAACTCAGTTTTGTGGAGCGTGCGTACGATTTTCGGTTTTGTTGAACTTAGAGAGTGGTTACTCTGCTCAAGTTCACCAAGTGGCTGAAATGGAGCGACAAGTATCTGCCTTCTCCTCGGAGGGGCGAGGAAAGGGAAA
Organism: Aquila chrysaetos chrysaetos; assembly: GCF_900496995.4. Taxonomy (NCBI): domain Eukaryota; kingdom Metazoa; phylum Chordata; class Aves; order Accipitriformes; family Accipitridae; genus Aquila; species Aquila chrysaetos. The sequence continues at coordinate 20,476,215 of NC_044015.1, forward strand.
GTTGGGGGGTGGAGGCTCTCCGCTCTCATTTTTCTCCATTCTCCGCTTTTTTTATTTTTTTCCCTTTGCAAAGGGTTTCAGTGGGCAAAAAGTTTTCCAGGACGCGAGGGGAGGAGAAAATACGTTTGAAGGGGCCCTTTGCCAGACGTTGAGGAGAGCAGCTCCCGGCGGTAGCGGCGCCCCGCAGGTGGTGTGCGCAGCGCCGGGCCCGCAGATGCCCCGGCGGGGCGGGGGCGGGGGCGGGGGGGGGGGGGTCGGGAGGCTCAGCCTGACGGTGGCTGGGCTCCACACGGGCGGTGTCAGAGCCGGGGCGCCGTCCCTAGCCTCCTTCCCCCTTTGCAGCCTCCCCGGGGGGGCGGGGGGGTCGAGTGGTCCCTTAGGTGTCCGTGGACCTGGTGGGTAGGGTGCAGCCCGCGCGGGACTTGCAGTGGGAACAAGAGCCAGGCAGCTTCAGCAGAAAGGAATCGCTGCCCCCTCTCGTCCCCCGCACTTCTCCTCTCCGCACTGCTACCCGGCACGGCTCAGCCCTCGGCCGCCCGCCGCGCCGTCCCATCCGGGCGTCGGCGAGGCGCTCCGGCTCTTTGAGATGTGCTCGCACATTTCGCGGAGCTGCAGTGTACGATCTCCGGTGGCGGGAGCGCTTTCCTCTCCGACCGAGGGGGGGAAATGCTGCCTCTTCCTCCCTCCTTCCATCCCTCCCTCCCACCGGAGTCCGCAGGCGCATCTGGGGGCCAATCTGGCTGGGATTGAGGTTTTTGGTTTTTTGTGGGTCTGACATCCATGAAGGGGTTTAACTCGCCGAAAAGAAGGGTTCAATTTTTACGCATTCATTATTTTAACGAGGTCTTTATCTATCTGAATTCCCACTTTCTGAATCAACAAGCGTCCTGGAGGGAGCACAGTAGAGTGACCAGTTTCCATTCAAGCCCTTTATACCTGACCACAAGCTTGACGGTGTCAGATCCATCAGGGCTTCTGCCCCCTGCTGGCCCCGTTTCTGACAGGGATTGGAAGGGGTCAAATTTCATCCCTGTTGCAATTCCACGGACTCCAGTGGAGTTACACCCAGGGTGAATTAACCTCGCAGAGCTCCCAGGATGCGTCTCCTCAATTACTGTGTCGAAACTAAACTTCTTCAAGAAGCAATACTGTTCGCAAAAGCATGATAGATTTTTTATGCCACTTTTCATGTGACCATTCACAGTAGAACTGACTTAAGTAGGATTTATGTAGATTATCTTTACATAATGGGTTGGATGCAAATGAAAAATTAAAAGAAAATCTAAACCCAAGCAGCCCAGGAAAAATCAACACAAGTTATCTGGTACTTACTGAAATACATTCAGCAACATTAGGCAGACTAATTTGGTTTTGGTAACTCTATTAAAAATTAAAAAGCTATATTAAAAATCTTTCCCTCTAGCCTTATGTGTAAAGGACATTTCAGAAACATAAAACTACAGGCTTCTTGTGTTTGTAGAAGCATTCTGAAAAGAACTTACTTCTTGAACTTTTCTGAAATACAGTATGCCATTTGCTTAGAAACTACAGGGAGCTGTGTGTTTAGGGCTTGATCTGTTATTGAAGTCAGCAAGAGTTTTTCCATTGACTACAGAGGGAGTAGAATTTGACCTATTTTCCCTAACAGAGTACAAGGGAGATATTTCTGAATCATCTTTTATGTATTCTAATCTTATTTAAAGTAGTTAAAAGATAAAATAGGACATAATGATTCATATTTGAAAGTAGGAGAGGGAAAATATTGAGGAATAAAATAAAAGAGCATACTGCAGCAGGTAAACAACATGACTTAAATGACAGTGCTGGGTAAAATATGAATCATTGCCCTTATAAACTCTGTTAAATTAAATGCTATATTCTTCAACTGACTTTTCATAAACTACCCCTATGTAAAGAAAATTACATACCCCTATGTAAAGAAATGGTGTATTCATATAAATTGTTACTCATATAGCAGTGACTTCTTTTTAAGACAACAGAATCCATTCCATGTAGAGAAACCTCAAAAGATTCCTAAAATTCTTGACTTTTTTTCAAGGTTCTTTATTTAACACAAAAGAGAAAGAGAAGTATGAGGTGTCTTTCATAGTACCAAGAAAGGGGGTGAGAAGATTTGATTGAGCTCTTGAGTTATTTCTTCTTTAGGTAGAAAAAGTTACAGAAGTGAGAAGCAACTGAATGGGAAAACTAGTGACTCATATTTGGTCAGCTCAGTGCCCACCACCTCTTAAGCAGCTCCTTTTAGAAAATATTTTTGCTTTATGACTTGGCTAAAGCAAACAAAATTCAGTATTTTAAAAGACATCCTTTGATTTCCTTTCCCCTTCCTCACCTTTAATACTTAATCTGTTGGTAATGTGTTTGGAATGAATAAACTCATTTAGTCAAAATGGCATGGCTTCAACACTATAAATTTTTTGTAAGGGCCTGGCATCAATGCACTATTGTGATGCTGATTTAAATTTCATGGGCAAGAAATGAAAAATCAGTCTTTTTATTATTTATGAGCTTTTTCAAGCAAATGGAAATCCAGCTCTTAATCTGAGTGCAAAAAGATTTAAGAATCCTTACTGAAAATGAGGCTATGAAGCTATATATAGAAAATACACTTTGGACCTTCTGTAAGCGACAAGCAGATTTGTTTCTAATATAGAATAGATACTTTTTACAGTCATCTTAGGAAATACAAAGGTTCCTTGTACTTCCCACACACAGGCTTGGAAACTAGTGGGAGTTCTAGGTGCAGAAGGAATGCAGAACTGGGCCCACTAGTGATGGCAAAAGGAGAGCTTTCTTTGGGGATGCACATTTAACACTGTTACTTGTTTGTAATTGCTTAGTGAGTTACACTGGGAAGATACAGATCTGTTTCTTGAATGAAAACTGTTTAATGTATCTGGCTAGTCTAAACTTGTACAAAAAGGTGTTTTAAACTAGAAAAGTATGAATCTCTTCTCAGAACTGTTAGTGACGTAAAACACTTTTGATTTTAACTGATCAATTTACTTTTAAGATTGAAAAGGATATAAATGTTTTTGTTGTTCCTTTATTTTACAGTGAAATAGTCTTGTGTGCTAATTTTAGTTTAACAAAATGTCATTAACCTTCAGAAACAGAGGACATACAGGGGTTTCTCAGATGAGTATTCACAAAGTGAGCAAAAGCGATTAAACAAAGGGTGATTTCACTAGATTCAGCTAGTGGTCCTAGCTGAAGCTTTTCTGAGTCCCAGGGATCAGCAGGTGAAATGGTCCAGTCTTCCCAGAATAGTGCAAGAGAGACCTGCATGTATATGTCTGTTTTGCTGTATAATTTAGATTTTTTTAATTGTTTCTAAGGTAAAATAATTATTTCAGCTTCAGCAGCAGACATCTGACACAGAAAAATGACTGGTATGTGTTGTAGATTCTCTAGAGCATGAATCTTTGCATTTACTTTAGAAGGAGACTTCACAAGGATCCCAGAAAGGACTATTCAGGCTGCAGGAAACTGTGTCTTTTTACTAGCCCTGCAGAAAAGAAGTTTCTCAACTTCAGTTTTGTGTATATCTTAACAAATGTAACTGTATATAAGTACATATAGAATACCCACAAATGTTCAAATATTCAGTGGTTTTGGCTTGAAATGATCTCTGTGCCTAGCACCTGCTATTGGAATGTCACTAGAAAAAATAATCTTTGATATAAAACCTTTCCTGGTGCTATGGTGTTTTCTGATTACAAAAAAAAGAAAAAAAAAAAAAAAGAAAAACTTTGTTGGTAAAATTGGTGTCTGTAGGAGTTGTAAAATGTAGGAAAGAAATTGTCATACTCAGTTGCACAATTGTCTTGCCCAAAGTTATTTGGTTTCCTCCAAACAGGGCCCTTAATTCTAACAAGGTTGCAGCATAATAAAAGAGCCGTGACATTACTACTGAAGTGAAGTTATACCTAAAACACACTGGAGCAATTATGTCTCTCCCGGATTTGTTTTGTACAGTGGTGAACAGTAGGGTTTCCATCTGCCAGCAAGATTAAGGAGTTGCTTTTCTTTTCTCTGTAGAGCTCTCTGCTTCTTTTCAGAAGAAATCCTCCCAGCATTGGTTAATTTATTGTTGTTCTGAGTATTTGTTGATAATAGGTTCTGAGTATTTGTTGATAATAGGGGGGAATAAATTAAGCAGAGCTTGGGAGAAATCTCTAATGTTCTAAGAATGTGAAATCTCATGCAGTGATAAAGATTTGCCCTCTGGATGGACACAATAGAGAGCAGTGGCTTAAAAGGAATTAGGTGAACACACATGCATGTTGCAAGGGCTTATAACTGTACTACTCAGTATTAAATACCAAGTTTACAGACTGTAAATGTAAGGATTAATTGTTGACCCTGTTATTACAATAGTAGTAAAATCTGGCAGAATTTAAATTCTTTTTAGCACATTATCACACATAAGGGGTTGTAAAAACCTTTATAAATTCTAGGTCTGGGACTTCACTGTATGTCAAAGTGTTAATGCATACAGTATGTGAAATAGAAGTTACTTGGCAGAGCTGATATTATGGAAGTAAAGTGTTTGCTGCAAAGCAAATTGAAAGATGTATTATAAATTATGATTAAAAAAATGAAGATCCTGATTGTGCTATGAACAATGTCACTGGCAGCTAAGCTTTGTCTGTAATATGAATTAACTTTGTTATGAGTCAAATTATGGTCACATAGTTAAAGTGTTACTGTAGTCTAAGTTTTACCTACTCTGTCCCTTACCTGTGTATTTACTCAAATTATCATAGTAAGCTGATAGGTTGTCAAACATTCATAGTTTATTAAAAAAATAAAATTCAACATTTTACAACTTTGCTGTCTGCTTAAGTGGAATTCCTGCTAATATCAGTAGGATACAGAATTGAGTCTGATTTCCTTGCATTGCTCTCAGAAGGGAGATAATACCTCGACATCAGTGAAAGTATGGTGAAAGTTTTTAGTTGTATGATTTAAAAAAATCATTTAGTTGTTTTCCTATCAAATTAAATAGGGTTACTTTAAATGGCACCATTTGTAAATCTTGTGCTTAGCTGTGTTTTGTGTTTTTTATATGCTGATTGCTGAAAAACGTACAAATGTTCCACATTTGAAAACTCCCATTTATTAGAAGATGTTTTTGAAGTCTATTGGGATTATTTCTGAATAAATACCTTGACTGACAAAGCTTTTAAGTGGGCTTGATTTCTTTCATGCTTAATTGCTGAGGGAACACCTTGTCTCTTCCTGTAGCAGTGACCATTTTTAGACTGTGTGTTTTTTTGATATGGTAAAAGAAGCAGGATACTCCAAGAATTTAATATGTGTTTTGCTGATTTTCACAGTTGGAAGTACTGTCTCCACTGTCTGTACAAAAAGAACTTTTTAAATCTTAGCAGAGACCTCAACATAGTTAGACACTTTGGACTGCAGTTCTGATATAATCTACTGTGGTGTAAAATAGGAATAACTCCACAGAAGTATTGAGGCAGATGTTAAAATATTGTAGACTGATGAATCAATGCAGGCCTGCAGCAGGTGATGAACTAGCCCAATCTTTTGTGGGTAACAAGTGAAACATTTTATGGAATCAGGATCAGGTCTTTAGTGCTTGATTGTAGTCAATGTTGCTGAACAAGTGATGAAAGTACAACCTATCTAGTCTCAGAAGGTTTTCAGTAATAAAAAAGTCATGTTTTGTGGCAAAATATATAAAGCAAATATGAAATGTCAATCTCAAAATCTAGGTTACACTCCAGAATTGTGCAATGTAACAGAAACCAGAAATAACTATTCTTATTTTTTGCTGATTATTTCCAGTAAATAAATAAGCCTGCAAGCTAACCTTATTAAAGATCTGAGTGTGTAGTTGTATATAGGCAGGTTTTCCACTGGTTTCAATATGGGGTTTAAGAGGTTTTTTAGTGTTTGTTTTTCTTTTTTACTGTATGAGTGTTAGAGATTGGTCTTTAAAAAGAGATATAGTTAGTAGTTGGTAAGTATCAAAAATGCATCCCATATATGCATAGACTGTCTTTATTGTCTTTGAAATACTATTATGTATTTAGCAAATTTTGCGGCATAGGAAGTCAATGAAAAATTTTCAAATAACTGGTGTGGAAACAGAAGTAGCCAGTTCTGAGCAGTTCTACTCAAGCCCTCTGTTGGTGAAATAGTCAATCATAGGCCGGTTAAAGCATTCCTCTACGCATCTGGATAATCTCTAGTTCTTGTAATCATTAAGTATGAAATTACTGCAATAACACCTTCTTCTAAAATTGTCACCAGCCAAGATCCCAATTACATAATTTGTCTAAAAGCTAACATGTAGGAAAATTTTTAACAGGTAAATCAACCTTGAAGTATGTTTCTAGAAATATATACATGGGCAATATCTATTCAGTTAATCTCATAAATTTATATTTAGGTACCTAGAAAAAAACCAGCTTGATTTTCAGGAGCACTATGTAATTACTTTAGGCAGCTTAATTGGTTTCATTTTTGTACCTAGAAGATGCTCTCTAACTCAGTTTTGCAGCCCAGAAAACAGAGAGTTCATATCCAATTCTGTAAAGCCCTTTGGTTAACATCTATGAAAAGTATAGGAACCTTCACAAAGGACACTTGCAGAACTGATGCTTTTGATGCTTGCTCCCAGAACAGTCTTCTGTTAACATGTCTGAGCTCTCAGTAGAGAGTTGCGAGACAGGCGATTCTCAGACTGCCAATCCCAAAAGCCTGTGAGGAAGTGCAGATCTGCCCAGAGCTAGCCAGTAGGAAATGCTAAGGACAGAAGAGTGCCTGATCCTTTTCTAGTGCTTAGACACCTATGGCAGAACTGCAGGGAATCGTTGCTTGGGATACAGACACCAGAACCTGCAGTGGGAAGGCAGTAGAGTCCTTTCTAAGAACTGGTAAGCTCAGTGAAGCATTTTGGGCATAACATGCTTTTGAATTCCTGGTTTTTGATGTTTACCCCTGTATTAATGCTTAACAGATGAAGACACAGTAAGTTAATAAGTACGGAAAATAATAATTATATATATCTCTGTTTTTAAAGGATACCCATCATAGCTGCCCACAATAAGTAAAAGCGCATAAGGGTAAAATAAGAACAAAAATATTCCCACCACATTAGAAATAGAACAGATTTCTGGTAATAGATGGGTCTTGTATCCTAAAGGTCAACAAACTAACAGTTTAACAAATCCAGATTCTAACACTGCTAGTAAAGAGTTCCTTACTGATAATTTGGCAAAGAGGCAGCATTCACTACTCTTTCTGCTCTAGCAAACTTAGGTCTAGCTGGTAAACTAAACTGCTTGCTAATTGTTGATAGAATCAGAAACTGGACTAATAATCTGGGAGAAGGAATGCAAGGAGGGGAAAAGTTATCAGGTTTCACAGTAGGAGAACTGCTGAAACAGCTTGGCAAATGGTAGCTAAAATAGACCTATGTAGAAGAACTTTGACACAATCTGTATTTAAGACTGTTTTTAAAAGAAAAACTTTTCTCCCTTCTTCTGGCCTGACAGCACTGTTCTGAGGGTTCAAGAGCAGAAACTGAAGACTAGTTACACCTTCATATGAGTTCTTCTTGTTCATGAAAATATTTTCACCTCTTACATTCATTAAGACTTGGACCATCAAATGAGTGTCAGTTAGAAACCTTCATCATAGTAGTTTTTACCTCTACTCACCTATAGAATACACGGAGAGCCCTTAGAACGAGCACTTACAGCTATGAAGATTCAAAATTTTAAGAAAAGTAAATAAACTAAATAACTGTAGGCTATTATGCCTTTAATAGGTAGCATAGTTTCAAAAAACTGTGGAACAGCAGTACCTTCTGTTTAAGTTCCTAAATATATACCTAGAAATCTAACCATAGGTAGCCTATTTTGAAAGTCTTGCCCACAGATATAAGGAGTTCCTTCATCAGTACCCACCAAATATGCATATTTTAGCCTACCAGGCTATAATAGCTTCTACTCTTTAAATGATCTGTCAAAGTGAAATAAAACTGGACTAAACTTTAAAAAAACACTCCATTTAGGATTGAATATTAATGTTTCAACACTGAAGTTTTAGTTTTGTGGTGGTTCCATTGGAACAGATTACTGGCAGAATGAAACATATTTCCATGGAAAAATATGAAGTAAAATCATACTAATTTAGAAACATTAGTCTTCTTAAATTTCTCAGATAATGCTTTTTACTGGGGCAAATTAAGCTCTTTTCTACTCCAGGGTTGTATCTCATCAGTTATGAGTTATTGATTGTAACTCTTACAGGCTATTTGTGGAGTCATTACTGATAAATTTTCACTTCCACATTAATCAAAAGAAGGGTGTTGCTGAAGAATTACGATAATTCGAGAAGTTATCTGTTTATTATATCTGAAAAATATATAATACTGTTTATTATAAAAAGATGGTTTACTATATCTGAAAAAGGAAGAGCCACAGTTGCCAAATTTATTAACAGTATAGCAAACAGTTGCACACTCATTTTGCTAAGGTGTATCTGTAAAGTAAAGAATACTGGCTTTTTTCCCCTTGAGTTTTTATTTGCATTTAAAGTATGTCCCCCGCTATGCAATCTGGGATCATCTTGTAAATTATGTAGGTGAACATAGCCTTTAAATAGGGAAGGATCATCATGCCTGAACTCTCTCATAAAATTAAGAGACTAAGACCCAGGAGTTACCAGACCAAAATCTAAATATAATAGGATTTCAACTTCTATGCTTTATTAGGCATTTGAACAGAAAGAAAAATATTTTCATCTAAATGAGTCATCCCCTGAACAATTTCTTATGGGAATGAATTTTGTAGCCAGAAGTTGCCACCACAGTCACTTTCCTGTCAGTCCTGGAGAGTTTCACTTCAAGGCCTGACAGTGAAGTCCTTCCTTCTGAAAATGCAGATGATAGTTTCCTCTGTATACCCTATCTTCAGTAAAAGTCTGTCTTGAACTGTTTGGTCCTTAGTCACTAGCACCTTTAACTGCAGCTAAAAATGCTTTGCTGTACAGTTTATAGAAAGATAATAGATGTCAAGTTTGGTATAGCCTATCTAAAAATGTTCAGGGTTATATTAATTTCTCACTGCAGCTTCTAAGTGGCTTGCAGTATGTTCTGTGTAGAATAGAAGAAAACTCAAGGTATGGGACCTTCTAGATAAGAAGGACAGTTGTCCATTCTGGCTTCTTTGGTTCTCTCTTAAGGGATAATCAAATTCACTCAAAAGAACTCTCAATTCACTGAATAATACCTGTCCAATCTGCATGTATTCCAAGTCTACTGAGGACCACTGCATGCATCTGTGATAGGATCACTCTATATGTTTGACCTCTTAAGATCTGAGTAAGACATGAAATACTGGGTAAGATCCACAGTAGTGCAGAATTGTAGCCACTCATGGAACTGACCTATAAACTGTTTCTCAATACAGCTTTATGTAGGAAAGGATTGTTAGAAACCTATCTGATAACCAATTAGCCTATATACATTAAAAAAGAATTTCTGAGGAAGCACTCACAAGTATGCAGAATTCTTTTTCTTCTGCAGATAAAAAAATTCCTAGTAACAGAGCGTCCAGGTCATTTTCTATCAATGAAATGAATCTGATACAGAATTTGTCAATTGATTTGTGAAAGCAACAGACTTAAATTACTAGTAAGATACTGTGAGTGGAAGCTGAAATGTGTGCTAAGAAACAGGAGCTCAAGTGTTTCATATACTTAAGTGTAACTTTATTGAAACATACACATTAGCTGCTTAGAGTGATATGGGACAGAACATTCTACTTGTGTGAAACAATACAGCTCTATTTTCAGTGTGTGTTAATGTCCTAACATTTACATACCTAGCATTTACATTAATGTCACTCACTACGTTCATTTGAGTAAACCTATGCAATTTGAGTAAGCCTATATGAAGAACTTCTTTTGGTTTTGGATCATTGCTGCAGTTGGTCAGTAGGTAGAAAATTGTAAAAAAGCATCTGTTGTAAATCAAAACATTTTCATAAATGCAAAGTCACTAAAATAAAGATAATTAACCTTACAACATGATTGTAACTAGAAAGATAATATGTATAGATTTTACTCTTTTATCCAAAATGATTGCTACTGGTGTAATTCCAAAAGCAACATTGCTGCCATTAGGTGCACTGTTGATCCATCTTTTTTGTGTTCTGTACAGTTTGCCTTTGGAGGGTCAGATGGGCTTTATCACAATGCAGAATTTTGATGGTGGCTGCTGAAGCACAAACAAGAAATTTTATTGCCTATTACTAAGATATTAAGTTTGCCATTATCTCAGTTACAGACAGTTATTTTATAAAGTAAGAAGATACGATTAACCACCATGCATTTAATTACCATCTACATTTAAATGAATCCATATGTTATGAACCAGACCTGGCCATTCCAATGCAAATTTTCTTGCATTTGATACAACTTGTCCCTGTCTTGTAACGTATATCCTTTTAGCTAGGTTTATCTGGTCACCTACAAGAAGCATTCCCATAGAGAGATGTGGAAATGCTAAGCATTTATACTGAAAACTAAGGTCATCCTTAAGACAAGGAGGCTTGATGTTACATATTGAATAAGTCATCAGCACAGACTGTGTGTCCAAACGACTTCAGTTTCTGCATTGTTGTACAGTTTCTCAGTCCCTCATTTCTCTGATATCATAACCTGTATTGTTATGGTCCCTGGGAACCTCCTCCATGGACAGTTTCCACCAAGAGAGAGGAAGAGCCATGTTACATAATAGATTCCAGCTCAAATGTATCAGGAAGTCAAAGCGAAGGAAGCAAGTCCTCTGATCTTGTATAAGAAGTGCTGTATATATTTATGACATTATAACCTATCAGAAATGAATCTGCTGTTTTCACCAGCTTCTACTTAACTCCAGAAGAAATCACATTGAACAATGGCAGTAGTTGTTAGGTATAATGCAATATAAAGGCATCGGAATTTGATCCATATGTGTGGTATCAGTATTAATAGGAATGATATATCACAGATATTATTTCAATTTAGATATTGTGGAATGAAATGAAAGCTATGATATTTTTAACTGTGAATGTGTGATCAAAATGTAGTCTAGATTTTTACAGAAGTTCTTTTTCAATCTGTAATTGCATTATATTTTTGAAAGATGTGGTTATTAATTCATTGAATAGAATGCATTGTCATAGCCTTTAAAATAAATGTATCATTGTATATATAGGAAGCCTAGGCTTGAAAATGCTAACCAAAAGTGGAAGTCAGTATTTATATGCATTTTCCTTCTCTCCAAACAAATAGAAAAAACATGAAGTTTCCCTCATGTAATTCACTCCTGATATTCTGTCCTGGCCTGGCAGTGTAAAAGTGTGATCTAGTTTCCAGTTTATAACTACTTAACTCTACTGAATCCTTTTAATTTCCAGCAGAGATATGCTGACAGAAGTTTTTTTTTCTTTCTTCTTCTTCTTAGTTAGCATGCTTTTACACATATTTTAGTACCATTTAAAGTAGCTTAGAAGATTTTATATTTCTGTCAATCTGTCTTTTTTTTTCCCCCTAAGGTTTCTATTTAGTTCCTGTGGAAGAAAGGTAAAGGGAAAGCAAAGGAAGATTAAATATGGGTTTGGAGTTATATTTAATATGAAATGCTCTAGAATAAATGTTCTTTCTTATCCATACCACTACAAATATGGAAAGCTCATTGAGTGAATGGATGTACTTCAGTCACACCACAGTAATGAAGACCAGAATTTGGCTCTACAATTTTAAATATTGCAGGTTACAAGTTATTTCAGGTCTTGAGATGTTACACCACTAATTTTTTTTAATTTTGTGCTTTACCTTCTTTATGTTTGAAAAACAAACTTACGCTGGAGCTAAATGATTGGCAGTTTGGTGTCTTGAAAGATACTAGGGCACTCAGGTTCCCATCTCACACAATTCTGTGTTCTAAAACCGGATTTTTTAAGAATTCTTCTCGCCATTCCAGAAATCCCAGCACTTTTAAACACTTCTCCTCTGGCTACTACTGTGTAGTCTGTTAGTGGCAGTGAAAGTCGCACATGTCTCTCTGAACTTTTTTGAATCAAGGACATATGCTGTTGAACTTTGCACTATAATATTTAGTGAGAAGAATGATCTCTTGCAGTTTGTTCTCCATCAGTGGAAAAGTAGCACAGTGGAAACTTGCTTTTTGATTGCAGTCTGAAACTCAGGAGAGCTTAATCTGAAAAATGCAGGCTTGCCCTGATGAACACAGGCTTCTTTTCAAAGGGTTATCTTGTGGCTTTGTCTGGCTTGCCTGCAGGAGGTGGCCTTCAAGCAGCGGTGCAGTGTGGCCATAAACATCTGCATGAAAGGACCCACTTTTAGGGTCTGGTTCTTGTATTTTGTCAAATTTGCCATGGCAAACAGAGTTGAGTTTTCAAAGCTGATGTCAAAGTTTCATAAGGAGCATTAACTGCACCCCAAGAACTGCTGAACGGAGCTGTTTGCATGACACTTATTTGTTGGTTATTTCCTTGCCATCTTAAATCTTAGCACCAAATTGGAAGAATGCAAAAGCGTTACATCATATATCATTAATTTGCAGTTTTCTTTACTTCTCTTACGAGAAAACTGTCCAAGAAAATTAGACTAGAAGGTAAAATCATTTAGGCAAGCTGCTTTATGCACTCTAAGGAAATTCTTGTGAGAGACCCTAGATCTGCCAATATATGGGTTACATTAATGTTGCTCTATATAAATACAAGTTGTAATCTTAATTTGTGGGCCATGGAAACAGGCAAACTGCATGGCCTTAGCAGTGGTGCTCTTTCTGGCTATTTCTTAACCATTCCCAGAAATTGTGTGGGAGCAGAATGCTAGAGAAGAGGCAGTTTTCAGGAAGAACTGAAGCTCCCAGGATACAGTGACACTGAGCACTGCAGAACCTACAGAAGCTGACAGAGAGAAGCCACGGTTTCAGCTGATAGCTTCCAGACTATGCTCTTCCCTGACTCTGTGAGTTGTCTTCCTACCTCTCCACCCCAGTCTTCTAAGCAGGCCAGTGTTGACTGTGCAAGGACTTCTCATCATATTTTATACTTCAAACAGGACAGCTCTAACCAGTTAGGATCTAAACACTGCTGGTTTACACTGCTGTTTTTCAAGAGCTGTTTATTTTTGAGTGGATTCCTACGTGTGTGTGCTTTGTGGCATATTGAGAGCAACTGTGTCTAGTGCTTTCTGTAGAGGCATTGAGCAGGTCATCTGAACAGGCACAGTGAACTCATCAAGAATTTTGAGACTAATGTCATGGCAGCCTGGTCAGGGCTACTGAACACTTGCTCCAGCTAGGTTGCCATAGTTCCAGAAAATGTAAATAAAAATCCTGGAATTCACGGAGACAAAATTTCCACTAGCAAAAAGAGGGTGTTCCTGCAGAAACCCCAATATGTGGTAGCCCTATGCATGACACAGGAGGAGTGTAGGGGAGAAGTGCTTTACACAGTGAGCCCTGTTTGCAGCTGGGAGGTGGCAATAACAGCTGTGAGGAGACTTCCAGGACTGCTACCTCCCAGCTGAAATACAGGATTGGTTGCATCCTAATCTGGGCATTTGGTAAGAGTCAAACCTGGGTTAAATAATGACACACACAAGAATGTTGCAAAAACATTTATGAGGAAGAGGCACAAACTCAGTCTGTTTATTTCATAGACTGAATGATATGTAGGTTTCTATCAAAAGCAAATTTTTGTAAAGAAGCACATTAAACCTTATACATTCCTGCCTGATTTATCCAAAGACTTCTAAAGAACTTCTTTACTTTTAAACTATTGGTCGGAGTGGCTATCTGAAATCTTTTATATAAATTAGGGAAGCAGTTTCTGCTACTTGCGATCTGTAAATATTTAGTAAGTCAGCCATATTATATCTGGAGATAGACTAATTGCCTCTTTTGCGTAAGTTACTTCATATAACTTGTCATTTCTATGACAAGTTACATTTCTAGAAATCCTTGTAAACTGACTAATGTTTTTGCTATTTACATTTTGTGAATCACAGTTTGCAGAAATAAATGTCATCTATGGACTATTAACAAAATGTTTGTTTTATTATTTGGAGTTTGTGGTTTGCAGATTGTTCTCTTCTATTATTATTCTGTTTCTTGTCTGGAAGCTTTTTAGCAGCAGAGCTAGCAGGGAGTAATGAATAATCTTGTTTATGGGTGAATACTCTCCTAGTCAGCCAGGCAAAGAACAGCCATTATTCAAAAAAATAATGAAGAATCTGGTATAAATTATAGAACAGAGCAAAGGAAAAAGGAATCTAGCAGTGGTTGACTTATACAGCAACTTGGAATTTTTACTAATATTTCCAGTGACTGGTTCTACATTACTTTACTGGTTCAAATTATTATAGGTACTGCAAGAATAGCCATCAGTTACCAGAAAAAAAGTGTGGCAGTTCCTTCAGTATGGTAGTAATTCTAGAATTGCGTTGAATACCTATAGAGAATACATTATATCCATTAAAATCATTTAGTCAGTACTTAACAGAGAGGTAAGACTGTTTCAGAATTTGCATGCTATTGAAACTTTTCTTTTTAGAATGTTTAAACATAATTTCTTGAATCTGCAGGGTATGTAGATTTTAAGTAAATTCAGGAGTATACTATAGCATTCATTCAAAATGTATTAGCTTGCAACAAACATTAGCTGTTGGGTTTATATTTGATAACATGATCTGATGGAAAAATGAAATGAGAAGTTGTGTGATGTGAAAAAAATTAAAGAAGCTCACAAGCATTTTCTTCTGAATATATTTTACGACAAGTTATGTACATTCTAGGCTGGGAAAACCTCAGATTTTTTTTTAAAGAATATACTTTTCATGTTATTCAAAGATAGGTTTAACCATAAAGTTGAGTTCTTCATATTTGGCAATGCCAAGAGATGAATAGGATGAGCTGGTTAAATAGTGATATATACTAATGTGATAGTGAATATACTAATGTGACTTCTGAGATATTACAGTGACAAAAAAAATAGTATCACTGCCTAGAACTGTACAAATAGTAAGAAAAAGGTAGATATGTTTCTATCAGTGAGTGTAATCAGAATATCACTGTGCCTATGTTTTTACACTCTTTCACTTGTTGTTTGCAAATAGTTGTTCAAATAGTTGAATATTTGCACACAGTGAATTTTGGGCCTTAAGTTGATATTTGTTGACACATAAGAAAATAAATTAGCTATAGTTAACGCCACAGTGCGGTTCAAAAATGTGAAGAAGGGTCAGATTTATCAAACACATTTCTCAGCTTTAACACTGAAAGTCATGTAAAACTTTGTCTTTCTAGGTAAAGTGGTTATGAGTTTGCCAACATAAAAAATGCAGAATAGTCCAAGTGAAAAAATGGTTGGTTGAAATTCTGTTTCCACTCAAAAAAATACATTACTGAAGCCATGATCTGTAGGGAGTATGAGAATGAACACCTTATTTTTTTTCTAAGAGAAAAGATATACAGTAGGCAAACTGTATTCTCTCACTGCCTCTGTTGAAGTGCTTGTCCATTCAGTACTTGGCCCTTTTGCCATGGTGAACTTTTATAGATCGAAGTTTTGTTGTTGGCTTTTTTATTTATATATATATAAAAATAAAAAAAAAATGTATGAATATCAGTACAATAGCAGCTCTGGATTTCAACTTTAAATTGTTAGACACTGAGCATAAATGCAACCTGATTGTACTTGGGCTCTAAAGTACAAATCAAGTCCATTTGAATTTTAACTTGGAAATAATGAAAGACTGTGATTCAGTCCATTGACTCCTTGCAGGCAAAGCAGGTACATTTTTCTTTCTCTAACTCAATGAGAAACAAGATTAGCTTCTTTCTTATAACTTTTTGTCTGAGAAAGCAATCATATGTAATCAGAATATATTTTAATGTTAGCAACAGACGAGTTTCTGATAGTAGATTATTTGTAGCTGAATACTTCTGATACTTTTGTGCACTTTTAAAATCAGTTCTGCTTCTTAGAAATCACACATTAAAAGAATGTGTTGTAAGTTTCAATCACCAAGTTTCTCTGCATTTGGGAAACAGTGATTTTCAGTCTAGTCAAGTAGTTTGAAAATTTGATCATAACAATTACATTGGATGTGATGAACTCATACATTTAAAAATGAATAATCATCTTAAAATAAAATTCTGGTGTAGGAGTAATCTGCAATAAATCAAAATAGGATGCAGCTACTGCTATGATTACACATATACTTTTGCAATAAAATTAATATCCTTTTTAGAGGCTGCATACTGTAGAGATGCAGGATGAGTAATTCTTTTTGTTGGTTTTTTTTTTCCTTTGCCAGCTGAACCCGTTGATGTGCTAAAAGCATTAGAATTTCACAATTCACCAGAAGGAGTATCAAGAACAGCAGGATTTTGCACAAACAGGAGGGATTCAAAAGGATCGGATGTTGCCTACAGAGTTTCAAAAACTGCACAGCTGAGTGCCCCAACAAAGCAGCTGTACCCAGGTAAGATTGTCAGAAAGCTATTACTTTGGTAGATTATCTTACTGCCTATGTTTTTATGGTATCTAAAGCACAGCGTGCAGTCCATCATCAATACCACAAAACAATTCTGTTATCCCTAGAGCTGGGCCTGCATATGGATGACAGGACATGCTCTTTATCCGCTGAATGAATCAGTTTTTATTGGCTTCAGTTAAAAAGCTCTTCATCAAATTCTGTGTCACTGGCAGAATTGGTCTGTAAGCCATATTACCTGTTGTTTCATGATGCTGTCTGATGGAAAGCTTATTTGGTGGCTTTGGCAAGTTTCCTCCAGTTTCAGTCCATTTAAAAGCAGTACTTCCTGGAGTAATGCTGCAGTGGTAGAAATGAGTTGTGGTTAGCCATTGCAAAATCATTCCCAGAAGTACCATCTGTTAAGAATTAACTAAGAGTATCTGGGTATTTGGGGGACTAAACAAACAAGGCTAGTTGTGGATAGCAGGTAATGTGATTTTATCTTCTCTCAAATTTCTCTAGAATGAAATAATCACAATTTGGAAAAGATTCTTCAGACATTGAGGAGAGACTTTTATTCCATTATTTTGCTGTCACTTGTTCACTTGACCCAAACTGTTGAGGAAAATGATCATAAGAATATTAAAAACAAAAATCGAGGAACATTTAATTTTTCTGCTTTGATACATCATGCAGAGTTTGAACAAGTCTCTCTATAAACATACAGATTAGATGTTGGGAAAGAAAAATACTTCCTTTTTTGTCTTTCAGAGTAGCAATCATGTAGATATCATCCAAGATCTATAAGAGCGTGGAACATTATTTTGTAATAATAGTGCGTTCCCAGAGCAACATGGGAAACGGCTATACACAGTTCAAGCACAACTTACATGTCCACTTAACTCATCAGTCTACTTTTTTGTTCATGGAAGAAGATCAAAGCAAAATTCACTACAGATATAATATCTATATTATTTTTTGACACAGTTCTTCAGTTTTTAATATATCCTCTCAACTAAGATGCATATAGTTAACAGAGCCATCCAGCTGAAAATATCATTCACTGAATGGCACATTACAGTCTACAATGTTTTGCTGATATTAGTGTGACTATGTGTATAATTAATTACTACTTCACCTAAGTAAGGTTAGCAGAATAAGGGCTGCTCTTTCTTTAAAAAATACAAAAATGATCCCTTGTATTGAAGAAGTGCACAAGTTGCATGGTGTAATAAGTTGGCACATTTATATTCTGAGTTTTACAATGTGTGTCACTAAAGCCATGTGGTACAACAAAAAAACTTTAAATTAGCATTGAAATACAACTGGACAGAAGATTAAATTGACTTGGAATCACTGGTATTTTTGAAAGTTTAGAACAGTACAAGCACCTTATGCTAAATCAAAGCCTGAGAGTCTAGGCTCTCAGGCCTAGTCTAGAGCTGGAAGTCTGAGAGCTTGGGTTGTCTTGTACTTATTCGTGAATCAAATTGTAGCATAAAGAGATTTGGCAGCTGCAGTAATAACTGTTCATATAATTCTTGAATGCCAGAACAAATAAGTACCTCATGTTGTTGGCTGACATCTAAATTTCTATAGCCTTTGACTGCCTTAATTTAGGTGCTCTTCTTATTAATGCTTTCAGTTTCTGCTTTACAACTGGAATGAGTTTGCTTGATTTTACCAATCTGTTGTAACACTTCTGTGTGCAGGAGACAAATAAAGAAGCATTACTCACTCACACTCTGTAGTAGTGGAAAGACTACAGAAGATATCCCAGATAAGACCAAATTGTGAGACATCATTTTAGCTAAACAATACAAGTTCTAATGCATCCTATGCTTGCCTTCATCTAACTCCTGTAACTCATCAGGAAGTATACGCATCTTTTAGCTACTGTAGCTCAAAGGGATCTATGAATGGCAAAAGCTGGGAACATCAATATATCCATCTTTTAAAAATGGATCTGATAATATTTTCCAACTTTCCAGAATATAATAAGCATTGATTTCACTGACTGGAAGGCATTATGTAATTGTAAAGATACCTGCTTGGATTTTTGTTGTACTGTTTGTTTATATGCTCTTAGTTATCTTTTACAAAAGCATATAGGAATGACAGGAGTGGCAACCCAGATATATACAAAGATTTTTCTAGCAATTTTCCCTCCAATTATTATTGTTATTTTTGATTATAGTTCAAATAGAACCATAACAGTAAACAAGAAATTTAAAAGTAGTTGAGAAGACTTCAATAACTATTCCAGACATGTGTCAAAGAACTATATATACATAGCAATACATAAAGTTTTACATGTTAGAATGTCATTCATTTTTTTACTTTTTCAATCAAAACTGTTTGGAGGAAATTTACTTATAAGTACATGATGTAGGTGCAAGATAAAACATTTGGGAATATTATGTCATAGCAATAATAACAGAAACTGCTGAACTGAGGCACATGACTCATTTTCAGCTACCTTTCTTAGAAAGCTTCCAGGTTTTTTTTCATAGGATGTTATCTGTTTGAAGAGCACATGCCCAGACTGGTTGAATTAGTGTCACCTGCCATAAGCATTTTCAACATATCTTTCAGATTAACAGTGCAGACAGGGCAAGTGCTCAGTGGTTTTCAAATAATTTCTTTGGCCTTTGTTGACAGTCAACTTTTCTCTTTCTTTTCCTTTTTTTACATCTCTTTACTCTGATGTTAAAAGGTATAACGTACAGTTTAATCTGTAAACTAGCGGCTTTGCTTTGTCATTAAAAAACTTGACCAAAGGCTCACCAGAGTAAATGAAATGCTTCCTATTTATTGAGCTTTGATCCCTTCAAAATAAGATGTTAAAACAAGCCCTAAAGTGTTCTTTATCACTACAGTGTTTCAACAACCTTCTATGAAAAAAGTTAAAAAGATGGTAGAAAGCGCATAAAACATTGCAGCAGACAATATAGTAATCGTAAGACTAGGGATTTTCTGTTTTAGAAGAGTAGTATGTCATTTAAAAAGCAATGAAGATTTTATGCATTTTGTTTTCATATTGTAACTAAAGAGTTAATGCCATCAATACCTTGTCTTCACGGAAGGCTCCATAGAATCATGAAAGAGTTTTCCCACAAGACTCGTCTTGGAAACAGTCTTATATTTTCTCCATTGGAAGAAGAATTCCTAAATCGGCTTTTGATGTTGGAGTCTTACATACATTTATTCATTACAAAAATGTAACATATTATTTTATTAAAACTTACTGTATTATATTATTAAAATGTTTAAGAACATTTTACCCACTCTCACGCACACAAAGTTACAGTTACATTTGTTGCCAACATTATGATTAGATTCTAATCTGTGTATTTCTTGCATGTCAAATTGCAGCTGAATCCACACAGATCAGTGTTTATTCTGAATTTTAGAATCTCAGTCTTACACTTCATTTGTTATTAAGCCTAATAGACTTTCACATCAAGTGAAATGCAGATTTACCACTAGATTCAACAGGAGCAGTACCGAGTACAAACCTCCGTCCTTCCTTTATAAACAAGCTATACCCACTTTTAATTTTGTTTATTTCTAGTTGTAAAGGATGAAACAATGATTGATATATAATCTCTACTTCAAAGAGAAAGTATCAGGGAATAAATGAAAATTAAGTGTTCTTTGATTTTGCCTAAAGCTCCTATTAAATCAAACCAGTTATGTATTTTTTCAATGTTATGCACAATATTATTCTAGAAGGACTCAAATATATATTGTGAGAGAGAAATTAAAACAAGTGTTATCAAAGGAGTTGAAGGGCCTGGGAACATATTTGCTATAATACAGATACTTATTTTGTTGAGTGAAATTGTAGTGCATGCTTTTAAATTAGAAGATTGCTAAAAAGAAGATGAATAGAAAAAATAATGAATGTGAAACTATCATAGTTCTTGCATATATTGTATTATTACATAAATTCACAATAGGTTTACAAGTCATGTTTTTAAGAACCATTAAGGTAAATCTTTCAGGAATTAAAGTGAGACCAGAAAGACAAAAAAGAGAGAAAAAATTTTCCTGGTGTGATTCTTTATGTATTCATTTAGGAGAATTAGAAAACCCCAACAGTTTGTATGTGGGATCCTCTGTGATTATAGAAAAATGTAAACCTTTAAAGAATGGTTTCATCTTTTCTGGATTTGTAACTGTATATATCACTTTGTTTACAGGTGGAGATTTTCCAGAAGATTTTTCAATATTAATGACAGTAAAGCCTAAAAAGGGTATCCAGTCCTTCCTTCTGTCTATCTACAACGAGCAAGGAATTCAGCAAGTAGGTGTTGAAGTTGGTAGATCCCCTGTCTTCCTGTTTGAAGACCAAAATGGAAAACCTGCCCCAGAAGACTATCCTCTTTTCAGAACAGTCAACATTGCTGATGGCAAGTAAGTATAAAATTTTAAGACGAAAAATAATACCACACACCACTGTATAGGTGATTATGGTCTTTAAGAACAATCATCTTAAATATTTAAATAAATGAGTAACATGATTTCCAGCTAGTTGGACTGCTGTGGTACAAATCAGAGAACCTTTGCAACAGAATACAGTTCCAGCTTCAAATGGCGTATACAGCTACAAATAAAGCCAAACCACCTTTCTTATTTGCCATTTCTATAAATCAAGAGTGAAGAAATAGTCATAGAAGTTAAACCCACCAAAACTAAACCTATAAAGATTCTTCCTGTGCAATATAGAAAGAAACTCTGTTTTCAAAAAGACTCAAGGAATATTCTCACTAGAAGGGCTGTCTTGTCCATTTGAAGGTGATAGGCAGAGTGAAGTTGACAAGACAGCATAGAATTTGTCCTGTCCTGAACCAAAACAAATAAGATGGTTTGAGATGTCTATGTATAATGAAATCAGGGAAGAATAAGCTGGACAATTAATCTGAAGTGCTGCAAGGACTTATACTGCACAGTCAGTAAAGGCAATTAATCTCAAACACCTATTGCATTATTAATGCAGTTGTTAATTATTTGTACCTAACTTCCCTTTGTAGACAAGCAGTTGTTCTCTGGGAATGTCATTCTAGTGCTTGTAAATGGACATTCATTCTTTTAAAGGCCTTTTTTTTTATTGTGCTGCAGTCCAGGAAGAGCAGCCACAGTCTTCAGAGATACACAGAATGAGATTTTATTAAAGCAAAAGAAAACAAATCAGTAGAGAAGGAAGGGCAAAAATTCAACTGTAATGAAATATGTTTATAAAGCAATAAAGGATAAAAAAGGAAAAAAGTAATTGTCTTCTAGCCCTTGTATTACCAGAGAATGGAATTATACCATGAAACCTAAACTCGATGCATTTCCCTAGCAGAAGGAGTGATAAAACAAAGCAGCAAACTTTTTTTTCATTTACTTCCTCTAAATAACAAAGTTTTGACATGGGTTTCAGAATTTCACCCAAAATATTGAGAAACTTATAAAAATGAAGAAATCAAAATGAACTTGGTTTGGTACAATTTCCTGCAGTGAGACTATACAACTTCTAAATCAACTAGAGTCAGTCCTATCCACAGTGAGCTGTTTTCATGCTTTCAGCTTCTACATGCTTTCAAAAGATAGACCAACAATTTTCTTCTGACTCAGCTATTTTATGAAGGATCTAGGACAACAATCTTCATTGCAAAATGAGATATATTTAAAAAGTGTAAACAGTGTAATGTGCCTGAGGATGCATGGACAGTTTGCTTTTACAACGATAATGTTTAACCGCGTTCCAGAGAAAACATGGAATTAGAGTTCTGGCTCAGTGATACTGTTTAGCAGTCAGATTCCATTAGCTTTGAGGTGTTCCTTTTGATATACAGAAGCTCTTTGTAACAATGATCTAATCTGTCTCTCTGATTTAGACAATCTTAGTGCTACAAATGCCAACTAAAATAATTTGATTCCAGCCTTCCTCTTACCAGTCACTAATATGACATACTTTGACACTTTTTGCCCTGGTCTGTCAAAGATTCTTTGATGTTTTTCTCCATATTAGATTACAGAGTGGCCTGGTCTTGCTCTTAGATATTTAAGTTGTCCTAGCAGAGAGGCTCACTAAATTAATGTGGTCTGTCATGATAATAAAGTGTAATAAAGAGCATAGTATAGTTGGGCAAACTGTACAAAACTTTATTCTCAAATGTCTTTAAAATAAAATAATTTGTCAGTATTCTGAATCAATTCATTCACTTTTTGGTGAATATTTATGTAGGCAAAGCTATTGTTGCAGGAATATTGGCAAACATTTGTAAGTATATGTATCTGGAAAAGCATCTGTTGGAACTGTGGTACATCTTTGAAAAATCTCTGTAGCTATGGGATACATTCAAATAAGCAAAAGAACATGGTAAAATTTTGGTGATTGATCACAGAGAACAAATAGTAAAATGTAAATAACAACAGATAAGCTGCTGGTTTAAATATATTTGCACAAGTAATTCCTTAAGTAATTTGAAAAATCAAACACATTCATAAAAATAAAATCTTCTATCAGATCGTTCAATCTAATAAAATGTAAACAGTGCACTCGCTTCTAACTTGAGTTTACTAATGTTCTCTGGGTAAAGCTTCAGAGGTCAGCTTGAACTTCATCTTATATAGGATATTCACAATAAGCTATGGATAAGATTCTTTTGTACTAAGGGACAGAAGTTATACAGTGAATAGACAAAACATCGTGTACATTTGTGCACATATGAAAGAAGGAAATAAATGGAGACATTTAAAATTTTATCTGTGACTTGATTGGTGCACAATCTGCAATAAACTCTTCATAAGAACACAATGACTTAGTTTTAAAAACATAAATTGCAGTAGAATTATGGTTTGTTTTTTTTATTAGGTGGCATCGAGTAGCTATTAGTGTGGAGAAAAAAAGTGTTACAATGATTGTTGACTGTAACAAAAAAACTACAAAACCACTTGAAAGAAGTGACAAAACAGTTGTGGACACCAATGGCATCACTGTCTTTGGAACCAGGATTCTGGATGAAGAAGTTTTTGAGGTAAAAATCAATACTGAACAAATGGAACTGAGTGGTTTTCTGTTGAGTGAAGTGCTTAATGAAAATCAGAATAAATTTTTTAGGGCAAAAGCTGGTATAATGTAGAAACTTCGATTTATAGTATCCTGTTAGGATAGGCTGAAATAAAAGAGAAGTAAAAGAGGGAAATGTCCCTGTTGTTGGAAGATATGATGCATTTTTCTGTCCTTTAGATTATGTTGTATCTGGAGGGGCTTGCTTTTTTTGTCTTTCTGCCTAATATTGACATACCTGAGATATTTAAGAGAATTAATCTTGAAAAGTTGAGTAATATGATACTGAATCATTTTATTTCTGTCTCTCTTAAACATTTACAGATATTTGTGCATACTAACAGTATTTGAGAGAGGGGGAGAAGGACCTGGAAAGTTTTCTGTGTAATATGAATCCATTATATTGTTTATCTCACTTACTTATTACTCTTTCCAGTAACTGGAACATACTTTGGCAATAAGGATGTATATGTTTCCATCATCTACTGGCCAAAAAGTACATATAGGAAGGGTAAAATGCCTCCGAGGAAGTATGTGACTGCCAATCATGAGGCCTTTCTAGGTAGAATCCTTATGTCAAAGATTATTTCTACAGGCTAATAATGAAGCTTCTCTAAATCTACACTATTGAGTTTCTTTTATAATATTGTTATGCAACAGTCAAAACTGTCAAATTTAAATTAAAACTGAAAAATAAGAAAGTACAGATCAGTAGTTAACTTACTTTATACTGAGAACATCTGTGCTCCATAAATGTGCAGAGTTGTAATCCTAGCTTTAAGCAGAGCATATGCTTGAGAAGCTGCATAAGTATCAAGACAGGAAATATGAATTTTGAGTGTAACACTGTGGCATTGTTATCTTTCATTTCCATGGACATGATGAAACATGAGCCTTTTGAATGGGTAAATTTCTGGGATGATTTAATAGGTCAACCAGTATGATATGTTTGGTATTCACAGCCTAATTTACCTGTAGTCCCCAGTACAGTTTGCACATCTGAGGGACATTATTTTCCATTTGAAGATGAATTCGATACATGCCTTATCTGGGGTGGGACGAGTATTTTTGGTCTCCACATGGGATAATGACTTTTGATTTTCATTTGTATTTCTTTTTTAGGTCAGAAACCAAGTCCCACAATATGTGTATTTGGCAATAAATTGTCAAAATAGGTGCAATGTTAATATACATAAGTAAAAACAATTGAAAAAAATATAATAAAAGTATTTAAACTGATATTTTGTTAGTGTTTTACAAGTGATTTTAGATTCTAATAGAAACTAAGGCAACAGGCCCTGGCTTGTTCTTGCAAAGTTTGTAACCTTTTTAAAATTTGTCAAGGAGGGAAGTGCACAATAAGTAAACATTGGTGTTTGGTTTGTTTTACTCAGTGCAATTGCTAAATAAAAAGACCTGTCTGAAATTTCAGAGGTGTTGAAATGATTGTACATAGCTGTTTGAAAATAAGTACAGTGGTTGATGATACGTGCGTAAAGGGAGACATTTGTTTTAATCATTTGCATTAAGTAACATGTTGAATAAAAGAGAAGCATGCTAGGGGCCTTTCATCTCTGAAGTTGTTGACTATTATATGATATTTGTCCTCTATATTTTAAACAGTTTTAAATATTAAATCCTCCAAAAAAATTTTGTCAAAGAGAGATTAAGACCATTCCCATGGGAATACAAAAGGAGCATAGGCTATCTAAGGTGTAAATAAAACGATAGTTCTGAAAATTTCCTGCTATGTCATTTTTCTGTCACAAAGGTTATTAGCCACTCAGAAAGAAAGACAAAAATTCGAGTCATGACAAAGAGTGACTATTTTAAGGCAAAATAATTCCTACTCTAGCAGTTCATCTTCAGTGATAGTTTCCTCCATCCGTACCTTTTGCAGTTGTATATACAATTCCCTCTGCTCTTTCAAGCCCTCCAGAGGAAGAAGAGATGGGAAGGGATGTGGTAGAATGCAATTATTTTTTGGTTAGCAACTGTTGGAAGAGTCTGTAAGGTTGGATGAAGTCATACTTAGCAAATTGAAATTGGTACTTAAAAATCAGTATTAGCAGATTAATTGAAGAAACCCCCAAAATAACCCCACATTTTTCTTGAAGTCAAACTTATGTGACGTCAACAGGGACATGAGGATATAACTTTAACAGAATTTGCTAGAATGACTTAAATAAAAATACTTTTCTCTGAGAGTTTTTTTCATGTGTTGAAGGATGAAAAAGGAAGCTAGTGATCCTCTGAAATTTTTCACTGAAATCTCCTATACTGATGTGGCAACTCGGTGCTTCAATTCAGCTAAGACCCACTAAGAAGAAACATGGCTTTGGAGTCACAAAAGAATCGTGCAGCTGTCTGTAAAATCAGTTTACAGGCTAAATCTTAACATTCAGCACTGGGAACAGCAACGTTTCTACCATTTGTAACATCACTGTATATTTCTGTATTCCTTCACTGATTAGGTTTCCTTATTTAACTGATTGCACCCTTTTTCTCTAGCTTTATTCAGAGAAATCAGTTACATTCTTGTAAGGCTGTTTTTGTAATTGCTGGGGTTTTAGATTTAGTCTGAAGTGTCTTAAATTAGAAGCTTACATTCTTTTCTTTTGGGATAGGTTTCTGCTTTCTCTTTTACTGTACACCACCATGAGTACATTTATACCTATGTTCGGTTATTTTAATCTTTAGCTAGAAACGTGCATGTTGAAAATAGGCAATTAGGATGTCCCTCGAAGTTTAAACAAAGTTCCATATACGGTTTTAATGATATGTGTCCTTCAAAGTCTGGCCAAGCAAGACATAATCTAGTTCTCTTTGAGTTTGTTTCATGTTTTTCTACTCTCTAAACAGCATTCATTTTGTTTCATTAACAAGACTATATCCATCCTTTAGCTACTGCTGATACAATTTCTAAAGTTTGGGGCTTTTCCCTGAAATTTGTCTCCTGCTTGAGAGTCTCCTGGTTGTGTCTTAAATGTTCTGTTTATCTCGTTCATGGTAGCACAGAGTGATGTTTGGTGGTTCCATGGCTCTCCTTGGTAGTATCTCTGTGTTGTGAACCCTGCTGTATCCTGAGACCACAATACGCACTGAAGAAACACATAGCACAATGTGTCTTATTCTATGTGCAGAAAATTCTAGAAATGAACTTATTTAGCCATGACATTAGATTTAAGCGTTTAAGACTTAAAACTGTGTAAAACAGACTTTCCATATGACATTTGATGCCTTTATTAGCTTACGTGTAGGGAGCACATAAGAAGAAATACCTAAGTGTATAGTGACCTGGTGGAATTCATGGCACAGAGTGTCATAAGGATTAATATTGTATCCATGCATCACAAAGGCTGTTTTATCTTGGGTAATAATCATGGGTTTAGTGATAATAAGCCAATGATTTGATCACAGGAACCGTGGAGCACTCTTCAGTCTCCTCAAACTGAATGGAAATACAAAACGTGGAAATAATGAACCTGTAGATAAATATAATGAAAACTTAGGCTTCAGTGACCTGCTGGCTGAAGATGCCAGGGTTTCTTCTGGTCCTGAACCCACTTATACAGCATAACACAACTGCAAAAAACCCAGTTGCACCATTAAGATGATTCACTCCCATTGAAAGCAGAATTCAGTACTGTCAGAATCAGTGCTGTAAGCAATTAGATACCTCATATGTTCCTGTTCCCTTAAAGAGTACATCTAAACCTCTGTGAATTCTAAGTCAGAAATGGATATTATTACCTGATATTATCCCGATCTCCTCACAACTTGATTGTATCTTTGGAAAAAAGAATTACGTTTTCAGTCATATTGCTCTAACATATTTGCATGGACCATTCATTTACAATCATCAGAATATATATTGCTCCTATGAGGAATACTTCACACTTATTTTATCTATTTATCATATTTATCTATTAATCAAATCACACTGTGGATCAAATCCACCACAGTGGATCAAATATTCTTCTTTGTTTCTAACAAACAGTGTTATTTTAAATTTGTAATACAACAAAATTTAATGAAATTAAATTCTTGGCAATTTCCTTTTCTTTTTTCTGTTCCTAATATTAACTTCTGTTTTCTATGCAGTTCTCCCACCTTTGTTCTGATTCTGGCAGTCTGAGTATTGCTAACACAACAATATATTATAGTACACTGGGAAATTTTAAATGCATACGTTTTAATCAGTTTGACATGACTGCTTTGATGTAACTTTCCTGTCCTGATGATCAATAATTTCTGAGTAAGTAAGCATACTGAGTGTCCAGTATCAGATCAGGTAGATCACCACTGAAAGAAGGAAAGGGCTGATTAGTGTCTAAGAGTATGATAAATTACTACCTAATTTGCTATTCTTGTGTATTCAACAAACACAATATTCCTTGGTAAGTTTACCTACTGGTGCTAAAACTAAGAGGCATTTTTCAGTAGTGCTCTCAGAAAGATCTTCTGTTTAAGATTTAAAAGCAAGAAAAAATTTATCTTAAGTATTTTCCAAATCTTGGGCAGGGGTTGTGTGTTTTATATGAGGAAATTCTAATTTGGAGTTGCCTGCTGCTCATTCCTGAATGTAAGCGCTAATCTGAGATTTTATGCCATACTGCTCAATTAATATGGAAATCAATATGATATCACAAACAAAATATTGAATACAAGCAAGCATTAAGCATCAGGTGCATAAAATGTTTAAGCAGCAAATTATAAACTGTGAATGTGTCTTAAAATAATAAAATTATGCTGTCTAGAAACTGTATTATTACTAACTGACAAATTATGAGACCTTCATTTACACTGCTAAGCACTTGCTCACTGAAGTGGATCTATTCATATCAGTGGGACTAATTTGTAAATGCTTGTTTATGAAAGACTGACAGTATACCTCAAACTTTTACATGTGTCAATTGAAATTAATCTCTTCTGTGTTTTCAAATATGTAATGCAAGAAGGGCTGATTTGTAAGTGCTTGCTGTATAGAAGAGAATTCCTACAATAGCACACAAAAATTAAAAAAAAAAAAAAGAAGAAATTAGTCAGATGCTGGTACATGGCACCTAGTAAAATAATTTTGAATTGTATTCATTGAAATATGTTTGTAGCTTAAATGTTTGATAAATAGCAGGGATCGTTTTATTCTTTGCCAGCTTTAAGGATTTGTCACTCCTCATTTAGTACTGTTGGTGTGAACAATACAACAGTTTTTTATAATAAGTGTTTTATAATAAATTAATAACTAACAGAGTCTTTATGCAGATATTTCCCCATAGAGAGTTTTTTCCTTCAAAACTCTCCATGTCAGACCAATACAATGATTTTTTTAGGCACTGTGCTGTAAATGAGTATAACAAGACAAAACCTGATGTCTGTAAGACTCTCATTTAAAGCCAATGAAAGCTTTAACTGCACACAGTTTATGAGATTAAGGCCTTGCAATAATACTTGTTAATAACGGGTTTAGATTTTGATACTAGGCATTAACCCTTTTTCATGAAAAAAGCAGTCATACACCTATGTGCAACATAGGATTCCTTTAAATAGCCAGAGTGAGCAGTTAAAGATAGAGTGACAGTACCTTGACAGCAATATGATTTAACCTACAGATCCCTTCAGGTGAGTAACCATCCCTCACATATCTGTGAGCATGGGAAGTCCAGGTGTGCAAGTGCAGAAAGGCCATTCATCTGTGTGCATAATCCCTGAAGAAGGTAGCAGTAGCAGAATGGGTAGAGCTTTTACTGAATGACCAAAATTGCTGTACAGCTGAAGTAGAATATGGAAGCTAGCCCAAAGTAAAACTCCCTCAAAGACATGTAGGGTGCATGATGTGTCATCAGTATCCTTTCTTTCGTACTATCCAGTTGAGCTGCACTACTAGCTAATGTAGACAGCCAAAATGATTCCCGTTATACATCACCTTTAGTAATTGCTAGGGACCCACTAAATGTTTAGTGTCAGTCAGACTAAAAAGTAATGTTTAACATAAATGGCACAGAAACCAAAAAATGCAATAGGTTCCAGGCAAAAGTATTTAGAAGCAACCTTCTAGCTATCAACACCAGAGAAGTGGCCAACTTCCAGCATTGGGAGGAAAAAAATCAACACAAAAAATAAAAGCAAAGTAAATAATTTTTCCATTTCAGAGGCAACTAATAAAAAACCAGCATTTTTTACAAAAGCTTTCTATTTGGCTTGTTTTGTTTTGCTTTTTTTTTCTTTTTTGATCTGAAAGAATGATGATTTGGTGTTTTTTATTTTTTTATAGTATTTCCAAACTTAAGCTTGATGAACAAAAGTAAATAATTCTGTTTTCCTTGTTTCCCTTCCTTACTTCTGAAAGCAGGAGGGGGGGAGAAAAAGAAAGCAAAGCTCTTGTAATTCATTGGAGTTCAAGTTAATTTTCAAGGAATATTCCCAAGAAACAAAGGAACGGTCATTTAACTAAACTGTTTGTAATTACGTTTAAAATTAACAACCTGGGCTCAAAAAATGCTGCCCGTTACATCAGCTCCAGCAGATTTTACAGATAGGATTTATTATCACCTCATTTAACATTGTGTATAATATGTTTAAGTCTTAAACAACAGCTGTAAATGAGGTTTCAAAGATAAATGACAATGTAGCAGATTTGCAGGTCTTTTATCAAGAAAATAGAATGTCCTTGGTCACACGTGTGTATGTGTGTGTGTTATGTACATGTGCTGTATATACAGGCATTGTAATAAAATCTAATCTCTCAGCCAAGAATTACAGTAGACTTTGGTCTGTGAACAGTTATGTTTTGAAGGTTAAAAATTATGATTGGTATATCAACCTATTTCTTAACCAAGCTGAATATATATGCCTATAACCATGGAGTTTCAAAGAATCAAGATGACATTGATTTCTATGGAAACTTTGACCTGTACAGAATTCTGCTTTCACAATTTATTGCTTTTACAGTGTTTCAGTCTGGCAGGCTCTGAATATCTTTCTTTAACTATATTATGCAATGGGCCTAGGTTATGGAATATTATATTAAAGGCTCCTGGAATTCTTCTATCCCTCAAATCTTTGCAGGAAGATTAAATGAATTCTGCAGCAGGTTTTTCTAAATTCTATAGTAGTAATAACCAGGCTGTCTAGACTTTTGTTCTTTGGAGTCTATAGTTGTACTGTCACATAACTAATTAGAGAAAATTGGTACATACACACAGGTTAGGGTTTCTGCTGATTTACTGAAGAGTCCGCTCTGTAATTCTTAAGCTTTAGCCATCATATGAAAATGAAAGATATTGATGATGTTATTCTGAGTTGATATAGTGCCTAGCACTGGTTTTGTTATGCTTTTATCACCATTTAGGTAGTCATCTTTAAAATCTATTTATCCTTATAAGCACATAAGACATACTCATTTTATCCAGAATACAAATCAGAAGGATGGTATTTTGCTAACACTAACCCTCCCACTCTAGTTGTGGAAAGTCTTTCTGAACCTCTAATATATAAATTAGATATTTAAT
Source organism: Aquila chrysaetos chrysaetos (assembly GCF_900496995.4). Lineage (NCBI taxonomy): Eukaryota > Metazoa > Chordata > Aves > Accipitriformes > Accipitridae > Aquila > Aquila chrysaetos. The sequence goes on from NC_044015.1 coordinate 20,507,346, forward strand.
AAATTGCTGCATTATTTTTCTTTTTTTTTTTTTTTTTTTGTCAAGCTGGAAAAAGAGCAATAAGCTTTCTCCTAATGAAATCATTCTAGAAAATCTGATTATTTTACAATAAGAAACTACAACTTGAGTTCTGAGCTCTGGTCCAGTCACATTCTTATGTAACACCCTAGTTGTGTAACTACCAAGATCACTTTTTCTTAGAAATTTTTTTTTTTAATGTTTTGAATAATTTTTGAAGTTTGCTCCTCTGGAGGGGGTCCTGCAGCGCTTCTCAGTAATGCTTACCTGCTATTCCCTGGACAAATGTCACTTTCACCTGGCAGGGTTATTGTTTTATTAAGATTCTTGTGAAAGAGATATCCCAAAAATCTGTCTTTACAACTGAACTGTTTGAGGTTCTTATAGAACTAGTGAACTAGACCATAAAATTTTAAATACTGGAAAAAACAGTAATTTCAGCAATGATCCTTCATATAGTGCCCTTACAGCCTTGTAAGGATTCATACTTTTGCCTTTTTAGCAATGCTGGCAGGTAATAGTAGAGATATCTTTTATCAATGATAGAAACTTTTAGCTGATAAATAGACTATAAATGGACTACTTTATGGTTATACTTCTCTAATACACCATATTTAGAAAGCATTAGAAGATTACATAGTTGAAAAGAGAATGTTTCAAGAAGAGATATAATAGCTAAGACTTTTTATGCAGTCAAAATTAAGATAATGAGAAGCCATTAACATTTATTGCTTATAATGATAAAATAGTTCATTCCTTACTTCTCAGGCCCTCCAAGATTTACATGACTGAGAAAATCTGACACCATATCTAACTGGAGATTTTCCTTATTCCAATTTCTGCTGTGGAATCTAAGAAAGGCTTTAAAAAGGTGGAATCAAATATAGTGATTACTATCATGAGGCTAACTAAAGCAATAATTACATCAAAAGAAAGTCAGTAAAATTGGAAAGAGAAATTGGTAGTCTACTGCTTTCCTGCAAATTGCGTCTCCATTTCCTGTTTTTGTTAGTCAATGCTAATGTTATTTTTTCAGTGTTGCAAACTGTTTTCTTATGAAGAGGTTACGTTTTCTGTGCAGATACCCCACCTTGTGCATTACTACTTTGTGAGGTGTGTTTTTCAACAAACCCTGGAAGTGTACATACACATAAACTTTCCTATCCTAGAATGTCACTGTGGAATGTCTGTGAGATTCACAGAGGAATTTTCAATGACTGAATTCACCACACACTTCCATTCTTAGCTGAGCTGTTCCTCATTGTAGAACAGTTCATTTGAGTGAATTTCTGTGCAGCTATTCCAGCAGGCAGGCATTCAACTGATTTGAGCATATTCTCCTTGCACCTCTGTAGCCTGGTTCTCCACATTTGCTGTGGCATGCCACAAAAAAATGTTTCCTCAGATCTAATTAACTCCTTTCAATAGTCTTGGAGGATTCTGCAAAGAGTAGCTTATTTGGTGGAGTACCTTTTAGGACAACGCTACGGAAGTAATCCTTCTGTACCATGTTTTCATTCTTAGGCATAACTGGTGGGCAAGATATTTTATGATTCTCAGGCAGCTTTTTTCATATAACCATGAGGCTGATTCAAAACCCTCTGATTTTAATTATGGGCACATTCCCAAAATAAAGAGGAATTAAAACCTTCGTAGACTTTAACTATTTTTATTCCATATTGTGATGAATTACTCAACTATGCATTGACTTTGTGAGTTATATGTTGGCTTTGACAACAACTTAGTGACTATTTCAATAAAGTATTTATGATCCAAACGAAATATTAAGACTCCAAATTGGTCCATTTTACTTACAAGCAGTACTTGTATGCTTAATGTTAGGTATGCTTGAATACCTTGCTGGATATTCCCCTTCACCTCTGGGCAACTAAGGCAGAGACATAGCTCTCAGCTTTCACATTCCCTAATACGCAAGTAATGTTAAATATCCGTTAAACTGTTTAAAATACATTGTATTAAGTGTTATCCTGGATAAAAAATTGTTATAAGGCAGCAGATTTTTCTTCTTAACAGCTAAATAGGCTTTAACACTTTTGAGGGCAAGTTAAGCATGCACATTGTTACAAGTAATAAGATGAAAAAGTGGCTGTGTGTATGTGTCTGATACCTCACCACAAGTTCTCTGCCTTCCACTGTCAGGCCACTTATCTCTGACATCAAATGATGGTGGAAGACTGGCTCAGCAGAGACATCAAACATTTGACTTGTACAACACACTAGATATCATCTATCTACTTTGTGAAATTGCCTGATCAGTCTTTCCCAGCAAAGGTGGTCATGACAATTTCATAGAGAAGGAAATAGAACTAATCTATATAGACAGCTGCCTTTTGTACTTTTTTTTTCTCTGTGCACTTTTCAGAGTACTTCAAGGATCCTGAGGTGGATTTGTAAATTTTACTCTGTTCTCCTGTCTCCTTCCCTATCTTTGCTCTCCCTCTCTTGCTTTCATCATTTTATCCTGACTTCCTTATTTCCTGCAATTTTCATATAAGAATAACATCATGCACATATGCATATATCTTTAGATACCTCAGTGTTGTTTTAGAGACCAACTAGACCAATTAGAATTGTTAATAACCCATGACTCCATTTATCCATATTTTCATTTAAAGTGCCTGGGACTCATGCAGGTAGATCATTAAGTGCCTAATTTGTGATTGCAGGTCATGAAGTATGGCCAGGTTAAGTATTTGTAGTTTATTTGCAAAGAACTTCATAAAATTCTATTTCAGTCTCACGAAGTCAAGCAGTTAAAATCAAAGAAAGTGTTTGTGAAGACTGAAGTGATTCTGTGAAAAATTCTCAAAGAGTGTAGATTTGTCCAACAAATGCCTTAGAATGATAACTATATCACAATAATGAAGTCCGCAATAATGTATGTGGAATTTCATGTGCTGAGATGATTGATCTGATCTGAAATAAAAGCTGTTCACTGACTAGTGAAACAGCACTGCCAATACATCACATACAAATACCCAAAGAAGCCATTTAATTAGCAAAGACAGAAAAATAGAAACAAAAAAATAAAAAAAAGAAAAATAATAATTTACTGGAAATACTTTTATAGCAGATGTTGAAGGAAAAAGAGGAAAATGAACATTTGATATGCCAAATGTAAAATCAATCAGTTCCTCAGTAAACTTCTTGCACATGAATAGCCAGTAGCAATTTATGTATACTGTGCAAGACTTCTGAGGGCCTCCTTCTACGTGGACCCATGACAGGCAGACAGGCGAGGCTGGGAAGTACAGTCAATGGATCAGGAACAGCTTTAACCAATTTAGGGACATCTAAACCAAGTGGTAACAGCATGCTGAGTGCTTCTTGCAAACACACAATCCAACAAAACCCAGTGCCAAAATTCCATGGCATTCAAGATGAGCACAAAGCAAGCTCCAGAATACTGGCTATATTCCCCTCCCTGGGTTCTCTTAGCATATCATACTAAACAGCAGTAGTTGCAGGAGCCCTTTTGGCATTACTCACACTACCTGGCACACTGTATACGTGGTGATCTGTATGGGCATCTCAGAAAGCCATGTATGTTCAGGGGCATATAGCAAGACAATGACCTGAGCTCAACAGGGTGAGGACGCATCCATCTCTAATGGTTGCTCCAAAAGAGTTACCTCTTTTGTCTTTCAGTTGCTAATTCCCTCTAATTTTTTCCTCTGCTTCACTTAGTTTTAATTTGGCTAGTGAAAGAGGAAAGGCAGAGCACTTTGGAAACACTTTGCTGGACATGGGGGATGCATAGCCCAGGCTGACAATGACTGTACAAAACCTCTCAAAGCGCTCAAACTCTTGAGGGAGTCATGTAAGGAATCAAAGGAGGAATTTCTCTGTATGTATAGCAGGTTTTGTGGGAAGATGTCCAAACTAGGAAGCATTAGTGAACTAAGGAAAATAAAAGAGACAGTCCAGAACCACTGGCAGGGGAACAAACTTCTGCATTTGTAGTATTTCTGGAAGCTTAAAAAATATATATATTCCAATTCTAAATTAATCTGAGACACACATGAGTCTATGAAGTAAAATGAGTTGAGACTATTATAAAAACCAGATTTGTAATGTATAGCCATTATGTGCTAAGAAACTAAGTATTGAGTATTTTATGTTAAATAAGTTAGTAAAAAAAAAATTGTAGAACTAGGAAAATTGCAGAAAGTTGGGGTTTTTTTCAGTTTGAGGGGTTTTTGCTTCTTTCTGTGATTTTTCTTTTTGAAAGGAAGGAGTGTTACAAATTATTCTTTATTATTTTAAAATATTCTCCAATTTTGTGAATTTTTTAAAGGCTACTGTTCTGAGTGATGTAAAGCAATTTTGGAAATACTGAGATAATTGTGAATTTTCCCAGCTGTACATTTACATCAGTTATTTTTTCTCTTTAAAGACAAAATGTGCACAGGTATACTAACAAAGTTACTCCTTTGCCCTCATTTTTGATAAAAACAAAATAAAACTTCTGCGGAAATAGTGAGAGAAGTTAATGGGTTTTGACCAAGAACATGTGCCAATTTTCAACAACCTTATTTTTATGACAGCATAAGAAGCTCCTGAATGAGGAAATTTATAGTGGAAATGTTGGCAGGAATTTACTTAATGCTGTTTAAATGGTACCACTATGTTAAGAAATACACTGGATACTAGACAGCTTTCTGTGGAAAATGATAAACATACAAGGTCTCTGTAGGGGACCTCAGCAGAGCCATTTTTATTATCTGGAATAGTGGGTCTCTTTACTGTGGGGTTGTTTTTACATGTGATATATGGAAATAGAGATGAAAATAACATTTGTTAGCTGTTAAAATTTTTATTTCAACACATTCTATAGTGTGTATTTACACAGTGCTTAATTATTTTTTATTCCAATAACTGTCTCTCGTACAGCCTTTTTTATTTTATTTTCTCCCTTCTTTGAGAGTACAGATGTGATGCAAACTCTCAGAATTATACTGTTGATCACTTGCATGCTGAGCTGCATGCTGGTAATAGGAAGTGCCCTGAATTAAATCTTAGGAATTTAGACTGGTTCCTGGTGAAGAAGTAAACAAACAGCATGAAAATAACAGAGCAGGAGTTACACCTTCCCACCCTCTCCTTTCCAAACCAGACAGCATTTAAAGCCAGAATTTTGCACCTAGTCCATTCGATATTAATTTGCATTGTTTTGCCTTGTGAACAATAGTTAAGATGTTTTCCAGAATAGCAGCAGAAATTAGGTAGATATGTTATTTATAACTACAAATGTTAATATGATATCTAAGTATTATGTGCCTAGTTTTGTTTTCTGAATAAAAACTCTGTACTTCTGATGAACTGTAGACAATCAGTGGGTTTTTTATTTAATCTGCATATGCTTTCCTGCAGGGTGACATCCAGCAGCTGTTGATTATAGCTGACCCCAGAGCTGCATATGACTATTGTGAGCATTATAGCCCAGACTGTGATTCCCCAGTGCCCAATGCTGCTCAGGCTCAAGATCCTCAAGTTGATGAGGTGAGTAATCAGTCATGTATTACTAGATTTATTGCACTTTAGTGGTTGTACTGTGTATAAGTTACCCAAGGAGCATTTACAGCTAAATGGCATGCATTGTTCTAGATATGAGGGAGGAAGATTGCAGAAGTGCATTCATTTTTGCTGTCCAGTCATTTCTGTCAAGCATTTGGAGGAGCATATCACACTGGTATTTGAATAACCAGCATGCTCCATGAAGTTAAACTGTAATTCCTTAAAAAATGATAGCAATATAAGTTTGTTTAGTTGTACCTATTTGTTCTTCCTGTGTACATTTATGATTTCACTGATGCTGAGTACTATCAAATGCCACATTTGAAAAACATGGGAGCTGTAAGTATTCTGCAATTGTAAACTTCTTCAGCTAGAATTGCTATGTATTCTAATGAGCTGTGTCCGGTGTACAAATGCATGTACACACAAAATTATTTCAGCCAGCTCCACTCCTAGCAGGTAGATATCAACAGGGACAAAACAGAGTTGGAATTTTTCCCAGAAATAAAAAATGTTTACAGAAGCCATTTTTCACTGTAGACAGTTCTTACAGCCATAAACTGAGTAATTCACTGAGGGTAAGACAGTTCCTCAGATTAGACCTCTGAGGGTCAGCAGTTGTATGTATTGTTGTACACATTCTAAATACTTGCATCAAACAGTGTAAAGTGGAAAGCGTTTGCAAAACGTAACTAGTCTTAATTGAACTTGGCTCTGGACAGTTAGTACTCCCTCAACTCTGTGTGATCTGACTGGTTATTGTTACTGATTGCTCAAGAGATCACCATTAAAAACTTGCTGAATTGTTCTCAGATGCCTGCTTTGAGCCAATTTTGAGGCAGAACTTTTCCTAAATACATAATAATTTTATTTGTTGTTACTATTTATTCTATCTGACTGAAAATTTTGTCATCAAGTGACTAAGCTCCATAGGGCGCAGAACTTAGTTCAAAGGGACTCCCACATCCATTGCATCAGAGGTACACGTCAAGATGTGTCGAGTCAATTACACATAGACAGAGGCCTTTACACTACATTACAGTGTATGGAGCCTAATCTCTTCATGAGGACCCTGTAGGCTGTCTGTGTGCCCAGCTACGTGCGTCTCCAGACACTATATTCCAAAAGAGAACAAGCTGAAAGCATATTGTTGATATTTTTGTGGAAGAAAATAAAAGATAGCAAAATAAAATTAATTTTTTTTTCTCATTATTAAATTTCAAAGAAATTTGACATTTTGCTTGAGAACTTTCCTGGGCTTTGCTGCCTGATTCTTTTTCTCTGATTCTTTTTCTGTTATTTCCTGTGTGAAGACCTGGAAGGTTTGAATAGGCTAGTGCTTTTCTACTTTGAAATAAGTCTGAAGAGTATTCAATCTAATAAACTAATCTTTGTGGGAAAAAGTTGTTAAAATCATCCCTTGGTCTCTTTCTTGAAGAGGAATATATCTAAATACTTAAAATGCTCTAAGTTGGGAGTACTGTCACCTCCAAACTCACATCAACTCCTAAGCAGCAGTTAACATGGCTTAGAGGGACTGCAAACATTTGCTTGCTCTGGCCAACACTGATGGCAATGATGGCTCCCATCCTTTGGTGTAATGCATGTGGACAAAGCTCGTAGTCCACAGAAATTAGTTGGGATCAGGCAGATTCAAAACCTATTCAAGGTAAAGAAGAATGAATACTTGCACTCAGTTATTAGCAACAACTACTGGTGAATTATTAGAGTGTAATTCAATGTTTCTTAAGTATGTAGAATATGAATAAAAAAGCTGAGGGTTTACATTCCCTCCATAATGGATGACTAGCTAAATCTCTTGCTGTCAAATATTATGTTTATACTATAACAAAGCTGTTTAACACTAGCATCAGTTGAGAGCACTCCTTTGTAGATCAAAAGAAAAATAAGCCTCATAATTATAAAAACTATGTGCACATATATAGTTATATGCTCATCATATAGAATTCCCAGTTACATACTGCACATCTATTGAAAACAGTCTGTGGGTACCAAATAAAGAAAGGCAACTGTAAAATCTAACAATTGGTGCTGTTCTCCTCCAGCATCTTGAGTGGAGATCATCTATAGCCTAATGCAACTGCCACTGGAGTCAGCAAATATCATTAAATTCAGCAGCCATTGCAAAAATGCTCTTGGGGTTAGTGGGTTTTTAATGTGTTTTTCTAAGGTCTATTTTTTTGCCCTGTGATAACACATATAGTTTGTGGGAGTACCTGCACAGAAAAAAGTAAAATCAAAGATCTTAATTTGTAATGCAACATTTTAAAATGAATTTGAAAAAATTTGAAAAGAGCTAAAAGATTAAAACTGGAGAACTGCCATTGCTGTTTGCTTCTATTTATTGCTCTAAGTGGTGATTGAATTATTTTGCTTTCTGAGCTATTTCCTCATTGCTATCCATGAGTTTATATGTGTAACTTTGTATGAATATTCCCAGTGAAGTCAATGGATCTCTTTAACATGTTGTGTAATAGTAATCTGAAATAATTACATCAGCCATGCTACCAATGTGATGAATATGCAATAGAATAAATGGTTGGCTGAATTGCCCAGAATTATAGAATTGTCTGCTAAATGATAAAAAAGCAGGTTGTTAAAGCAGGCTACTTTGTTATCTTTTGAGACGCAGTCTATCAAATCACATAGATAATTCATCTTAAGGAAATAAATGAAACAAGTCTTACTTAAGTACTGGAAGAAGTCATAAAAGATAGCAATGCTGATTTTTTTAAACTGTTGATTGCAAAATTAAATAAGGTGTTAAAAGATAAAAATACAATTACAGCCAGTCTATATGGAAAACAATTACTTCAGAATGCCTGATTGTGTGTTTTGAGATTACAAGTTTGATAGTGATATCTGATAGAATTTATATACTTAGACCTTCGTAAAGCTTCTGATATGTCAACATAAGATATTTGAATGAAAAAAAAAGGCATTGTTTGGTAAAGATAAATTACCTGACAAGCAGATTCAAATCTGGCTGCCTTATTTCAGAAATTACTATATATAGAGAGCTATTGCTGAATTAACTTTTTAGTAGAGTTTCTTAGGAATTGTGCTAGCAATATAGAAATGAGTATAAAATGGATGCTATTAAAATTTGTCAGAGTCATGATATTGCAGAGAAGTAAACGATGATAACACAACTAAAGGCAATGTTACGCACATACAAGAAAGAAGAGATGCAGGGCAAACATAAAGAACTAGGAAATATACACTGCAATACAGCCTGCTTGCTTGTGTTAACAAAAGAACCTGTCCCCATCTGTGGGCTTCATCTGCTGCTGTATCAGTGAAAGCAGTTTTGGGGGTACATGATTTACCAGACTGAAATACTAATCAAACTGAAAGCCAACATGAAAAGATTACTGTTTAGCTTGATTGATTTCCAGGTTTGATCTCCCATGTTTTCACACAAACTCTTGTAATAGAAAGAGGGAAGAGAGAACACTGGGCTAAAGGCTAGGCAGGATTGTGTCTTTCAGTGTCAGCTTTGGCTTAAGCCAGCAGAAGCTGAATATTTGTTGGACAGTAGCCTCAAAAGGTTCTGGTTATTAAAGTAGGGAAACAGTTTGTACATGAGCACTCAAAGCAAAACTGGCAAAAAAATGCAGTGCATGTCTTGGTTTGTAAACAAAGGAATAAGAATACAGATGTGATATTACTTGTCTGTATGCTGTTGGTTGAAACATATACTGGAACATCACATATGGTCTTGGTGTTTAGTCACTAAAACAAATATTGTAAAAATGGAAATGATTCAAATAAAAGCTACATAATTGTTGTGACTTTGGGAACTGGGAAACTTAATGTGTTTGACTTGTCCACAATAATGACAAAAGCTTGAAATTTTGCTCAGCATATGCAAAGAACCTTCACAAAAAGAAAATGCTGGCTGCAGACGAATGGAGGGTGGGGAGAAAAGAAAGTGAGATAACTTCAGTTAGGAAAAGATCTACTAAAATTTTTAGGAATGAAACAACAAGTTACCAAAATGGTGTATCTCTAGATATCTTCAAGCCAAGGATAGATACCTTTCTAAAAGTTTGGGGAAATATAATTTATACTTTAGTAGGCTCAGTTACAGGGTGACTGTAAGAAGTTTTGAAGTCTGAAAGTATACAAGAGTTAGTCAAGGTGATCTAATAGTCCCTTCTGGCTTTACATCTCTGAGCCTTTGAATTATTGCAGACCAGCATAAGAAACTGATACTTGGCTTAGAGGAAAGAGACAAGTTATGTGATTGCAGAGCCTATTAGTGTGTGTTTCCAGCATTGACTACAAAACCCAAAGGAAGTGTTTGACTTTTGTCAGTGAAATAGTAAATTATGTTTGTGGAGTTACACCTAGGAAGCTGAATAGTATTTCTTTTGATATCGCACACTTTTGTAGTCTCCTGGCAAGTTCACAGCCTGGGAATGGAGTTATTCTGAAAAGTTGGATGATTTTTAGGCCACTAAAGAAACATCTAAAGAGAAAGATTTGGCTAAGTTGATGTAGGTTTAAAGGCAAAAGTACTTTGCTTAACTGAGTGTAATCTTCATTGCTCTAGACAGTGTTTCCTTCTGCAAAGGAGCAAACAATCAAATACCAAACATTGTAGTTTTTGGGGCATTTCTTTCAATAGCACTGCTGGCTTAAATGAGTCCTTTCCTTTTCTGTACTCATTTCCACCCAATGCCATCTTTCCAGTTCAGCTGGTAGAATTGTTTATGTTTGTTGGGGGCAAGGTCTGTGTCCTTGTTTTGGCTGGGATAGAGTTAATTTTCTTTCTAGTAGCTAGTATAGTGCTATGTTTTGGATTCAGTATGAGAAGAATGTTGATTACACACTGATGTTTTCAGTCATTGCTAAGTAGTGTTTAGACTAAGTCAAGGATTTTTCATCTTCTCATGCCCAGCCAGCAAGAAGGCTGGAGGGGCTCAAGAAGTCGGGAGGGAACACAGCCAGAGCTGACCCAAACTGGCCAAAGGGGTATTCCATACCATGTGACATCATGCCTAGTATTTAAACTGGGGGGAGTTGGCCTGGGGGGATCGCTGCTTGGGAACTAACTGGACATCAGTTGGAGAGTGGTGAGCAGCTGCATTGTGCATCACTTGTTTTGTATATTCCAATCCATTTATTATAATTATCATTTTATTATTGTTATTCTTATCATTATTAGTTTCTTCCTTTTTGTCCTATTAAACAGTTCTTATCTCAACACATGAGTTTTACCTTTTTCCTTCTGATTCTCTCCCCCATCCCACTGGGTGGGGGGAAGTGAATGAGCGGCCATGTGGTGCTTAGTTGCTGGCTGGGGTTAGACCACAACAGTCTGAGACTTCATCGAGACTAAAAATAATTTACCAACCATAAAATGGGAAAAATGATGGAATATATTGTAGTGATCTTCCATTAAATGAGCTTGCGGAAGCATGTCACATCATTGCAACATCAGGAGTGCAATATTTCCTTTTTAAAATGTTTGGTTTTGTCTCAAGACCTTAAACCTTAACTTTGCTCTCATATGTAGGTTTACTGGACACTGATTTGTAATCACAGTGTCTTTACTGATGATACCTTAAGTGCTGCACTGAGATTTTCTCTTTTTTTCTTGCATTTTCTTTTTACCTTAGCATCAGATTCAAATTGCAATTTGGGTGATGCAACAGAGAGGATTTCAATGCCTACTTTTTACTTGCAGGGTCCCTTCATCCCTGAATTAAGGTCACCCTAAATTAAGGTCACCCTAAATAAAACTCAGGAAGAATCAAGCATCTCATAATGGGATTCACAAAACCAGCAAGCTGTGAAAAAAGACATGGACCTAGCCAGCCTACAAAGGGAGGACATATCTTAAGTTCTACCCTTCTCTACAGGCTTACTGTGGTGGGCTGACTCTTGGGTTGACACTGGCTGGATGCCAGGTGCCCACCAAAGCCGCTCTATCACTCCCCCTCTTCAGCTGGACAGGGGAGAGAAAATATAATGAAAGGCTCATGGGTCAAGATAAGGACAGGGAGAGATCACTCACCAATTACAGTCATGGGCAAAACAGACTCGACTCAAGGAAAATTAAACTAATTTCTTACCAATCAAACCAGAGTAGGATAATGGGAAATAAATCCAAATCTTAAAATACCTTCCCCCACCCCTCCCTTCTTCCAGGCACAGCTTCACTCCTGGATTCTCTACCTACCCCCCCCAGCGGCGCAGGGGGACAGGGAATGGGGGTTGCAGTCAGTTCATCACATGTTGTCTCTGCTGCTCCTTCCTCCTCATGGGGAGGACTCCTCACACTATTCCCCTGCTCCACCGTGTGGTCTCTCCCACAGGAGATAGTTCTCCATGAACTTCTCCACCGTGAGTCCTTCCCACGGGCTATGGTTCTTCACAAACTGCTCCAGCGTGGGTCCCTTCCATGGGGTGCAGTCCTTCAGGAACAGATTGATCTAAGGTGGGTCCCCCATGGGGTCACAAGTCCTCCCAGAAAACCTGCTCCAGTGTGGGCTCCTCTCTGCACGGGTCCACAGGTCCTGCCAGGAGCCTGCTCCAGTGTGGGCTTCCCACACGGTCACAGCCTCCTTCGGGCACCCACCTGCTCCAGCGTGGGGTCCTCCACGGGCTGCAGGTGGATATCTGCTCCACTGTGGGCCTCCATGGGCTGCAGGGGGACAGCCTGCCTCACCATGGTCTTCCCCACAGGCTGCAGGGGAATCTCTGCTCCAGCACCTGGAGCATCTCCTCCCCCTCCTTCTTCACTGACCTTGGTGTCTGCAGGGTTGTTCCTGTTGCATGTTCTCACTCCTCTCTCTGGCTGCAGTTTCTGTCCCGCAGCAACTTTTTTCCCCTTCTTAAATCTGTTATCCCAGAGGCGCTACCACCGTTGCTGATTGGCTCGGCCTTGGCCAGTGGTGGGTCCACCTTGGAGCCAGCTGCCATTGGCTCTGTCGGACATAGGGGAAGCTTCCAGCAGCTTCTCACAGAAGCCACCCCTGTAGGCCCCCTGCTACCCAAACCTTGCCATGCAAACCCAATACACTTACTCAGCTGTGCTATCCTGATCCCTGTACCATTCTCCTACCCAACCAAGGTCAACCTCCTGCATCCTTTTCCATCACCTCTCCCTTCCTATAGGGGGTTAAGTAGGCATGACCTAAGGACTTCAAGATATAAGCTTTGGACCTGGATGCTGTATTTTCACTTCCATTTTAATTATGTCAGTCCCTTTATGGATCCAAGTGACTGATATACATCTAAACAAGGTTTATTTAACTGGTTAAACCTTTTGTGTACAGGCTCTGCAAAATATGTTGAACTTGGCTGTTTGCGAGAACTGTGGGGCTTTCCGTGGGCAGTTCAGGCTAAGCCATTAAAATAGAGATGCATGTGAATGACATTCCTGTACAGCATGCTTTTATACCTCTGTGTTTTGTTCCAACTTCATCAGACCTAAGTGTCATTCAGTCTGAAATTTGAAGATGGGAAAGCAATAGATTAATAGTAATATCCACACACTTTACTCTGTTGTTTATTATCATTTATTTCCATGCTTTAACTGAAGTATACATCAGTTGTCCCTGTTCTTCTTGCTTGTGAATAGCTAGATATGAATCTCCATAACTTGTCAAGTACAGAGTGATGACCTCAGCAGCTCTCACTACACCAAAAAGGTGTTGCCTAGAAGTTGCTTAAAAAATTGTGCTGAATCTGTGGTTGCTTCTGGAGGAAAAAGGAAGGGTATCTGATTATAGATAATGTTCAAATTTGAACACAGCAAGGGAGAGAGAGTACTTCCCAAACTAAATTATTACTTCATAAGCACAACTCTCAGTTCTCAGAAATTCCAAGCAAAGAAAAGTCACTGTGTTTGATTTACAACAGGGAGGACGTTGCCAGATCTTTTAAGGAATGTATTGTATCCTGAAATATATTCATTAAGTATTGCATGTTATTGTCTTATGTCAGAAGAGCATTGCCAGAGAGTTCAGAATGTTTGGTGCAATTAAATAGCTTTTGGATAAAGAGAATTAAGTGGAGAACAAACTGGCCAAGAACTTTAGAAAGTAATTAGAATAGTGCTTTAGCATGATTTCAGTCTAGTGTCACAGTCATTTGACCATGCAAAATCTTCCTATGGTCTGCAAATTTTGGAAGATTTTTACATAGAGAAAGCAGACAAACTAAGGGGCAAAGAGCTGCAAACAAGTAAACTAGTAGGAAGTAGGGAGAGGAAATGAGTGAGAAATGTGAGTTTTTTGTGGTACATTGTTAACCGTCCATCATAGAATTTTACAGAACGAAGTCTGATCATTAGGACATGGCATCTTTACAAACCATGCAATGTATCTGAATGGATAGCACCAGTGGCTCCATAGTAACTCTTTGAATGCTAGAATTAAATGATAGGATGAATTACTATGGAGCCACTGGTGCTAGCCATTCAGATATATTGCAGGTTTCATGAACATAGTGGCAAATTGGCCAGTTGGCTGAATAGTGTCTTTGGGAGAAAAGGGTCTTTTATTTTGTTGATTTTATTTAAGCTTTTTGCTCTATTCTGCTGGGGTGGTTTTTTTTTGTTTGTTTGTTTCATGCTGAATGTATAATTAGGTTTTAAGGATCAAATATGGGGATGAAATTGTATTTTAAAATTTTCAAGATTACTTTTCCTAAGGAAGATATGCACCTATGATTTTCTTATAAATACCTTGTGAATAGTCTGGCCTCTGTTTTGTTTTCAAAACCTTTTCTACTATAAATGGAAATGTATTAAATTCTGTTCCAGTTCAATCACATATGCTTGGCCAGCTCACAGAAATTAGAGCAGGGAAAGACCTAGCCAGTCTTCATCTTCCTTGATGTTGGGCAGTATATTTCCTGGAGTGTCATCAGGTCTAGTTTTCAATGGACCCAGCTATCAGGCTTTCAAATCTTCTCTTGGAAGATTCTTCTGCAATGCAATAAATCACACTGTCTGACTTCTGCTGAAGGAATTGCTCCCCAAAGGAACTCTGCTTCATTTATTTTGGACCTATCCCAAACTAATGCATTACTTGAAGAAATCAAATGTTTGCCTTTAATGAAATGAACTTCGTAAAGTAAAGGTGCCAATGGCCCCCAAATATGTCAACTTGGAGGCTTCAGGCATCCTTTCAGATCATGTTAATTTAGTGTCCTTTCAGGTGTTTGACTGATCAGAAAGACAAGTTTTCTGAAGAATACAGAAAGATAATTATTTTCATGTTTAATTTCATGTTTAATGCCATGTTTAGAACTGCAGTTAGCTGACTTAGCAGCTGTTAAAGTGATCTTCCTAGCTCTCTTTTTCCTTGTATAGGTATGTAGATGTTTTTCTTTAAGCAATTAACATAAAGAACCTTAAGTGTCTTGTTGTCCTTTTGACAGAGGCTGTCTTTGGAAGTTGAAGATTTTGTTCTTATCTCCTTTTATCTCCTTGCTTTTATCACTTTTATGAACAATAAAAGGACTATGTAGTAGAAGAGGCAGTCTTTTAAATTTTTTAACTTTCTTTCTGCCCTAAGATTGAAATCTACTACCATTCAATTATTTATATTACTGCATCTGGTTTTTAAAACTCTCATTTTGCTTGGCATCCTTTATTTTATTGCATTTTGTAAAGTGTTAGGGGGGCCTAGAATGTTTCAAAGTCATCTTTGCCTCTTTAGCTAGCTAGATGATTTAGCATAATCTTTAGGCAATGGAAAAATTGAGCTTATGACAGTTCTTTGGTTTAGTATTTAGATTGTTAGTTCCTTGTAATTTGGAAAGATAAAGCAAAAATTGCTAAAATCTACATCTTGGAATGGGGGGGGGGGGTGGGTTTTTAGAGTAGGGATAGCAGAAGAATCCATTTTCAAAGTAAGGCTGTCTTCAGAATATTTAAGTCATTCCACAGTTGAAATAGGCCTTGCATGCTGCTGATCTTCTGCTTCTAAAATTCATCTGATGAAGAAAACAGTTCATCTCTTTAATTGGAATTGCATGATGATCTGGTAGTGTAATATAATCACTCTGGTAAAGAAAGCATGAGGTCATAGTGGAAAGATTTTGTCCCATCAAGGAACAGCAAGTTTTATTCTTCCTTTCATTTGTAAGAAAACAGTCATATGAAATATTCATTACAAGAATGGCTGTTCTGTAACTATTGGTGGTCTTACAAGAAAAGAAAGAAAAACAACAGAAAATTGCATCACATCTGAAGTATGTGTTACCTGATGTCTCTTAGCCAAAATCTCTCACCAGGTTCCAGCTATTGTCCAAGTTGAAGATAAAATTTTGAGTCAGTCTTTTTTTATATTCATGGTAAATCACTGGGAAAGTTAATACAGTTGTATATCTTTTGCTATTACTATGAGCACATGGTGAATCTTATCTCTGTTGTCTCAGATCTTTACTATCCCATTATCTTTCAGTATTGAGGTTTAGGTAAACTTTCATAGACAGATCTCTTGAGCAGGATTGAAGTAACGGTGCACAGCTGTGGTAGGTATATTTTGCACTTGGCTAAGTTGACCCGTAGAAGGATCATCAGAATGATCCACAGGCTGAATGGCCCTTTAAATCCCATTCCGGCTTCTTGATTCTCTGGCTGCATTCCTGGCCAGTAGTATCTTCCTTTGGTATATAACAAAACAAATGATGCTCTCTTCAACTACACTCTTCATATCTGTCATACTTGCTTTCATTCCCTGCTTTGATTTCTTGCTAGCATTAGTAGTCTTGACTAAATTCAGAAGGTGGCAGAAGATACTTTTCCATTAGCATTAATTAATTTTGAAATTCTAGGTCCTTTCTCCTATATTTTCAAAAGTCTACTTGTTCTCTTTCCTTTGATTAGCAGTGCAACCATGACAGATTTCTGTGAACTCCCCAACTTCTGTGAACTAATAGAAAGGCCTGAGATAGCATGGGTTTTGCACTCAGAAATGTTAGCATCCAAAATGTAAAGGCACTTTTCTCAAGGTTTGTTGAGTCCTCAGACTGAGTGGGTCATACCGCTGTCTCTGGTCATCGGATAAAGGTGACCTTGTAGTTGTGTAGCTTCAGAAAAAGAAGGGATTTGTGCCACATATCCAATCTTGACTGTTAATGGCAGGGTAAGTATGAGTTGCCAACTTCACAGCAGGTGACTAAAGCCCCATTATTCACTCCATTAAATCTGTTCCTGGTGTTTGTAAATTTAGTCCTCATTTAAGTGGCCAGTCCTTCACCAGTCCTGTTGTCTCATCTTAAAAATGGGGAATAGCCTTTATCAGGTTGAGTTGATAAAATCATGCTGTGAAGTAAATCATATTTCTAAAGTAGATCTTTATACCAGTTAGGGGTGTAGAGATGCATTCCTCCATCTGGACAGATTGTGCCTCAGGAAATACACCTGGAAGATTTTGCATCTATATTTCACTGATTGCAACAGGACCTGTGCAGTACAGTACAAAACATATTCTCTCTGTTTATTGGCTGGTGTGAAAGACTAAGGTTGCTGGTCTTTCAGAAAGAAATGTCTGGAAAGGAAGAATTGCTAAGAATAAGGTCTTTCTATGTAGGAAGTGTAGGGCTACCGCATATTCCCACTTGTCCCCCTTGTACCAGGGGGACTACAAAGTACTGCAAATTAGAAACTACTTGAATATGGTTTCAGCATGGTGGCCACATGTCCTAGCTTGTAGGTTCAAGAATTTCCATAATACCCCTCTGATACTGTGCTCTTAAAAAGGAATAAAAAAAGTCCATGGAGAAGATCTTCACTTGCTTGGCAGTAATCTGATTCCAGCATGGAAACTGGCATTCCCCACTTCTCATCCATTCCTGTTCTTTTTGTCTGTGTGCCTGTGTATCATTGTAACCCAAATGTATTTGTAATAATATTTTGCATATGTCAAGAAAGTTTAATTTTCTTTAATAGAAATGATTGAAGCACAGTACCCAAAAGTAAAATATTTCCTGTGTGATTATGCATGATGCAATAGATCTCTCCACATACTCATGCTTTTTTGTATGAGTGTTTTCTAGTTCTCATTCATAAATGTCTGGCTTTCCAAACTATGCCTCTGGCAGATCTTAGCATAAATATCAATTTATTCACCACTTTCTTTTTTAATATTAACATACTTGGCAAAGACATTTTTCCTTTCTTTTTTTTCCAAACAAGATTTATGTTTAGTTTATGGCCTCTGAAGAACTTTTTGTAACCCACTGTTGTAATTTTATTAGTTGCATAGTTGGCACAATTCAGCACAGCCATTCAGCCTACCTTAAGGGAAGCCATACTACTGAGATTTGAAAAACAGTTATAATACTGAGCAACACAGAGTTTTATTTTAATTGTTATTGGTCAAAATAAATGCTCGCATGAACGCTTCCAGTTTTAGAATAGGTCTACAATGCTTACTAAAAGGGAATCTACATGTCTGGGAGTTACTGAAACAAACTTTTAGCAGCATAAATCCAGCTAATGAAACAGTGATTCTCTCCAAAATGTTCCTCCACTTATCCCTTAAGATACCGGATAATATTTAACATGGGTAGTGTCTATTGTTTTGGTACCAATAAAAATGACACAGCAGAGTGTTTGATTCGTGTTGTTTGGCTGAGGAAGCATTTAAAAACATGTAATGGGTTGTCACTGCTAGGGCGGAATGACTGAATTTGAAGAGGTATATTCCACTAAAGACTTTTTTTTTCTTGTAGATCAACCTAGTTTGCACAGATTTCTTGACAGAAGATAAGTAAATGAGATTTTATGCATTTGCACACATTTTTATGATTTCCAAAGAAATACAGCAATTTCAATGCTATTCTGTAACTATTTCAAAAGGGCTGTTTTTATCCATGTGGTTATTTCTTTTCTTTACTTCCTTTATGTGGCTGCTTATGGTCTCCTAGAAACTTGTCACTGAGTTTTCTTTTTCGGATGTCAGTGGCATTCTTCATTAGAAACAAGTTGTATTTAGTTGCATTTCCAGAAATGCACAAGCCAGAAGACATCTTTTTATAAATTTACATACCTGTAAAAATGTATCGTCACTGCCCATGAGGCCCTTGGACAAAACTATTTACAAGTCAAAGATGTTTCATTGACTTCACTGGGATTAGGACTGAATCTCAATTTACTGAACAGGGAGAGAATAATCACATATTACTTACCAGTTTTAAGTCTGAAATGCTGCTGGTTTTGAAAAGTATAAATAGAATCAGCTTATTTCTGTAATGCCAATGACACTACTGATGAAATCAAAGCATCGCTTACATTATATAACAGGCAGATATGAAGCACCAATGTACTTCACAGAGAGGATATTCTCCACCTAAAATGATAAATGTTTTGTAATTTGTAGTTTGAAGTTTTCTTATTAATGTGCAATATAGTTTTAGACAATTACCAAAAGTATGTTACATTCTTTCTATATGTTTATCAAATCTCATGACTAACCAGGTTATATGTGCATTGGTGTAGAAATAATCAAAAGGACTATCAAACAAAAAGCATTTGATATCATAAAAAAATCTGTATCTTCAAGAAAAGCTGTTGGTCATAGTACATAGTACAACTCTGAGGAGTCACAGGAGTGAAGTAGCAGAAACCCACGTAAAGGATTTTGAAGTGATTAAGGCCTTTCCGTGTTACTCTCATACTTCCTGAGGAAATCAACTTCTCCATATTTTCTGCACACTAAAATCATAAGTACAAGAATTGTATCAAAAGGCTTCACCAGAGAAAATCATTAAACCAGTAATTTGGTCACATAGTAGAATATATTTTGGAATATGGAGATCTGTTTTAATCTCATTTATAATTTCTTCTAAAATGTCAATCTCTTTCTGATGCTGATGATATTTATGACTTCTATGAATCCTCAGAGTCATTTGGAAGTGTAATGTACTAATCCTCTCAGCAATCTAATGAAACAAACAGATATTGTCTTCATTTTACAGACATGATGGTGACTTGTAACAGGAGAAAGGAGATTTCAGAAGTGGCTAGTTCACATGAGGCACATTAGAATGTTTCTTCCTAAACAAGGGAAAGCAGACACTTGGCCAGATTCTGGCCACAATTCCACCTTCCTTTGGCTCCCTGGGGACATAAAGAGAATTGGTAGCAGCCATGAAACTGCTTTAATTTACAGGACCAACCAGTTCCTGTAGCTTCAAGCATGACAGGATTGGTAAGATAGTTTAAAGCTGCCCTTTCTTCTCAGCCATGATGAGTAGTACTTGGTGCACGTAATACCTAGACCAGTATCTTCATGGCACAGCCAAGATTACAGCTCAGGAGTTCCTGGCTCCCTAGATCACGTTCACAACATTACACAAGCCAATTCTAAACCCATTTTCTCTTGTAAAAGTTTTGTGGGCCAAATCTTCGTTTGATACTAGTTATTATAGATACAGAGCTATAGAGCAATTTAAAGCAGCTGAGGATCTGACCTTTAAATGAAATTATGCCAGTGAAGCATTTGCTCAGGCAATGTGTACTATGGAGCTGCCCTGGTTTTAAGAACTCTCTAGCAAACAAGAGGAGGATAGCCATGGTTATTTGTGAGTTATGGCCTCTTCCCTGTATCTGAAATTGTTTACCCTATTCATGTCAGATATTGGCATCTCTCTGCTCTTCTGGTCACCTGAAAAAAACACAGGTAAAAGAGTATAAGTAAAAGAGGCATTATTTGCAATTTAAAGATTAAACAAATATATGATTTCACAAAAATCAGTTGGTGCTCCCAGTAATCCAAATTATAGTTGATTCTTCTGTGCAGTCCAATAAAAGATAGTTTTTTCCTGGCACTACTACTTGCTTTTTTATTACTTTTGTGTTGTGCTTTGAAAGAAATAAGAAATTGTATTTTTCCCCCAAAATGAATAACTATATTGAATTGTTCATACTACCTTAATTTTCTTAAGCTTACTCCCAATAAAGGTTAAGATGCTTTCCAGTATTGCTAATCTAGTTTGCTACCACTAACATGGGAATGCCTGATATTTTTCCATTTGCAATGTAGTACACACCAGAAGATTTTATCGAATATGACTATGAGTATGGGGATGCAGATTATAAAGAAACTGATTCTGTAACAGAGGGACCCCCACTGTTCGAAGAGACAATAGCACAAACAGAGGTAATAGAATCTGATCTGTTTGTCATGTGGTGTCCAGCTGTCCCCTACCATATGGTTTGTCAATTTGTGTCTTCTGTATATAAGCTTAATGTTTTCCTTTCACTTGTTTCTTTATTCTGTAGCTGTAACACTTGCTTTCAGTTAGAGATGGAAGGTCTCACGGCTGACAGCATTCATCTCACATTTGGTTACCCTTCTTTCATTCATGCTTTCTGAATTTTCTTTTCCTTTTATTTATGTTTTCCCATTCCATCTTTCATAACGTTTGCAGAAAAAGAAAGGCATGGTCAAAAAGAGGAAGAGGACAGTGGCCGCTAGCTCAAAGGACAAACCCCAAAAGGCCATAACAAAAAAATATGAAAAATATGCATCGAAGAAGAAGAAAAGTTATCAAGCAGCAACAAAAGGCAAACTAGGGGTAAAGGTAGCCAAGAAATAATCAAGATCTTTCCCAGGCCAAGACTGGAAGATCTCTGATAATAAGAAAAAATTTACCTAACCCCACTAGATGATTACATCTGGCTAATACCATAACCTGAATAAAAGTGATAGCTTTTGAGTTTTTCCTACAGGATTTTTTTTAACAATATTTTTCTTTAATACTAGGTAAACATTGTTGACGGTTTTCAAGAGTATAGCATAGCTGAAAATGACTATGGGCCCCAGACGGAAGCTCCCTCCAGAACTACTGAAGCAAATGAGGTAATAAGGACTCTTAAGAAAATGATAAGCAAAAATACTTGCCCACCAGGTGCCAATGATTAAAAAAGCACAAACATATTTTAAAAGGATGAATGTCCGTCTGTGTAAATATACATATCTATAACACCAGTTAATGCGATTTTATGCTTTCTCAGCCAATATCAGAACCTACTATTTTCTTGGGCAGAACTCCCATTAATTCTTTAGAGATCTGCTGAAACTTTAGGCTGCAGAGTTCATGATTCTGGAAATCATTCAGTGATATATGCTGTGGGAATGCAGGATTGTTGCATTCAGTGTGGATGTGAATGGAGCTTTATCTAGTATAAACTGGGTTAAATAATAGGCATAGTCCTCCTGATCTAACAAGAAGGGAAGTCTTTAATTTTTCCTGTAATTCTTAAGATGCAGCATAAAACAAGCCTAACACAAGACAAAGAATGGCTGCAGCCGTAGCAGCATATTGAAGTTGAGTCAGAAGCCATCATTTCTTTTTAATAGTTCTTCAACTAACAAAACCAAATTATTTGCTTTTCACTGAGGTTCTATTCAAATGAGACATAGTATTTTGAACTGTCAAAAAAGATAAAATTATTATTTTGACTTATGTTAGAAACCACCTTTTTAGAAAGCCACAATGACAAGCTGAAACATTATTTTGTTAAGATTACTACACCTAAGCCAGTGTTGATTAATATGTCTGGATATTAATTAATGCTAGTTTTAGAAAAATGATGGCTGATTATAAGTAATATTGGTTTTGTTTTTCTTTTACATTTTCCTTTCAAAATGAAGTTATGTTGCTTAAAAGATGTACAAAACTGCTCCCTGCCCCCCCTTGAACATTTGAAAAGAGAAAAAGAGTCCCCCTTTTTTTTTGTTGTTTTCCTCCTACGTATGTTGGAAGGTGAAAGTGAATTAAGGTATATTTTACTTATTCTACTGTAAACTATTCTTGTGTTAAATTTCATGTTTATTTCTCACAAGTTGATTGACGGAGGCATATTTAAGTCATTCTGTTTCTTGGGCAATTTTAGGCCAATTGTAAAATAGTACAGTTTTAATGAGGTTGATCCTAAGTGCTAAATGCTCTCCTTAGTGAGAACAGTTTTGCATAACGGCAAAATTTGACTTAGAATTTGTTCAGATCTGCATTTACTCTAGCTGTAAGGTAAAAGTCATAGTCCTGTAGCTAATGGAATTAGGCAACTGTTAAATCAGAATCTGACCTTCTATTTTAATTGCAATATATTTCGATATCTTGATTTGATCAAGATATTATTAATTACTCTGGATGCTGATTAGCTTCTTAATATATTTTTTAAGATCATACTAGCTCATCTTGTCTGACCATCTAGAAAGTCCAACTCATATTAGCAATATCTGAACTTTGATTTCTTTCAAAATTATCCTCTCGAGAGACCTCTGTAACAGAATAAAGCAATCCTCTTTTTTTTCCCAAGTGGTTTTGTACATCTCAAATACAGCATTCCTTTAAACTGCTTTGGTGCTTGTAAGTTGGTTGCTTGGTTTGACAGTTTACATACTTGAAGATGAAGGCTTAGATTTCAGAAATGTTAAAATTAATCTGAGTTTTGCAGGTGGAATTTGACTCACAAAAAATACATAATTTGCCATGACAGACATGAACCATGACTTTCAGAGTGATAAATAAACTGCAAAATCATTAACAAGAGAAAAGAAGTTGAAACATTTAGCTCAGCATTGGTATTTATAGGCACAAAATAACGAAGAAGGCTGGGCTTAACTAAAGTGATGCTTGCTTGCACTTCCTGTACATTGTTACTGTAAAAAGGCCTGAATTTATTCACTGCTGATTGCAGTGCATATGTTCATTCATGAATGCTTGTAAGTGTGAAACCAAGCAGGGAAATTTAGCTATATTTGGCACTAAAGTAACATTAAGTAAGCAGTACACACAGTGTACTGGATATATTGAATTCAATGTTTTTGGAAATAATTAAAAAAAAAAGCTTATGAAAGCATTACTTCTTTGTACTACTTATACAAAGATCTTTTAATTACTCTGAAAGGCTGGACTTCCATTCCTTCAGACTCTAATTAAAAGACAATATGCTGTAGTTCTACTGTTCTTTCTTCTTTTGACAAGTCATTATGGTGGATCAGCATATGCTTACATTGCTTTACTAACAATAACCCACGTATTCCTCCTATTTCCAAACCTTTGCTACTGTTATGAATAGCAAAATCCTGCTGAAGAAGTATTTGCTGAAGAATACATAACTGGAGAGGATTATGATAAAAAAACTGAGGAAACTGAATATGGAAGCAGAGGAGTAGACCTCAGTGAATCTGATCTGCTGGTAGATGGAGATTTAGGCGAATATGATTTTTATGAATATAAAGAATATGAAGAGAAGCCAACTGATTCCACTAATGAGGAGTTTGGTCCAGGTGTTCCTGCAGAGACCGATATCACTGAAACGAGCGTAAGTTGATTGGAGGCATAATGAAGATTAAGTTAATTTAGCGATTCTTCTATAGTTATACAGTCTCAGAACTTTACAGACCCTGATCCAGAGCTCCTTGTACATATTAGATATAGTCTCACTTTTGATAGGCTTTGGATCAAGCCTATCCTCTTGTTTTAGTAATCCTGAACTTTTTATTTTTATTAAATGCAAGGGTTTTGTCTCTTTTGGTGAAGTGACTAAGGGAGGGCTGAAGATGGGAGGGAAAGGAAAGAAGAGGTGGAATTCCAAAAACAAATGATGAAATGAACAGTTTTAAAAATCTTTCTAAACTAGAGCTAAAGCTGGAAAGAATGTAAGTTCTAATGCAGGTGATAGTACTGTAATTAATATTTTTATATGATTACCTTAAGAAGTTGAAATGCATATAAGTGTCTAGAATCCTACGGCTTCTGCTACTTTCCAATGAGAAAATTCATGACTGGGAAGGTGAAGGTCTGAACCCTTTCATGAAAATAAGCTTAGTCAATGGTGACAGGTTTATGACCTTGCAGGAGTGATTTAACAGCTCAGTATATATAAAGGAAGATAGGATGACATGGCGAATCCTGTGGATCATGCTCTTTTTTGTGTGTTTTATAGCTCTCTCTTTTGCTCTGACTTAATCACAGGCTTAACATCAAGGCTTTAATTTTCCTTTAGTTGTGCCAAGATCCTCATTTACCAGTTTAAAAGGACTGTCGAAGCTGCAAAGAAAACTAATATGACTAAGACTGGAAGCAAAATTAATTGCCATTTGGACTTTTAGTTGGGAAGGCCCTGAATATAGTAGGAAAGGAGAATTTTGCTTGCAGGATTTGCTCAGTCTTATCTTTATTTGCTCCTTACAAATTCAAAACTTCAGTTTACAAAGGATCCAAGAAATAACAGTGAATGCCGTGAAGTTGCTTTTCTCTGCCAACCTTGAAACCCATACTTCTGTATTTCATTTATCACTCCTTTCTAAACCCTGTTGGGGTCATTGTATTTTTTAATGATACTTATCTATGCAATGTGATACAAACTCACTTTTTTCCTCCTAGCCCAGATGGGGACACTGTGGCAGAATGACACAGAAAAGGTCAGATTATCTGCAAAGCAAAGAGCCCATAAGGCACCATTTGTGCCTGCTTTAAGCAAATGACTGTGTAGACTCTATCCCCTGGTATAAATTTCAACTTCAAATGCCTTGCTACAAAACTGAAGGAGTTGGGAAGCTTGAATTGGAACCCAGGGTCTGACCTGTGCCAGCTTTATTACAACTCTCATCTGCTGAACCAGAGATATCATATAATTTTCCTTTGACATATGGATGTATTTAGAACAAGTGAAGTTCTACCTTTGATAAAAAGGGCAAGATGAAAAGTACTCAGTACCTGGAAACTTTCAAAAAAGGGGCAATATTTCCAAAGATGGAGACTTCATGTCATTTTTTACAACCAATTTTCATTAATATAATAAAACATAATTATCTATACCTCTTGCCATTTGATTTTTGTGAACTATTGCATCATTACTAGTGAGATCTGTGCCTTTATAAATCAATACAAAATGCACAAGCCATGAATCTATATCTTTGTTTTTTCCTTTCTAAAATATTTCATATTGAAATACTGTAACATTATCCTTAACATTTTCAAATCCCCAGCTATTTTAGTGTAAATGTGGAATCACTCTACTGAAATTAAAAAAAAAGCATTTCAAATTTTCATCTGATCAGAGCTGAATTTAATTTCTAGTGGATATGTTAGCAATCAAGAGAGGTACTTCTGAAGAAAAATATATATCTCATGGTTTGAAAAAAAATTCAGTTTCTTTTTCTTTGTTTGAAACTTGAATCTGTCTGTGTTCTTCCATTAGCATGTGTTATTGACCTATTGTTTTAGGTACTTCTGTTACCTTAATCCTGAACCCTAAACTTCCCACAGACCTGATCCTAAAATAATTTTGCCATTGATGCTAATTCATATAGTTAGGAGGCATAACTGGCTATCCATGAAATATCATTTAAAGTTTACAATGCCACTTAACTCCTTTCCCATTTATGCCATGAAGTCGTAGACTCTTGTCAGACTAATTTACGTGTTGTGGATGTCTAATGAATGAAATTAGGAGCTTGAAGGGTACTGTCCACATGGGACCAAGGGATCTTTCTTTCCAGCTTACTTTAGGCCTGCTTAACTCAGAAAGCCATGAAGAATCATTGTTAATTGCCAAGAATATGTCCATTCAAATAAGAAAAGAAACAACTTTGTGACTTGCACACAGAAGTTTCAGATTCTAAGTCCAAAGTACTAATGAAAACCATGGGATGCAAACTACTGCATCTCATTCGAAAACTGCAAATTGACAATATCCAATAATTTCAAAAGTATGCATGCAGTTTTTGCATTTTCCATTTCTCATATATTAAATATTTTTGACTGCTATGGTTTGTGCCTGTGATGTATTTTTCAGAGCACAGATCAATTCCAGCTTTAGCTTTCAGTTACAGGTTGCTACAGTTCCTTATTGTACCAGGTCCTTAGACGTTCTACTTATTTTCATTTTGGGGGCTGTTTTTACTGGCCAGGTGACTGGACATGGGGCTTATGGAGAAAAAGGCCAAAAGGGAGAACCAGCTGTAATTGAACCTGTAAGTACAGATGTGGGTGAGTTTTTCTTTAGCATTGTATAACATATGTAAACTGTTGATACATCATTATCAGACCACGTTGTTCATGATAGGATGACAGTTACCTTATCCATTATCTCTGAAACAATCATCTGCAGTGTGGACAGTATAAAACTGATAACAGACAGTAGCGTGTTCAGCCTTCTCTTTTGGTTACACAAAGGACTAACCACATGTTCCTTAAAACAAGGAGAATCTTCTTATGCAGAGAAAAACAGAGCATAGATCTGCTCTTCAGGCCATTTAGTAACTACAGCTTGGACAGACCTACGGAGATAGCTTCCAGCTTAAGCACAGGTAACACTGTAACTACAGGTTTCAGCAAGGGCAAGGAAGTCCCTCTGAGAGGTTAAATAAATGCTTGTATGTTTAAACTGTGCTGGTGCAATCAAACTGCTAAAAGTTTAATTAAATACTTTCTTCAGAGGTTACAAAACTTGGTCATAAGCACATTAATAGATCAGTAGCTGACAGAATTTTTCTCATCTTTAAGTAGTAGTATAGTAGCTAAGTGGCTTTTACAGTAGGACGTCATGTTTGATGGTTAGAAACTAAAATGTAACTGAATTTTTAAAAAGACACAGATTATACAAAAATAATCATTTTATAATGTCTAGCAGAAGTTGAATGCCAGTGTGGTTTACTCTTCTAGAGTTTTCAAGGACTGCTTTCAAATATGTATTTGACCCAAATAGAAATTAAAGTTTAATCTGGTTTTTATTTCATAGAAAATTAGGTACAGAAGTATCAAGGGAAAAAATTAGCTTAAGTTGAAGACTGATAAAATACTATGATGTGTCACTGTTGCCTAAATATCAAAGGTCTGAATTCTGTATTCCAAAATCTCCCTCTTAATTCTATATTCCTATCCCAGGATTAGCATTTTGTTAAGTTACTGATCACCAAAGTTAAAGGACAATAATAATGAACAAGTTACAAGTCAAGACTGTGACGTCTCAGTCATGATCTGTGAAGAAGCTCATAAAATGCATGGCTTTTTTAAACCATTGCAAGATACATTTAGTTTACACACATAATAATGAAGAGGTATCCACTGCCAATCTCCAACATTGTTGGAGTTCACTACAGCTAACTTCATGCTTGTTTGTCCAGTCCTCCTTCGTACGGAAAGCCAAGTACAAGTGAGGATCATAGATTCATAGGTCTTACCATGACCTGGAATTTGGACTAGCAACTGCACTCAAAAAAAAGAAAGGAACTAGGAGGTGCTATAAGACCCACAACATAGAAATAACCAGAGTTACTCACATCAAATTCTTTAACAGCATTTTAAAAAAAGAAAAAAAGTTATTTTGACTCAAGTACTAAGAGATCCCTCCAGCCTAGAAGTCTTTTTCATTTTTAAAGCCACACAATTCAGATTCCAATTCTAGTAACTGTGGAGAGAAGATCCACAGAAAAGTTTATCAAAACACTAAGAAATGTTAACTTCAGTAGTTCAGCTAAAAAGATGTTTTATACTTTTCTCCAAGACATGAGGAATTTAGTATATTGTTTCATTCCCCACTAGGGTATGCTCATTGAAGGACCACCGGGACCAAGAGGACCCGCTGTAAGTAGATTAATCACAATTTCCTTTTATGGCATTTGATTTATCCCCTGTGCTTTGGTATTCATGAGTTAACACAATTAATATTGGTCTTATCATAATTCCCAAATAGTATATTGGACTTAGCATTTTTAGAAGGGAGTAAAGAAGGGTCACGTCCAGCATTTTCAGGGACAGCATGCTACAAGCTGAGTGCACATGAAAATCAAACTTTTGAACGTTGACTATAAATCTGTGTAAGAAAAAAAGTATGCCGCCTTATAAATTATTTTATCCAAATATGTGTTCAACATAACTTTCCAGAGGAAAAATAGTTAAAAAATGCTGCAAGCATTCAGCATAATAATGTCATTCATTTTCCATAGGGCCTTACAGGTCCCCCAGGTCTACAAGGTCCTGTTGGTCCTCCAGGTGACCCTGGTGAAAGGGTAAGTCAACAGACAGATTATCCTGAGTATTCGTGGCATGTCTTGCACTAATTGCTATGAGAGTAAGTGGGTTAGATCCTGATCTGAAATATATACACATAGGTTAAGAAACTTAAGTGGAACTGAGGCTGATCTATAAGAATCTGGATAAACACTTCCTTAGTAGTAGAAATATGTACTGTAAATACAGGAAAAATGTTAAGTTCCTATTTGTTTCTCTGTTTTGATGTGAATTATTTAAAGTATAATAAAGTAATAGGCACAAACATTTCATATGGATTTGAATGAGGTTTAAAAAAATCAGTATGACCTCAGCTATAGCATGTAGAGATAAAGAAAAAAACAAGTTCTGCAGAATCAAAATACACATGGAAATATTGAAAGTGATGGATAATATTTAGATGATCTAGGCAGAATTTATTGGCCATATCAAATAACATACTGCATGAGAACCCAATCCAGTCATGAATATAAATGAAATTTAAGCTATTATTTCAGTCTTAAATGTTCTCACAAACCTTTTCTTACTGCTACAACTAACACAATTTTATAACAGCCTAAATATATTTATTTGAGGAAAATATGCTACCAAAAAAACTTTCCTGAGTTTTATGAGTGATAGTTTACTGGTGAGTCTAGCATGTTCATGCTGTATTTGTGTATACAAGATGTTGAGAAGATGCTATTACTTCACTGAATAATGAGATAATGTTAAAATCCCAACAACGCTTCGCCTTGATAGTAAGTTGGCATCCACACTTCTTTCATATTTCTTTCCTGTAGATCAACTAAACAACATATTTTGGAATTTAAATGTATTAAATGGGAATTTTAACACATTGTAATGGAATAACTACTGATAGTACTCAGCTTTTTAACTAACTGCTTACTGAATTCATCATAAGGAAATTCTTGACTAAACACATCATGTGTCTGTCATGGAGCAGACTTCAACTTTTATATAAAAAAGGACACATTACACAAAAAAATAATTGTAGAAATGACTTAACAAACTCGGGAGAACAATAGAGATTTCTGCAACCAGATTCTGCTGTCAGATTCCATCCTAATGAAATAACATGTCTTACTTTAAATTTTAAACATATGTGGACAGGTTTGTTTTTTTATTTAAACAGCAATCAGTGTAGATGAATAAAGGCTCTAGCTCTTGCTATAGCTATTCTGACTACTTTTCATCTTAGGTAAAAAATTTAGAAAAGTAACATTCTGAGAAAATTACCACTCAAGAAAAGCACATTGCTTAATTTTTAAAATCCTGCATTAATACCTAGAATAATTGAGAATGTTGTTCAAACACAGAACTACAGAACAATTAATTGTGAAATCCACCACTTTTTGTAGTTGCCCATCGTGCTTCAGCTTTTGTACTAAATTATTATACCATTCTAATCCTAATAACGGGTATAAGACAATTGAGAAAGGAAGGAACATACTCTTCTGGAGAGGACCAAAAGTGATCCCACTTTTACTTACTGTAGGGATGAATTTCACTCATATAAAATGGTGCAATGGAAGAAGAAATTGAAAAACTGATCTAATCTTCAATTTAATCTTCAGTAATCTAATCTTCATCTTCTGATCTAATCTTTCAGTTCTAATCTTCACAAAGACTCACAGTCATATGGCATAAAGTCACTGCAGGTCAGAGTGAATGTTCTTTGGGTGCCTTGCAAGTGCATTTAACTATTTTTCTATTTTTTAACCTTAACTCAAAACTGTCTGATATATAATGGTTCTTTTTAACAATTACAACATTTTATTCTATATTTATATCTGAATTAGAAATTCTTCTCAATTTAAGATTTATCTGTATTGTGTTATTGGTAGGAAATTATTTTTTGATGCTTCAGGCTTTTTTGAAAAAGAGAGCTCAGACTCAATAACAGACTACTGATCTTAATTCTTGAAGAAGGGAAAAAATACCAAAATTTTTCAGATCAGCTTTCCCATTGTTTTTTTCAGCTCCTGAGCAGCAGAAGGAACCAGTTAGGACAGTCTGATGTTTGTTGGTCTGTTGTTGCAGCCCTGCAGAGGGTCATTCTGGTGAATGAGTACTTTGTTTGGCAGACATGCAGCAGGCAAATGAGCTCTCCTGATGCAGGGCCTTCCTGCCCTTGACAGCTTCAGATAGTAAAAATGCAGGATGCAAATTGCTGGGAGGAAAGGTGCAATTATAAATCTAACTGTTGTCACAACAGCAATATTTATCTATGCAGCACGTTGTGTCAATACTCATGAGCATCATGTACACACACACATTGGTACATTTCTTCAACTCCAGCTTACACAAAAAGTTTAGCTCTTTTTAAACTGTCAGGGAGAATTAGATTTCATAAAAAACAGATTTCACATCATAGCTGCAGAACTTATGTAACCTTTGAAAATTAAGCCTACTCAAAGGGTCTAAAGAGTATCAGCAGTGTTAATTCTCTATATCAAATAAAGCAAACACTGGAACACAATGCAAATAGCTCAGCCCAACCTATGAAATCATGAGCAAAGGCTCCATAATTAGGTACTCCATACTCCATTTTTAATATAATTTGTAAGTAAAATAATTGAAGAGAATAGCTTGCTTTCCTGTTGCTGAATGTCTTCCCCAAACTCAGTTCTTTAATTACCTTACTAATAATGAATAACATTCCCAAATCATTTGCAAAGAGAATATTAGACCTCCAAGTGCATCATTATGAATACAAGTGTAAGTGTGTGCGAGTGACTCAAGAGGTTTATCTTATATAACTATCTTTTTGTTCTCATCCCTTTTCCTCTCATCCCTTTGTTCTCTTAGGGTCCACCGGGTCGCCCTGGTCTCCCTGGTGCTGATGGTTTAGCAGGTCCCCCAGGTACCATGTTAATGTTGCCGGTAAGTTGTATTATGATTACAGGGTAACCAGCCTCCAAAAAGAGGAAGTGTGTTTCAAGAAATGTATAGGTGTTTTCTTTTTTCATCTGATTTTGTCTTTGGAATGAGAGATGATACAGAGGTTCTTGTATGGTGCAAGCATTTGAAGATCATATGGTACCTCTTTTGCCTCAAACAAAACATACACTTTATCTCCTGCTTGGCTGCCAGATTGGAACCTATGTGAACGTATTACACTCACTGAAATCCTCCTTATGTTTTCAACAGCAACTATTACTTGCTACTATATGTCCTAAACAAGGAGTTTGCTGTTGCACAAAGGGCATGTACTCCCAGTAGGCGTGTGTGCTTTCAGGGCTCTTTGACATGGAGAATTTTAAGCATTCCATGCTTAAAATTGGACTTCAGTGTCGTCTTTGAAGAGTCAGTGCATCCTTTGAATAGAAATATATGCACATAGCCAGGTCTGCTCCCACTGGAGTCAAAGCAAAACACCATCTGTTTTAGCAGGTGGAGGAACAAGCCCAAAGCTGTTAAAGTATCTCGCAGCTTTGTGGTATGAAAAGTACTATGTGCATGGAATTCATTATTCCTAAGTGTATGTGTGTATGTGAAAGACCTGATAAGTACTACCATCCCAGAGAACTGATAAACCATCTGTAAATGAAGAGGCAGTATTTTTGGTAAGTAAAGCAAAGTAAGTAAAAAGTCTCAGAGCTGTAATTGCTGCAGTTCTGATACAGGAGGCAGGACTCCATCAGTATCAATGAAGAAAGCATGATTTGGGGAAGTTTATTTTCTATTTATGAAACAATCAATGGAAGTTTATTAAAATAAGCTAATGTTTTTGACCTCATGTTTGCACCAAGTTCTATTATCATAGCTGGCTGTATAGCAGAAATATTTGTTTACCAGTAATTAGTTGATGGAAAAATGCCACTACTCCTCAGGGGAATTATTCCCAAATCATTTTTCCTTCTGTAACTGCTGTGCCAGCAGAGGAAAATTTATCAGTTTGCTTCATTAAAGGCAGTAAGTGTGGACTAATACTTAACCTATCAGTCACTTTAGAAAATCTCGCTAGCTTTATATTTAGATGTTAATGAGTCTCACCACAAGCGATTTACCAAGTCAAACCAGAAATTTCTCAGGAAGGAAGAAATTGGTTTCAGGTCTCCTGAATTCCAGCCTAATAGTTTAACCACCATCCAGACTTCTTTTCCACAGTTATAAACCCCAGTGAGAAGCCATTATCCTTTATAACAGATGACCTACTCACTAGCTTGAGAGCCATCCTGGTATAAAGGAGTAAACGTGGAATTGAATCTAGCAATGCCAAACTGCCTTGTCATGGAGATACATTCAAAACACCAAGTAACATGTGGGAGACACCTTTTGTGGGATGTGTGGCTCTTCATCATCATGAATTCATCAAAATGCATTCACCCTTTCAATAGATGCAAGATAATGAATTTAGGCATTGTTCCTTGGAAAAATATTTTGAAAATGTGGTTGATTCCACATTATGCAGATCCCTACAAACCACCTGGCCTCCTTTCAAATGATAGAAGACTTGATAGTTCTCATTTTAGAAAAAGTCAGGTGCTCATTTGTGGGGGCTTAAAGGAGTAAGTTTTCCATCACTTTCCAAAAAAGTCCTTCCATTCTGATAATAATATGACTGCAGGAGAAAGACCTCAGTTATCGTGCCAACTCTGGGAGTAGGCAAACTGTACAAACTGTTGTGGGCAGTGAAAGATTCATGGCCCTGATATCCAGTGTGCCTATGCCATACCTTTGGAAAGCCATGCTTCTTGTTGCAGCTTAGTGTCTCTGCAACGTTGCAAAACTTCTGCTAGCAGTTTCATGAACAATAACAGTCCAGGAGTGCAGGAACGAGTACTTAAATTTATTCTGTCATTTATTTTGAAATTGTCAGAAACGACACAAAACTGTTTCATTTTAGATACCAAACATTTTTCAAATTGAAGTCTGCCTTAAATTGAATTGCATTTTTCTGTGTGTAGCTACTAATGGAGGGAGAATTAATTAATTTTGATACATATTTTTAATGAGGTTTTGCAGACAATTAGAGTCTATTTTGGCCTCTTTTTGAAACAAACAAAGCAGCAAACAAAATGAAAACCAAAATCCTATGAAATCAAGAAAATGTTTGCTCATAAGGGATTAGATTTGCACTTCAGTTCTAAACTATTACCAATTATTTAGTATTCATGCTGGATCCAGTGGCCTCAATGCAGCAGTCTTCTGAACTTCATGGAATGAACTAAAGACTGAGACCCTGTGTCTTTGAAGTGGTTTACACAGTTGCAGCAAATAACAAGTATAATTTTAATTTGATAAATTCTGAATCCTTTTCTTGTTTTGATACTTGCAGTTCCGCTTTGGTGGAGATGGTGAGAAGGGCCCAACAATCTCAGCCCAGGAAGCTCAAGCACAAGCTATTCTTCAGCAAGCTAGGGTGAGCACAAGGAGCCTGCAAACAAAACTGCCACACGGGTACAGATCCAAAAAAATTTCCATTTTATATCATGCAGGATGTGAAGTAAAGAGCTCTAAGCATCATCTCATCACAGTACTTATCCTTATTGACAACTGAATCAATGATAGGGGCTATTTGCTAATGCATTATGAAATTGTATTAATATAGAATTTGTATGCTGGCTGGCAGCTTTTTCCTGATACCTGTTGTTTTGTTCTGTTTGTTTTCTCAGATTGCGATGAGAGGTCCACCTGGTCCCATGGGACTCACTGGAAGACCAGGTCCTGTGGTATGTAAACAAAACAGGGGCACAGGTTTAAGAACACAGTAACGCAAGTCCATGGATCTCATTATGGCCTTGCCTACACCTCTGTATTTGTACTTATTTTACTTGAAAAGAAACTGATACAGTTAAAGCCATAGTGTATATTCTTATTCAAGGTCTGCAATGCAACCTGAATACTAAATCATTTTTTATTGTAGATTTTGGGGTGTTTGGATAGAGCACACTGGTAGACTTACAAAACTAGAGAATAGTTTTACATAAATAATTACATATGCCTCTACAGTCAGTCATCTCCATAATAATATTTATAAAATTTCTTGTGGTAAATATGAAACTCTACAGAAGGAGATACTAAAGCAAGAGTGTGAAGACTGACCTTGGCTCACTATTTAAGCTGAGTGTGGAAAGTTCTTAAGAGGCATTCCTATAAGCAATTAAAAGCCATACAGATTTCTAAAAGAATTGTACTTTTTTACAAAAAATCCTGAAAAAATCCTGAAAAGTCCTGAATTTGTCTTGACTGCTAATACCGAATGATCTGGAAAATGGCCCTGTGGATGTTAAAAAAGCTTAATATTTGTACAAAGTCTATACATAGAACAAAACAGTTTTTCTAATGACATGCGAAACAACTTTTTGATCACAAATACATTTGCTTCTGTAATCCTTACAAACACTTTAAAAGGACAATACTCACAATGAAAGAATAAAACCAGGTAGGAATCTCAGCAAGCCAAAACCACCTGAACAATCTTGCAATTGCAATTTCCTCTTTTAGGAAGTGGATACTTTTCAGACTCAATAGTCTACTAAATGGCATAATTTAGCATTCACCATCTTTCAAAAAGCTATTATAAAGCATCTGTACCATGATACAAAATAAAAAAATGCTGCAGCCAAGACTGTAAGCTTTGTAGAAGGCTAGTCTTTTCTAACTTTCTCCCAGGTGATTGTATTTATCTTCTGATGTAGAGTGAAATTCTCTTCTACAGTTAGTACAGCATCTATATTTGAAAGATCCACTTAATTTGGAAACTGTTATTTTGTCTACTGTGATGGCACAGCTAGGTTGGCAAATATTTGGCCTCTTAAATTTTGATCTATGTCTGCCATAATTTTTATTTATATTGTCATTATGGTGATGAATGCAAAGAGTGATGTTAGCATTTTTCATTAGATCAGACAAGCATCTAGTTGTAAAACAGAGACAAGAATACAATTGTGCTATTGAGAAGTGAAAACAAGTGATTGCTGGGTAACCAGAAGAAAAGGATGAAGCAAGTTCCTATTGGTTTATTGTGTGAAGAAAAAGTAACTGCAGAGATATGCCAGTCACAACTATAGCAGCCTACATAGAAGACAGGAACAGAAGTTGCTGGAGGCCACCTAGTTTTCTCCTTGCCTCAGAATGCAATAGCATTTTCCTCCAAAGTAGTTTCCTTCCACTCATTCCAGATGTGGAGATTTGGTCATAACTTAGAAGTGGTAGGACTGTAGTATAAGAAATATGTTTCCTTTCCCTTCTGCGCTTCTTTCCTTCTTTAATTTGATGCTTCAGCAACAGCCCATAGCTGAACAGTAACAAACAATTCCTCCCCTTCCAAACTCCTCTTTTTCCCTCTCATCCTCATCCTCCTTAATGTACAGTGTCTGTTAGTTGGAAAGCAGGAGAGGCAGATGGACAAACATGAGTATAGCATCCTACTATTACCAACAGAAAATACTGGCCAGGTTACTGTCCATTTCATTGTGTATAACTACAGCAGTACAATGCAACTGAAAGGTTGCCTCAATGACTCTCGTTGCTATTCACTCCAGTGACCACTTTTATTAACAAAGAAAACCCGGGGCAACATAAGATAATTTCATACTGTGGAAGGAATATTTTAGGGAGCATAAGGAATACTCTGGATCATGTTCTTCCCTTATCCTAGCAGCTTAACATTCTCTTCAGTGACTCTTGAAAGCTATGTGATACTAAAGCTGTTGTAAGTTGTATTCTCGGTTGGCTTGGTAGTGCTTTGCCTCATCTTCATATAGCATCAAAAAATCTGTTCCAGATTATGCTGTGCTCCAAAGTGGCTAGTCTCATTAACCCAGTCTTTTTATCTAGATGAAATTTACTGTTCTCAGGTGAATTTTAGCTAAATATCACACCAGAATCTCACTTGGACCTTAGAAACTGAAATTACTGGACTTGTATTTTTAAGCAGACCTGTACAAAAGCAATTCTTTTCTAGAGTGATTCTTCCAAAGTAAATAGTTGCTACCAAGCAGTTTGGCTCACAGACTCCTGATTGATCATGATTAGGTATGCAATACTTACAAAGAGTCAAACATGTTGGGTCTATTGAACAAACTAATACACTATTTCCAGCAGTGTATTTGAACCAAGAGACCTGCAGGATAAGATTCAGTCTGTACAGACAAAATAACTGTAGAACTGCTGTAAGCAAGGAATACATCTGTAAAGACTGGTATAATATGACCTATAATTTGGGCTGTGTACCTTTAGCTGAGGTATAACCTGGCCTTATACTCATGCTTTCATGTTTTAAAAGCCTTCATGAATTTCTGTATGCAAAGTCCACCAAATGAATATTAATAGTTCTTTTGCTTCTAAGCCACTAGGAGGCTCTAGAAATCCAGCTCTCTGACCTGGCAACATTTTCAGCCTACAGTTCCAGAAGCAGCTACAGATTCTTGGTCTGTCAATTGTTTGTGTGCCCAGCTTATTTTAAGAATGAAATAGTCGGAGCTTTTACTCTTAATATGAATTGTATTTTGTTAAATTAAGTTAGTAGCCAATAAGACACATTTAGAAACATATCAGTTATTAAAAGTCTTAAACATAGCAGTGTCAAAGCCCTAGTCTAGCTTCAGCTGAGTCTGGAGTTCACATGCTTAATTAACATAGCATAAAAAATAAATTTCTGCCTACAGATATTAAGTGTAATCACTTATATTAATTAAAAGCAGAGCTTACATCAGGGAAACCCAAACAGACAGTCACCACCTACCAAAGCCACTGTTATCTCCACTGTTGGTACCAGCTCAGGATCTGATTTTCAATTTGCTTAGGACTTGATACAATACCTGCAAGGTCAGTAGGAATCTTTCCACTCCAGGATGCCAGACTCAGCACTAAGCCAAGCCAAGAGACCACTTCTTTCTTTGAATGGTCACTATGGTGAATATAGGAGGATTATCAGTTTTCTAAGGCCTGCAAGATTTGTTTCATATTAAATACATACATTTGGTCACAACCTGTTTCAGACATCAGAAATGCAAAAATTCTTTTGCTCATAATAGTAAACTCCAGTATGTTCCTTCCCTGAGCCTGTATTCTATGTGAGCATGTTGAGATTTTCTGTTTTGTTTTGTCTATTTTTGTGAGACCACTATTAATAAAACACAAACTTACTTTGACTAGTTCTGCCCAGATTCCATGTACAGTATCTTACCCTGGATGAAGATCTGGTTTAGGTCTGTTTATGAGTAAAACTTACTCTGAAAATCTGCTTCATCATTTAATGACAGTAAAGAGATGCAGTTACATAGATTTTCCCACTTCTTCAGGGCCAGATGCACAAAAAACTTGATTAAAACATTGCTGAAGTTCATGACAAGATTAGACAGCGTATTTTTCATTGACTGTAGTCATTTTTTGACTGAACTCTGAGACCGTTATTTTCTGTACAACAGAAATAGATAAACGTAAAAAGAGGTGGCTTTCATTTCTGTTGCCTTCCCTACAGCGGATGCACTCCTGTTTTCCTTGCTTATGTTCTTACTGTGCTCATCTTTAGCTCTCAAATATTAATATAGAACAAAGGGTTATATTTGATCCCATGCAAATCAATTGGAGTTTTC
This sequence comes from Aquila chrysaetos chrysaetos, assembly GCF_900496995.4. Classification (NCBI taxonomy): domain Eukaryota; kingdom Metazoa; phylum Chordata; class Aves; order Accipitriformes; family Accipitridae; genus Aquila; species Aquila chrysaetos. The sequence goes on from NC_044015.1 coordinate 20,545,469, forward strand.
TTTGCTAATAGAAAGATTTTTGGCATAGTTAGGCCCAGTGTCTAGACAATGATATATCAGGGTATATCTGCAGATTCAAATGGTGAATTCACACACCTTAATAAAGAGGGGATTGTTTGTTTTTTATCCCTGTAATTACTGTATAGAAATAGAAAATAACTTATTCATTTAAAGAGTTTTTTGCTTATTTAAACAATATGTTTTGCTTTTTTTCATCAAGGGTGGACCTGGAGCAGCAGGTGCTAAGGGTGAAAGTGGTGAACCAGGTCCCCAGGTACAATAATATTGCCTGTTATGTTTGAATGAGTTTATCTTTAAGAAAATCCATTCATATCACTTAGAAGAAATCAATCAATGATATGCTTTCCATGTGCAATTGAAGAAAAATAGCTTTTACAGTACTATCCTCATTAAATGCAATAGCTTGATTGTTCATTCTGAAATATGAAAGTAACAATTTTTATATAACAAAGAATAATTATCACATGTAGAGTGTCATCACTTGAAAACTTGTTTTAATATTGTCACTTCAGGCTCTTTTCTCTGTTAAATAATCATACATCAGTCTGCAATTGTATGACCTTGGGCTCTGATCTTATCAAATCTCATAAGGTGAGAGAGGTTGAATTTAGTTGGTAATTAAACAGGATATTTTCAGGAAAGACGTGACATAGCAAGAATAACTCTTTAGGAATCAGTGCATGCTTTTCTTCTCAGCTTACTATTATATCAGCTCCTGTGCAGTGATGTTAAAGAGCACTGAAACCCATTGAAATCTTTCAGCTTAAACCTAAAAGTAATGGGGGATTCTTAAAGAAATCATGAGAAATCATGATAGGAGTCTCTGGAACAATGCTTTTGCCAGATCTCAAGTGGTATCATGGATTTGCTACATTATTAAGTGCCTGTTTTAAAACTCCACATGGATATTTGCAGAAGAAAAATAAAGCAATTAAACAAAAAAGCACTCTGAACAGCTAGTCAGTCTTCCAGTTTGCTTACTTACATTTTTAGTATTTTGTCTCTTCCTACTCAGTATTTTTGGATGGCTAGTCCTTACCATTGCTATTTTCACCTGAAGAAGATGCATTTGGATGGGGGATGAAAAAGCCTCCACAGACACATATGCCCATGCAGTTGTCAGTGAAAGTTACATGTGTTTGAAAAGTGGAATTAGGCTTTGCAGTTTGGGGTAATTTGGTCTCCCTCTAGTTAAAACTGTGCTGTGTAAAGCGAAGACAGCATGTGAGGTGTTTACCAGCACAACTCACGTTTGTGTATGAATTAGGGATCTGAAATAAGCACTCTTTAGTTTTCATCAAATAATTATTATGTGACTAAAATAATTTTGGCATGAGAGGAAGAAGGGTTTTCAAACCACAAGACTGAGGTCTTCAAAGCCATGAAAATAATGTAAGAAGCTTTTATGTTAAAAGGACCACTTATGCCATGTATAGTGTCATCTCATGAAAACTAGCATTAAAATTGGTAGTGCTAAGGCCAGTTTGGATGCCCATGTTCTCTTAAAACTAATGGGAATTTGGAAACCAGAATCCATCTCCTGGGAAAAAATGCAGCTTTGTGTTAAAAAAAAATATTATCTGGTTCTTGAGCTGAGATGTTTAACTAGCTTTTTGCTGACATACATGTGATTCTAAGAATTACACTCTTTAAATTCAGGGTCCTCGTGGTGTTCAAGGTGCACCTGGTCCAAGTGGAAAAGCTGGCAAAAGGGTAGGTAGCATATGGATCAATCCTGCTCTGGGTAAATAGTTTCTATTTAAATATTTGTAAATATTAACTGATTCCACTGCATTTTAAAATGTTTGCCCCTTTGGGTTTTTTCAGGGACGTCCTGGAGCCGATGGTGCCAGAGGAATGCCAGGAGAACCTGGAGCAAAGGTAAATAATAATGAGACCTAAGGCTTTATTTCAGTCTTGGAATGGGCTAGACAGATTTTATGTAGGTACCACAGTTTCTTCCAGGCCAACCCAAAATTCTTCTTTCAAGTGAAAATACTGAGGTTTCAGATAGCTCGGTCAGATGCAAGAGCTGAGAATGAATCATCCATTTAAAATATGGTAATTAATGGTAATGGCTAGTAGTCTGACATTGAAGTAACTTGATTCTTGGGGCATGATTCCTATCTCTCTGAGTCAGTTTCTAGTTACAGAGTATCAGTAATAGTAAAGTCAGTTTTGCAACAGCAAAGTGCAGCTAGAATAAAGCTTTTCATTTCAATGTAGACTTCTTTTTATAAATAGCATAACTGCAGCACAGTGAAAAAGTTGGTGTGGCATCTTCTCTTGCTTTAATGCATAGAAACAAATTTTGTGAATTTGATCTATGTGCTCCCCTTCATGTGTTTCATTCAATAACAAAAGTGTACATATAAGGAAGGGTAGAAATTAACTTTCAGAGGCAAAGCACAGTTTATTCAGAGTAATACAGAATGTAATAGTCATTTACTAAAGCTGTGATTTCTTCTTTCCTAGGGTGACAGAGGATTTGATGGTCTTCCTGGACTCCCTGGTGACAAAGGTAACAGGGTAAGAAAAACATGTATATTTATACAACAACAAATTGATACTGACACAGAAATAATGCACTATTCATTAAGAATAGCACTAAGGACTATGGGGAAAGTTAAAAGAGAATGTCAGCTTTTCATGCAACAGAGTAATATCTGTATTGGCTGGTAATATATTCCTCATGAAACATTTTAGTAATATCAATCAACAGACAGCAATTCATATATATATATTAATGATTTAAATATATTTTCACAATTCAGTTCACATCTTCAGCTAGGTTTTCCTCTAATTTTTCTTATTTAAGGAATTTGCCTGTTGGATTTAAAGTGATTGTTAAAGGAAATAGTAACAGGAAAAGGAAATTTGCTTGAAGTTTCTGTGTCAGGAGCATCACAGATTTTAACCTGCTGAAAAGCTCGCTCAAAAAATGCATTTGAATATTTGAATTGCAAACTGAATTGTTTAGTATGGCTTATTCCAACAACTGCAGCTTAAAGAAAGATCAGAGTCAGGTCAGATAAGTTAGGAAAACGAATTAATATTTAAAACAACTAATGTTCTTGCTCCTTATGTCATACCAATCTATAGGATGAGACTGCATCTTTCCCTACAAAGTGTAGAAATAATCACAGCAGGGGATTTCTGCTTGAAATTATACCCCTAATGTAGATGCTAGTAACAACATACTCTACTGAATGTACCCCCCTTTATTGTTGTCCTGGTAAGTGCAATGCACCAACAAAAGAAACAGTGTGTGGGAATGTCAGCAGAACCATTCCCATATGTACTAAAGCTTGATGACCAAGGAATGATTATAGCTTTCACCCTTCTGCTTCCCAGAAAATCTCAACTGTGTTGGCTACTGGCCTGTGATGTAGTTCTTTGTAATAGCATCTAAGGATACTCTTTTGAGTTCTGTTTGCAGTAGGAAAAGAACTTCTAGTGTCATACAGAAATGTCTTGATCCTCTTTCATCATCCCCTTTTTCTTAGAGTGTAAAGCAATCAGTGCATCACGTAATTGAAATCCAGCTTGATTGGCAGGTGACCAGCAGAGGGGGCTAGACATTAAGCTCTTGCCACTACACTTGTTGAAGGCTGAGTAGAAATTGGTTCAGTCAGGGAATGTGTGTCTGCTTTCCAACCTGGAATACTAGAATTGTCTGTCTGTGGGACCTTCCAAGTCATGAAGAAGTTAAATTTTTTTTTTTTTTCAAATATTCTATTTGTTTCATATTTCCTAAACAAATTTTAAAAAGCTAAAATAGAAGAATCAGTTTGGGTTGAAATTTGCAAAATAGTAATGAAAATAATGACTTCTTTTCATCATTTCTTTCATCCCACTATTTAAAAATCACTGCATTCTCGTGTTTTCCATAGGGAAATCTTCTGTAAAAGTACAAACTATGATCTTTCTGAAAGCAGCTCAATTCAAAGCCAGATCAGATAGCTGTAGCTTTTCAGATTCATATATACTGACAGCATATAATGCAAATAGTCAGTTCTCTTTGGCTTGCAATAAAGAGCACAGAAAGACAAAAGAAACACTTTTTCTGTGGTAGTTATGTTTCAACTGTAAGATAATTGATGTTGAAAACCCATAACTTTAGAGTAGAAGCTTTAGGACTACTTTTAGAATTAGTCATATTTGAACTATGAGTGGCAAGTTGGATGTCTCTCTGAGATTATGCCTCCATCAAAAATTTTGAACTTTTCTTATTTAGATTTACTAGATGCATAACCCTTCTCCAGTATAAAAGCAAGACAGTATACACTAAAACAAAAGGTCTAAGTGTCCTGGTTTGGGCTGGGATAGAGTTAATTTTCTGTCTAGTAGCTGGTATAGTGTTATGTTTTGGATTTAATATGAGAAGAATGTTGATAACACACTTATCTTTTTAGTCATTGCTAAGTAGTGTTTATACTAAGTCAAGGATTTTTCAGCTTCTCATGCCCAGCCAGCAAGAAGGCTGGAGGGGCACAAGAAGCTGGGCAGGGACGCAGCCAGGACAGCTGACCCAAAATGGCCAAAGGAATATTCCATACCATGTGATGTCATGCCTAGTATATAAACCAGGGGGAAATTGGCTGGGGAAAGGGGAGGGGCAGGGTGGGGAGAATTGCTGCTCGGGAACTGACTAGGCATTGGTCAGCAAGTGGTGAGCAGTTGCATTGTGCATCACTTGTTTTGTATATTACAATCCTTTTATTATTATTATTGCCATTTTATTATTGTTATTATTATTATCATTATTATTTTCTTCCTTTCTGTTCAATTAAACTGTTCTTATCTCAGCCCACGAGTCTTACCTTTTTTTCCTGATTCTCTCCCCTGTCCCACTGGGTGGGGGGGAAGCGAGTGAGTGGCTGCACGGTGCTTAGTTGCTGGCTGGGGTTAAACCATGACACTAAGGGAAAAAAATCAGGCTTTAACAGAACATTTGAAGGAAAGTATTAGAGAATTGAAGAACTGAGAATGCTGATAATGATAGGAAGTTTTGTTCTTACTGCATGACAATACCAGCACACTGAAGACAAGCTCCTAATCTAACTCCATGTGCCATGTGATTGCAAGACAAGAAGAGTAGCCCTTGAGGGGATGAACTATTTCAATATTTGAAAGCTTAAGTCAGTCTTCACCTGGATATTAATTGGAAGCCAGAGCATAGATCATGTGTCTTATATGTCATCTTTCAGGAGTGTCATTTAGCATGTAGAAAAACACATGCTCTAGCAGCAGATCACGTTGAGTAGTTCCAAAACTTAGCAAAATATAGAAACCGCTGTATTAATTCATCTTACAGGTATGAAAGTGCAGTTCATAGCATTTCATTTTCTCTCCTATGACAACTCCAACTTACAGAGAACAGAAAGGCAGTAGAATAAAATCCTGACATCCCTAATATTAGATATCTGGAGTAAGAAAGCAAGTTACCTAAAATTCCCTAGGAAAGTTTGAAAAGAGTAAAGAATGGAGCCACTAAAGACTGACTCCATATATCTCTGCTAGGATCCACAGCAGTGGTCAGGCTCCTTGGCGACACTGATAAAATTAAGGAAAACAGCATGAATACTTGGTTGTTGTCCAATGCCAGAAGGAAGCTACAGTCTAAAAACCTGCTGCCCAGAAAGAGGTCAGTCAGTGGTGTTTGAGCTATGTAGCTCACTAGTTCTCTTTAGAAATGGGGAAAGAAAAATAAATCCTAAAAGTGTGGTCCAGAATCTACTGAGGATCTGCATATATAGACTTGAAAAGCCCCAAGGTCTGAGGGGAAGTGTAGAAGTCTGGCTGCCTTCCAAAGCCTCAGACAAATCAGTCCCAAGGCTCTCAATGACTGGTGCCAGGGTGCGTGGTTCTGAAAGGTGGTTAGTGAACTTCACTATGTGTTTTCCAGGGCCCAGCAATTGGTTTATTTACTTCTGACCGCAGTACACATGCCTTATTTTAGTGACAGTAATACATTGTGTAGGGGGAGGGGGAAGGTGCCAATGAGACAAAAGAAAATGTGGGTAACTGCCTTTTGTAGCAGTAGTTTGTGCATGTTCTGGGGCCAAGAACAGTTACAGAGTGAAATTTTACGAACACAAATAGTTCATTGTTTCAATAATGTTCATTTGTTTTGATACCAATGTTATAAAAGCCTTTACTGAGTACTATAACCTACAGATTTGTATTATTGTGTCAAGACATGTTTTGACACATCAGACATCAGCTAACACATTTGTTTTCATTTCCCTTCCCGTCCATTATTATTTCCAGCAACAGATGTATTATTTTAATGACTTCCCTCATTCTACAGGGAGACCGTGGCCCACAGGGACCTCCTGGCTTACCTGGTGAAGATGGATCAAGAGTAAGTTGCTATTTACACAGTAAAATCTGGAGTCAATCCTCATGTAATGGGAATATGGTCATGATACATGTTCTTTTTTTCTAAAACTTCTATTCCCTTTGTACAAAAACAGGGAGAAGATGGGGAAGTTGGACCAAGAGGTCTCCCAGGTGAAGCTGTAAGCAATGCTTTCTTATTTTTCTGTTTCTGTTACAAACAAAAGTCACTCTCAGATTTTTTTCCTTTCTCTTGAACTGTTCTGAATTCCAGGTATACAAATTACTGCATGTGTGTGTATATAGAGAAAAGCATGATTCTGGCTGAAAAGCAAACAAATGAACAGTTTTGTTAGGGGTGAAACACTAATTACAGCATTAGAATTAAGTCAGGGACAAATCCAGCCAAATATACACAACTTCCAGAAACACAAAGGCTATTTCTTATCTTATTGTGTAAAATCAGTCACTGCAGTCCTTGATACATAAGAATATAACCAAGTCCATGTTGCTTTGAAAATGTTTTCGAAACAGTTATTTATTAGAAAATGAGGCCTGGCTTCTCCTCTTTTTCCACACTACTGTGCTTCATTGTGTATTTTTACACTTGTTTCACATACAGAATTTCCACTGCTGTCAGTTGGAATTCTGCAGGTGCTGTCACTGCAGAGCAGAGTTCTGCATTGCAGGCAAGAAATCAAGCCTCAGAAAGGGGAGTTTTACCCTAAATGTATGATATACTGCTGCCTATTCACAAAGTGGGAAGAAGTTGCTACAGCATCAGAGTCTTAGTGATTTGTGACTGTATCATACATGAGGAGACTGGAGACTCAGTCCTGCCTACTTTAGCAGCATGACATGAATGATGACACACATGATGAAAACTAATATTCATTTACATAGTATAAATCCAAAAGATTATGTTATAGACCAAATCTTGCTTGCCTTATTTAGGACAATAGCCCTTGGTCTTTTGTGGAATTTTTTAGGGGCAAGAGGAACAAACCTGATTTTGGTTTCCAGAATGCCTTGCATTTATTATAAAAAAAAGTATTAGTAATTTTTAATTCTTTATTAGATCTTTACTACAGATAAAAGCACTGTTTTACACTTAGAATAGTAATATAGAGTATGACAGACCATCATGTTTTCTAAAGACAGGAATACAAACATGTATGCTACTACTCAGGTCAGACCTTCAGGCAAGACACAGCTGAAACTTTAGTGGAAGATGCTGTGCCAATGTTCTGCACCAGGAAATATAACTAGTTATCTCCTACCTTTCTCTGAAATGACTATACAGCGGCTAAATCAAAGCTTGCCGTTCCACTGACATCCTGTTCAGATGTATGGTGGCCTTCAGGAGAATCTGTTATCAGTGAATTTTTTCCTTTCTTCCTTTCTTTCTTTCTCCCTCAACCTCCATCCTGTCTTCCCTTCATCCTTCCTACTCCTTATTACATTCCTTGCCCAGTCCTGCTCCTGGGCCTCTCTGTCCAGAAATAATCATGCAGGTGTTAATAAGTGTTGCTTCTCTTACAGGGTCCACGGGGATTACTGGGCCCCAGAGGTACACCTGGTCCCCCTGGACAACCTGTACGTATGAACTGTTTTGTATTTGCAGTTTCCAGAAGAAAAATGGAAGTCCACTGAAAGTTGCTCATGTTTATATTGTTTGTTGTAGGGCATTGCAGGTGTTGATGGACCTTCAGGCCCAAAAGGAAACATGGTGAGTAAGTGAGCGGGGAATTAAAAAGGGAGTGGATTCTAAGAATCCTTTCCACATTCTCTTATCCCTGCCACTATGCCATCCCTTCCATTTAATTAAACTTTTCTGTCAAAATATTCAGATTCGTCATGATTTTACATAGAAAAGAGAAGCCTTCTGTTACATAGTCTTCAGCCAAAAGGCCTAATCATGCTTTCTCTCAAGCTCCTTTAGCACCATGGACTCCAGTGCTTAGGTCCTATGTGTGGGCTGTTATTGTGTATTAAATAAAAGGCCATGATATTCATTAACATGAAAAAATATCATACTGGATAGAAAGTTGGTAGTAACCTTTAAAGAGGGAGGAACAAAGATGAGTTTGTATTCCTTTTAGTCCTGACAATGAAGATCTGTGGTGCAGAAATGCAAACCTAATGCGCTGGTATTTTTTTGCATGGTAGGGTCCTCAAGGGGAACCAGGACCTCCTGGTCAGCAAGGAATTCCAGGCCCACAAGTAAGTGTAAAATAACTCCCAATAAATACGATGCAATGTGCAGCAAATGTTGAATAAATGGAAATTACTAAAAGGTTAGCTTTTCATGTGCAAAACTGATAAAGCTTCAAGGATTTTATAAATAATGCTGCAAATGTGCCGAGGGCAGTGGGAGCAGAGTTTTCAAGTAAGCTTTCAGAGGGATTTTTCATTCAGGAGAAAAATGACTCATTCAGTGTTCCTGGAATGCAGCAGGAACGGCCACACCTGGAGGAGGTTTCTGAATAGGATCTTGTTACAGACCTACTGCCAGAATAGTGGCTTGTGCAAAAGGCTCACACAAAACTCCTGATCTAACTCGTAAGGAGGGAAAAAAGGCCACTTATGTTTACCAGTGTGTTTAAACAGATTAATGAGGGACCTTTAGTAGGGTGAATGTATGTATATTGTTCTCCCTGGTTTCTCACACTGGTTTCTTTTTAATAGGGGCTTCCTGGTCCGCAAGGTCCTATTGGACCTCCTGGTGAAAAAGTAAGTTACAGCATTATTCTGGTATTTCACAGTTCTGTGCAACAACCTTGCTTATGTGCTTAACGGCGTTGCTATGTTTTACAGAATAGTAACCTAAGATGTAAAAATTAGCAGATTTTCCTGAAATCATCAAGTAAATGAATAACCAATGGAGGCCTGGCTTTCCTCTCTTATACACTTTTTCACAAACATAATTTCCTCCCTTTATTTTGGATTATTTTTCTGTTATGAGCTTCAAAATCCCATCTACAATATTAAGCAGTGTGTACCTGTATGTTAATTAATTTCACAGCAAGCTGTGAAAATTATTTTTATTAATCTCTTTTTTATAACAGTGTTTTACCTACTCAAGTCTGATTCTGTGGTCTTTTTTCAAGGATTATATTTTGACATAACTCTGCAGTGTAATTGGCATACTGTAGCGTCACTTGGTGGTTTTTTCCTGATCTGTTTGTACACATTCTTGTGGTTTGAAACATGTCCTCTGTTAATTTTAAAAAATGTCATTATTGAATTTTACACTAATTTTACTTTTCTACCCTTTTTGCTGAATTCCTGCTCTATTGATTCTTCTTTGATTTTGCTCCTCTTCACTGTTTAGTATATACTTTAGGAGAAATTGAAGGAGATTTTAGCTAACAATATACATGCTTTTTACCTGTCTGTGTGCCTCAGAAGTATTCCAGCAAAATGGGCTAAGTCCACAATATGCACATTCCAGAGGCTTTCACAAAGATGTACCATGCCTTTCAGCTATGAGTGCTGGAGTTCTGTAACCCGTACTCTTTGCCTCTTGATCTTGTTGGTTTCTTTCATATGGTGAATCCTTTTATTCCTGAAATTCTAATTAATAGGTAATTTTGTATGCTGGAGAATTGTCCCCCACCTTGTGTTGTGTGTGTGCATGTTCAGGGGGTAATTCCTGAAGCCTGTTCTCAGGCAAGCATCTCATTGAAAAATATGTGTGATTTGTGTTGACTAAAGATTGTAAGAACTGGCCTTGAGCTTACTACATATTGTACGACAGTATCTTTGTTAGTTTAGTTTTGTTATATTTTTGATTTATCCCTGATATCCATATCAAGGGATTTAGGTATAACTACATTTTATATCCTTAGCTCTTAGAGTCAAATGTATTGGATATGGGTGGGGTTTTTTTTATTTTTTCTTTCCTGGTTTTTTTTTAATTATTATTATTTTCCTTATAGCTACTCTACACCTGGGGTGGGTTCGCCAGTTGTTTTAAAATACTAAAAAGGTTTAAGGTAGTTTCCTGGTTTAAGGCATAATAGTTCTCAGAAAGAATGATCCTCCATCATCCTAGCAAATGATAGAATGTTCATTATTGTTCTTAAGATGTGACTCTGTTACTGCATTTAGGGACCTCAAGGCAAGCCTGGCCTTCCCGGCCTTCCTGGTTCTGATGGGCCTCCTGTAAGTAACCAAATATTTCATCCCTTGAATGTTTAAATACTTTTATCAAGTAATAAATATTTCTGGATACTTGTATTGCAAAAAGAAAACGGAGAGTAAAAGCACTGGTAGTCCTAGCTGGCAACAACATAAAATCCATCTAAAACCCCTGTATCATTTGAGCTGTTAAAACTAAGAGTATTACATTTTTGAAGCAGCTGCTAAAAATGGCTGTGCGCTTTTAAAATGTGGTCCCAGGTGATGAAATGCATCTGAAACATCTGCAGGGATGTGTAAATAACCTAAATGACACACAAAGGGACAGATGCTGTTTCACTGTAGTCCTAATAAGTCAGTATAGTAAAGCAAATCATCTGTAAAAATGCTCACCACTTGTTCTCTGAGGAAACATAGAATAGACTAGATCTTTCTCTGCTTCCTGACCTAAGATGCATATTACACACTTGGGCTGCTTCTTTCATTGTCTACACTGGGACAGACCTAAGCCAAGGTTTAGAATCCTGTGATCACTAAGGAATTCAGCTTAGCTCTGAGGGTGCATTCACTCACGTGAACAGAGAGTATAACCACCTGAGTAGCATTGTTTACAGTTCAGGCATTAAACTTAAATGAAATCATTGTTCATAATATGACATGCATATACACTAGTTTTCTTGCATCAAAACCATCATCTTTTTACACCATGAAGAGCCATTAGACAGTCAGTGTGTGTTCTCAGACCATGTCTCTCTTCCCCATGCCATTTTCCCTTGCAATTTTTCTTTTAGGTTAAATCTGCATTTCTTAAACCTGACCTTCAGCAGGGTTTTGCTAGGATAAGAACAACAGAACTGACTGCAGGGGTTTCACTGCATAGATGCTTATATTACAAATACAGAACTGTACCCAGGGCTCTCACAATCTCTCTTTTACCCACCAAAGTACCATTTTCAAGGAGAACGTTAAATATGCAATGATAGTCCAGCTGGAAGTCTATGTCTTGAATCATTGTCTAAACATTTGAACTTTCCCTCTTATCCTTTTCTGCATATTAATTTCTAAACATAAACATTATTTTAAAATTTGCATCTTGTTAAACCTTAAAAGCAGGGGGGAAATGCTGTAAGAGATAATCAGGTGTTAGCACAACTCTGTAGCTGATATACATCCCTACTGTGGTGGGTTGATCCCAGTCAGCAGCTAAGCACCTACCCCATCACTCACTCACTCCTCCCACAGTGGGATGGGGAGAGAATCAGAAGATCAAAAGCAAGAAAACTCACTGGTTGAGGTAACAACAGCTTAATAAGTGGAGCAAAGCTACGCACGCAAGCAGAGCAAAATAAGGAATTCATTCACTACCCCCAATCTGCAGGCAGATGGCTAGCCACTTGCTGGAAAGTTGGGCTTCAGCACGCATAAGGTTTACTTGGGAAGACAAACACCATAACCGTGAATGTCCCCTCCTTCCTTCTCCTTTCCCTGAGCTTTTATTGCTGACTATGACATCATATGGTCTGGAATATCCCTCTGGTCAATTTGGGACAGCTGTCCCAGCTGTGTCCCCTCCCAGCTTCTTGCTCACCCCCAGCCTACTCACTGAGGGGTTAGAATGGGACAAAGAGAAAACCTCCATGCTGTACAAGCACTGCTCAGTAATAGCAAAAACACTGGTGTGTTACCAACACAGTTTTAGTCACAAATCCAAAACACAGCACCATATGGGCTGCTATGAAGAAAATTAACTCCACCCCAGCCAGACCCAGTACACCTACCCAAAATTATCTCTCTCATGCACAGGTAGATTTGTTCAGAAGAAGGGCAGGAGAGGCAGGTTAAACTAAGTCCATTCGAATTGACAAGACCTATTTACAACCACAGAATTACACTAGTGATTGAAGGTAATGAGCAGTACCTTCCTGACTGCAATGAGCTTTGTAACTGCTCCTATGATATCTGTGTTAAGATCAAGTGCAAGCTCAAGACCATTTTTTCAGGAGATCAGGAAAATTCTTGCTAGCTATTTCATTTCACTTCTATGTGGGGAAATGTCCTTCTATTTTGAAGGTGAGACATTTTTAAAAGTGGTATATTATACTGGAATTAGTGGAAATCTAAAGGGATACAAATATGCTCTTTAATAGCAGCATTTTTGAAGTCATTTAATGTTATAGAGACCTCTGATACTGGATGGAGATTTAAAATTTTGTGCACAAGAAAGCATATTCTGGCAGATTAGGACTAAACAACTGACATACATATGTTTTAAAAACCAAATAACAAATATTCAATGTTAATAAGACAAACTCTTTAAAGGAGAATTAACAATCACTGGTAAGGAAGTATCAAATACTTTTTATTTTAATCATTCTTTTAATAGAGAACATATTTTAAACTGTTTTCCAAGACCAGAAGATTGAATATAAGCTCCAGGGTTTTGTCATATAACAGCCACATCAAAGTCATATCATATTTGACACACTGAAAACATTTTGGGATGTCAATGACACCTACACATTAATGGTTTTAGTAACTGACTACATGATATTTGGGACCACATGCTTGGCAAAACTAGAGATTTACTGTGCTCCTCTAATAAGAGTGATGAACATAAATAGAAAAAGGATTCCTGACTGATTCACATAAGCAATAATCTTCTATTAATCTTTAGTTCATTAAATTGCCTTTACATTTTGCAGCATTTTAGTGTAAATTTTCTAAGAAAGAAAAACAATGGATCGGTTAATGTTTTGAGCGCTGCAGTATTAACATCAGTGATATAGAACAAACACTAAGACGTAAATATATTTTGTTTTAAAAGCAAGTCACAGTTTAAAACAAAGACATAGAATGTTAAAACTATATCAGCCTTCTGTTGGCTTTTGCAATAAATTCCATAATATTTTAAATAATTTTAGGAATGTCTTCATGCTGCAATATTAATCACCCTGCTTGTTTCAAAATCAAATTTGAGAGTGTTTTGCATGAAAAACCTCTTACTGCTGAAACATTAACAGAAAGGGTAATCAGGATATTCCTGAAAACATGAATATTAACATAACTATTGTCCAGGTTTTCCTTTGTATTGAAAAGAAAATCTTTCCTCAAAGTTTTGTGTGTGTGTGCCCTAACACAGAAGAAGGGTGATTAGTGACCTGAAATTCAAGTGTTTAAATAATTGTGCTTTTATAATACAATGTCACTACAATGAGTATTTTCCAAATCGGATACATTTCTCTTAAATCAGGGTCATCCTGGCAAAGAGGGTCAGTCTGGAGATAAAGGTGCATTGGTGAGTTTTAAAACTTTCCATTTATTTACATAGCTTTCAAGAAAACCTTTGGCAGTTTTTCAGCTTTATGACACATTTGTTTCTCCAAGAACTATTTAGGAAGATAATAGAAAACCCATCACACTTTCAAAGCCTCTGTGTGCAGACAAACATATTATATTCTAAATATTATAGAGATTCTAAACAATATAGAGATTACTCTTTTAAAGTAAAACTGATTGTGGAGTTGACAGAATGGCAATCAATAAAAGTTGCATACATTTCATAAAAGTAACTTGCAAATAGTTTGAGTTTACAATTCCATTGTATAAAGTACCCACTAGGGTTCTTCAGAACCTCGTTTTTTTAAGATTTACAAATGCATGCATATACCTTGTATTTTCTAGGTCACCTTCAAGTCAGTGACAGTGAAAAGTAATTTCTTTATTTCTTTATGAAGAAATGAAGGGTCTTGGGGCTCTTTAAAGTGTTCTGCTTGCTCAATATTGACCCTTATTTATCTAGAATATCACCCTTTATAGCACCTGAAATCAGTTTCAGTTGTGGTACTGATTTCAGTAGCAATACTAAAAGGTTGTATTCTGAATAAGTAGGATGAATGAATGAATGAATGAATGAATAGGACATTTCAGAAAGTACAATTCCACTGACAGCAGCATATTACTATTTGTCCAAAATGTTCTTATCTGTTAGAGGCTTGTAGATTTTATCTTGAATTCTTAAGAAAATAAAGTTTACACAGAGCATTTATGTTTTTTAATGTACAGGTGTGTGACCATCTGTCAGTTTTTCCTTATGTCTTTTAAATTTACTGATCAATTTCAGCCAAATTTGATTGAAAATTTTATTTCTCAGAGATGTTAACAGTCTAAAGATTTTGTGAAAAGACAGAAAGGGGAAAAAGACCTTATCAATGGACCCATTAGGGAAAGATTTTGTTATCTGTCCATCTCAGGCATAGGAGTATCAATAAAGCAGCTCAGCCTCAGACACAGATATGTATGTTTCCAGGCTTCCTTACTTCCACTGTTTACAGAACTCAGTTTCTTTAGACACTACCATCAGATTGCATAGTATCGAAGTTAAGCATCTTTAAAATGCTCAGCAAACCATAAATAACAGCATCCAGACACCAGTCAGTATTGATAGCACCATGAGCCTTTTAGCTTTCAGGTTTGGAATCTCTTTTTTTTTTAAAGACTATGATTTTTATTATTATCATTATTTTAGTCTCTACTTTTGACTTGCATCATCATCATAATTAACTCATAAATTTTCTCCAGTAAGACACCACTGGTTTCTAATTGGCATCTTTTTGTTTGTTTGTTTGTTTGTTACGTTTTCCAATTACCATTGTTTCAGATAATTTGTACTGTGGATAGATGTTTCCCAAATACACAAGTAGAACCAAGTTCATAATTCTATTAACAGTTTTATAGTGACATTGAAGGGTGCTTTGTGATGCCATGACTTTTCTTAGTGGCAGGCAGCCCACTGTTATTTTGATGTCTCACACAAGACTGCTGCATTATAATGAAAGAATGAGGATTAGATTCAGAAGAGAGCTGCTTGCTAACCAAGTACTGTACAAACAAAGGTTCTTTACTCCAATATATTTTAGGGGCCTCCAGGTCCTCAGGGTCCAATTGGCTATCCAGGTCCTCGTGGTGTAAAGGTAAGATTTAACTACTGGATTCCTTCCCCCATTCCTTTTTGAATATATACATCTGGGTAATTCTTTATATTCTTTCTTTAGGGAGCTGATGGTGTCCGTGGTCTCAAGGGATCCAAAGGTGAAAAGGTAAATTTGACTGCATTTAATTCCATTCCCTTTTTCTGTGTTCCTGTTTCACTGCAACATCTTCTGTCTCCTTCACTGCAGTGTGTTTTCTCGCAGCAGTGGGTTTATTTTTGCCTTACCCTAAGGACATACCAAGCCCAATTCATAAAACAGTGACCTTCATGGTTTTTTACACTGGTACAAAGTGAATACAAACTCTTCAGTTATTAGAATGGTTTTGGATCCTCTTCGCACCAGTTAAAGTAACTTCTCTCTTAGGTGCTCTTAAGGAGACAATTAGACATCCCCTCTCTTGTTAATAGATACTAGAGTGGATACTGAGAAGCTTGTGCATCAGAGAGTTTTGTGGTGACAATAGTTATTTTATCTGTTTTGATAGAGCTGTAGGCTAGATTTTGTATTTTTTCTAGGTTCCAGGTATTTTTGTCCCAGATCTTTGGCTTTGCCAAAGTGATGGACAGCCCCAGTCAGATGCATATATATGAACATGAAGAAAGCTTTTACATCCACCTGATACCATTAATTATGTACCTAGAGCTCTTACTAGAGCAAACACTAACTACTGCAATCTCTACTGAGTTCTGATGGTCTGCAGTGGCTGAAACTACAGCCAGTATTGGTTTAAATTCCCACTTTCCTCAGCTCTCGGAATGAGAGACAGATAACAAACACCATCAGTCATATCACCTGACCACACAGGTAAATTCAACCTTGTGGCTCTGGTGGCTACTGTGTATATATTTGTACCTATTTCTAAAGCAGAAGACTCAGTCTTGCAAAAAAGTGTTGATTTCAGCACTAGAGATCTGTCTTTCAGGTTCAGGTGCCAAGAGCTGCTGTACATTTTCAGGCTTTCCTAAACCACAGTTTGTCTAGTCTGCATACTCATTTTAGAGTTGCTCATTAGATTTAAGCTGAAAAAGAGTGTGTTTAAGACCTGTAGAGACTGGACAGCTCAAAAAACCAGCTTTTTCTTGTGCCTTATTGAGTGATTAATATCCAGCTAGGACAAAATACAGGACTCACGTATAAATAAACTTAATATATGTGTGTATCAATGAACACTAATTAGCATATACTCCACAATATTTCTGTGTTCCTAAAAACTGATCTCTCAGTTGCAGTAAGACACTGAACTCTACTGAATACCTCAAAATGTAACACAAAGATATTTCATAGATTGTCCTCACAGTGCTTTAAAGGTCTGTTACATAGACCTTTTTTACTGAAATTATTCAGATGCCATTACATGGGGGAAAGCACTGTAAGAGACAGAAATAAACTGATCATTCAGGAAAGCTGCTGTAGATCTGGAATGGTCCCAGAGACAGCACAGGAGGTCCATCTCTGCACTAACCAGTAAACGTGACTAGAACTCTTTAGCTATTTTATTTTTTGTTAACAGCAGAAGAGGAAATAGAGCATCCAGCTCTCTCCTCCTACATGGAATAAATTCAACCTCTTGTAGATCTTAATAGCTGGAACCTCACTGTGAAAGCTGAAGAAGTGTTTCAGTTCATTTGGCAGCCATTTGGTCAGTAGCTGGCACATGGTCAGTCCTTGCTGATGTGTTGCAAAGTTTTCTCATATAATTATTACTGTCCACGGCCATAACTGAGCAACTTTTACAACTAAAGCTTTTTTCATGTATTCTGCACTCTGCCTTTTTCACCTCTCTCTATATTTTAAGAAAGACCACCTTGACATTTTAATATATGCAATATAAGATGACCATATGAAGCTTAGTTTCACCATCTAGAAAACATGGGAAACCTGCTTTTAGAATGGTTTTTAGTATATTTTTTTCAATGAATCACAATGGGTTACCTCATCTTTTTTTACATGAACACATACTATTGAGAAACGATATTTGCTTGTTTGATTTTTTTTTTTTTTTGTAATTTTAATGTCTCCTCAGCTATTTTGAGCTGTTTACCACTAGCAAACCTATTTCTATCATCCTTTCTAGGGTTATTTGTTGCATGCAGTATGACTACTTCTGAACAGTCAAAATGGCTTTAGCCTTGCAATCTGTCTCAGTTACTGATCAGGGAGAAGATAAAGCCTTTGTGGCCCCAGGAATGCAAAATGCAAACTTCTTTTTCAAAGTGAGGATGAAATATAAAACCTTTCTTGTTTTTTTTTTCAGCAACATGGAGCACGGTATCGCTCTTTCCTGGCCTTATTGACTGTCCAAATATTACTCAGATTCTAAGTCAGCAATATTACTTCCACAAATAAAAAAATTAACAGCATCATAGTAAAACATTTTACTATGTGCCTATTCATCACAAAGACCTTTGCTCCAGGATATAACTAAGCATCAGATAGAAATGCAGTCAATAATCTTTGTTGTCTGGATATTGGAACAGTAGATGTATGATGAGTTAGTTGAAGAAAGCGGGAACCAAAAGCTGATCCGTTATGCTAGAGCAAGTCATGAACAACTCCACTGAACAACTCTGGAGATTTCTGTTTGTTTCTGAACTAAATCATACAGGTGTAAATGAAACATGTCTGAGTACTGTCTGCTTGTACTTCAGCATGGAGACTTATTAAAATGCTTGGAGTAATTCTCTGCCAGAATTTACTAGGCAGTAAATAAGTAATTCTCACTAAGAATAACAATAATGTGCACCTGTTTTGCCACTGTATATGGATTCAATCTTAATGTCCATTGTTTTTTCTACTTTCTTTCAATCATGTCAGCCAATGAGAGTAGGCAGGGCTGAGTATTGCCGGACATCGAACTACTATATAGAGATGACTACTTCTTCTTTTGGGTTATGAATATTAATATGTCTTTTTTTTATTTTATTGAGATGTCACAACCAGCCAATTTTTTAATTCCTTTCATGGTACTATAGACACTAATTTAAAAGAAAAATTAGTTAAAAGGAAGGTTCTGCTATCAAAAAGAACAACACTGAATAATTTGCCACCAATTTTTTAGGTAATTGAATGGATGACCTTATTAAAAAGAGTGATAATCAAAAAAAGTTTAGGAATTAAGAAAGGACTTTGCAAGATAATTCATAATAAAAAAGAAGAATTACATTGTCTCTAAACAGATTTTAAACAGCTTTAAACAGCTGTTATTAGGAACTTTCAGTTCATTTTGACAAAAGTAATTTTGTATAGTGCACTGATATACTTTCTCTAAAATAGCAATAGCCCTGTTAGATTTTCTGGTGTCTGAAGTTCTCACTTTATCTATGCAAATTATTTTAATGTACTGTATGTATTTTCTTATTCCATCTGCAGAAAAAAAAATCCTCTCTATTACTAGAATTCGTTACATGCATTTCTGCCTTTTTTAGGGTGAAGACGGTTTTCCAGGATTTAAAGGTGACATGGGCCTTAAAGGTGACCGGGTAAGCATTTATCATAGGCCATATGTTCTTAAAAAGCTTAAGTGTTATTATTTTGAAATAATCAATGAAGTGAACAAATAAATTTAAACCAAAAATAAAATAAAAACTACTAGCTTAAATTATTTCGATTTCTTGTGCGTGCACAGATTTGAGCCAAAAATTTGGTTCTTGTGAATCAACAACGGCACAGTTATAAAGAGGCAGAGAATGTCAGTCTTGGATATCCTTTTCATTAAGCTTCTTTCTAGGGAATCTCCTCTTCCAGATTCCAAGATCCCCAGTATTTGCCTGAGGAAAATTACTCTATCCAGGATTAAGACGTTTCGATTTCAACCTAGCATCTTGCAAATCTCTGCCAAAATGTCGTTTATTTAGCCCAATGGGAGCTTACTTCCTTTCATAAGAAGTGTGGAGGGTCTAAAAAAACTTATCACAAGAGGCTCCTGGCCTGTATCTGTTGCCTGTATACATAAATAACTGTGAAGATGGTATCCATATAAGTACTTAGGTACAGACATTTTTCTTTCTATGGACTGCCAGAGTGCCTTCACAAGACTTTACAGAAGGAAGAATAAGAATACACAGTTTCCAAATGCAGCTCTTTTCAGGCAAGGCAACTGGGCTCTTACACTTGTGAAAGTAATATTCAGTGCCTAATTTATATGTATTTGCATTTAGATAATGAACATAAGCAGTGGTATTTTCCTAATTGGAAATTGGATGGGGCTTTGAGCAACCTGATCTAGTTGAAGATGTCCCTGTGCATTGCAGGGGGTTTGGAATAGATGACCTTTAAAGGTTCCTTCCAACCCAAAGCATTCTATGATTATATGATTCCATGATTCTATGATTCTAATTTCTATTTACATTTACTGAAAACTTATTTTCAAGTAATTGTAGGTAGTCTCTCTAATATATGCACAGAGGCTATTGTTCCGTATTTATAAGGTGATGTATTTTAGGGAGAAATTGGTCAGCCAGGTCCACGAGGAGAAGACGGTCCAGAAGGTCCAAAAGGTCGAGCAGGTCCATCTGGGGACCCGGGTGCTGCTGGTCCAGCTGGGGAAAAGGTCAGTAGCCAGATATCAACATAAACATGTCATTGCCTCATAACATAGATGGAGCCCATGACCTTCATCACTAAAAAACCAAGCCTCTAGATCTGCAAAATCTTTAGCTACCTAACAGTAGCTTTTATGAGACACTACTACAGCAGACCACTGGAGTTCACCTTTGAACAAGTAGTGGGAATCATTATTTTGTAAGTATACAAAAAGGCATTATAGTACTTCATCGGCACATAAGGCAGCTAAATTCTTATCCCAAATTACATGCAGTGAATGCCAGCTAAGGAAAATATGATGCAAAGAAAATAGTTGGGCATAAAGGAGGATAAAGGTGCTGCTGGAGATTGAATTAATATTCAGTCATATTATGACAAACTGTGACATGAAGATTTTTTAAACAGAAGACATATCCCTAATAAAAATCCAAAATAGGGTTAGCAAAAGTGAAAGGTGCTGTTAAAAGGGAGGACTGAAAAAAAGGATGGTGGCATGAAATACAGGAGAGAACAAGCACAAAGATAAGTACAAATCTCTGTAGAATCTCTGTAGAATCCTGACCTCAACAAAAAACACCTGAGATAGATTGATATAGAGGAGGAAAGGAGGCTGAGGAATGCCTGTGCGGGTACCATAGTTCACTGGGTGACAGCATCAGAAAAGAAATGTGATTTCAGCAGTGGCATTTTGGATAACTGGGAAAGAATGAGAAAATAAAATAAAAATGATAGTTCAGAAATGGGTATACTATATTTCACTAAAGTGAGGAGATGCTGATGAAAGTATTTCCCTTCACATTTTTTGGTGAACTGTGGCTTTAATGCTAGTTCTGCCTTGAAAAGAATAGGACAGCAGGTGCATTTTATATTTCTTTCTCAGTTTCACTGTCTTTGAAATAGGAACAGTATTTTCCAGCAACACCCCATCTGACAGCATGATTAATTATTCTATCTGTCTTTTTATCTATATACAGTCTTTGAAATATACATTGAATTCTTAGTAAGTATGTGGTACTACTAAAAAGGTAACAAGGTTCACAGCTAAGAGTTTTGCCAGGAAGAAAAAATGTATTCAGCAAACATGGGAACAAACTCTCTTTTCATCAAAAGTTGCTACTTTTTGCAAGTACATCATTAGTAGAACTTCAGAAAGATGTTAGGGTTAAAATTTGAGCATAATGTCATTCATAAACTCTTAGAAAAGTATATATCCAAAACCAGTTCATTCATTACAAAAAAGGTTTATCCTCAGGTTTACTTCAGTATTGGGAATTATTTATGAATTAATGTTCTCCACAATTTTGCAAGATACCAGCCATTAGACCATTGAATTGATTCATTAGGTCATGAATCAAAAAACATATAAAAAAAGAAACTCAAAACTATTGTCCTACATGAATGCAAGCTGAGTTCACACCAGAAAGCCAGTGTGCTCAGTTTTAACTAGATCAGCAAAAAAATCTGGTATAATAAGGGGCATATAATCTCCACCCACAATATATTTGTATTCTCCAGAAACAACTGTATGTTTCATGGCAATGGTTGTTTTCAGTATCGCTGACCTGACAAAAATGTAAGAATATTAGGGATCTTACAAAAATTTATATTGTTATCATGATATCTGCAGAACAATTAATTGACAGAGGACATCTACAAAATAGTTCATCTTTCTCAAGTCTTTATAACCTAAATAAAAAACCAAAGTGAACCAAACCAAGCCAAAACAAACTTTGTTTTATAGTTGTTAGTTTTTAAATATGAATTTGAGTTATTTCTAATTCTTATTCACATTGCTCAATGTGAATATAGGTTCATGTTTTCAAGCATTTCTTCTTCACTATGACATATATGGGACTCTCAAAGTCTCACAAGTCCAGAATCTGAAGCCCTAAATATCAGAAGATATTTGAAAAAATTATTGGTGTTGATAACACTGTTAGCTGGGCTTGGAATTTTAGACCCGAAGTTTTCCCTTTTCTACAAATTTTTATGCCTTTTCTTACCTGTTGAAAGTCAAGCATCTGCGAATATTCTGTGGATACTTGGCCAGAACGGAGTGGGTCAGCGAAGAATTCTGTGATGTTGGTCCTGTGATATTTATTTTAGTGCAAAGACTAGAATAATCTCTGTGAACTCTTAGATCTCCCCACAATATTAGGGAAGTGTCTGTAAGACCAGTTATCAATGTCCTATTCCTTTGTCATTCCTATGACTTATTTAATGCAAAGGTACTACTCTTCCATAGTAATGAAAGTACCAGAGTAGTCTCTTATTCTCTACATTCACCTGATCGTGTGATAAGAAAACTCTCTTTCCCAAGTAGGTCTAGGGCTGGATTTGCTTAGTAAAGGAAATGCCAAGTATGGTGCCAAAACAATGAGGAACATATCAGAAAAGAGCTTATAATCAAAAAACCATCTGAATCCACACTCGAAACATAGGCAAATGGGCTTGCTTAATCATAAAATCAGGGACAAAACTTTCACTGAATTTGGCAAGAATTTGATGCACTGTCATGCTGCAAAACATTTCAATCATTGCAACGCGTGCAGCTTGTTTCAGTGTGGCACATAACTGGCAGCATTGTAATTATTTTCATAAATCGAAGAATTCTTCTTTAATAATGTCTCAGCCAGACACATACACTTACATGAATATGATAATACACAACATCTTTGTTCATGTGCTGCTTTTTTTACGAATAGACATGTTTATTTTGGCAGATTTCCTTTCCCATACAGGTCTCTCCTTCCTCTTTTTCATTATCTAAGTTTACTGCAGAGTACCATCTTATATTGTATAATCGTACCTTTTTCATTGAGATCTTCTCCAAAATGTGATAGACTGGAACATAGGCAAATACACAAATTCTTCCCCAGAGTTCCCATCTTTCAAAAACTGAAACTGCTTTCCCTTGCCTTTGAAAGTAGCAAACCATCACTCATCCTCTAGAGGTCTGAAGAGTCCAACTCAATGACATACGGTACTGTATTTATTTTCTAGGAATGGTTAATGTCAGTGTTGATCAGACTGTTCATCCTGTTGTCCTTTCTTAACGTAGCAATTTGGTAATATTTGTTGACAAAACTATTGTCAGCAAATAGTCAGTGAGGTATGATGTATCATAGTCTCAAACAGTTTAGAACTATTCAAGAAAATAATTGAATCTTCAAATGCCTGTCAATGAAAAATCTGTGGAAAACAAAGCAGCCATCACACAGTATAAATTAGAAACTATTTCTTCTCACTTAAACCCATTAACACCCTGATTTCTTAGAGAATATTAATAATTTAATGACCTCAGCCCCACATCAGTACACAGCACTTCATGGGGAAAAAAAGAAGACACTGAGGTATTGGCTTTGCTGAACTCATTCATTGGAGTGGGATTTTTATTCAAGTTTGGGGAACTAAGCCCACTGGTGATTAATAGGAAAAATGAGAAATTGATTTAATTGAATATTATATTCCATGAAGTATCATCACTAAGTTGTGGAAAAAGTGTTTTCTATAAAAGTTTGCTGAACCACTAAGGAGGATAAAATAAAATTTAACACTGCCTTCTTATTGCAGGGTAAGCTTGGTGTACCTGGATTGCCAGGATATCCAGGAAGACAAGGCCCAAAGGTGAGCTGTAAATGAGCTGTATATCTTGTGCTTTGACATTAGTTGCAATGGCAGTTATTTTATTAGTGTGTTTGGGGAAGCAGGGTGTGGGCATCAAAGCAAGGTCCATTTTTCACTTTTTCTTTCTTGACAATCATGTTCTAAAGTAAAATCTTTAAAAACGTTGGATTCTGTAAGGCAGGCTCTTTAAGGAGCACTATCTTTCCTATTCTTAACTATACTGCCCTCAAACCTTTGCCATCCTCTCATGAGTTGTGTTTTTGTGCAAGCAGCAGACTGGCATTTGAAAACAAAGGAACTGCTGATACACTTGAAAGACAATGAGCACTATATTGACCGCTAAATGGATGCTGATAGTGATGGGAATTTTCCATGTGGTATGAGGATTCCGTTTGTGTCATCACTGCTTCTTCCATAGAATAAGCCATATTTCTTTGAAACATATAATTTACAATTTTCATCATGTTTTCCTTTTGCTTCTGTTAAGACAAACCTGACAAAACCCAACCCTTAGTTGATTTATGTGCCTACATCTATCCTTCAGCTATCTTTTATGTTTTGATTGCAAAGAAAACCATATAGGTGGCTTCCGGTTTGAGTGAAGGCTTATATTTTCAAAACATTTTTATGAAACATATTTTTAAAAAGGCCATCCTAACACAGCTTTAGGAAATGGGCATGCTAAATTAATTGCAAGTTCTCTTTTCTAAGATTAGCAAGAAAGAAAAATAATGTTACAGACATCTCCTAGAGTAGAGGAGGCCATTAGGGAGACATTGCATCTCCAGACTGTCTCAAAGATGAGTCATCTAGGGAAATTTCACAAGTAAAAGAATCCCTTACCCCTTCTACACAAATGAACAATCAACCTGCAGTAAAATCCTCAACTTTACTCTACTTTGGGATCTATTTTTATTTTCAAATTTGAAATTATGCTTTTTTTGGAAGAAATACAACTTCCTGGCTGGCTAAGCAAAGTGTTTTTCTGACTCTGGCCTATACTTTGGCCCTTTTCAGTCAAGTGAATGAACTATCTGAAGAATGCTTATTCATTGAACTCTCTGTGTTAGTGAAAAATATCAAAACCATCTATGGAAAGTATGCATGAAAACTATTCACCTTGAGAGACATGGGGTTTTGCTTCTGTTTCTTAACTCATATGTCTGAGATTTCAGTCTCTCTTTTTGTTCTCCTTTCGAACTGTCTTTTGAAAAGTCTAAGATCAAAGAGGTCTTACATTATTCAGTTCTAAGAACAAAAATGATGTAACACTTCAAATAAAAGTTGATTCTTTTTTCAGCAAAGACTTGATCAAGAATTTCATTACATTAAATTTTTATCACATTAAAATTGAAAATAGTTCTCAAGCTGCATTCACTGTTTGCCCTTCTAATTTGTTGCTTAAACTTCCAAGAAAGAGTAATGACAGCTACAATATGTCAACTCACTATAGACTTGTTTTGAATTCACAGTCCAGTTCAAATGAACATAAGGGAGGGAGAAAAAAAGAAGCAGCAGAAAAACATATTAGCTGTGTAAAGCAAATAAGAAATCTTTTGCCACTATTGTCAAGAAGGTTCGCAGCATTCTTTTTGTTGTTGCTTACTTGCTTTTCATTATTTTTCTTCTGAGAATTGTTCTTAGAGTACTGCCATTATCTGATAATTTTCACCATGTTTTTTAATCCTGTTCAGTCCCTCTTGATTAACACAATTGCAAAAAGTACCGTATATACAAGATACTTACAACCAAGTCATGCCTATTAATACCCGGTCATTAGAGATTGTTTTTTCCTCTGGCCTTTTAATTATGAAGAACATGCTCGGGCTTCGAAGAGTAGAATTTTCACAGTTTTATTCACATTTTAAGTTATAACTGGTGAAGAATTTTAAAGGAATTAAAAAAGAAAGGAACAAAGGAAGAAAGAAAAGAAAATCTCTTACTTTTCTCCCACCAGTGAATATCAGTCAGGGTTTCATTAGAATCGGTGTCAGTGAACTTATAGTGCCCCTAAGTTATTAATGGATAATTGGAATGATTGTGTAAAACAAGAATCATTAAAGGGAAAACATAAGTAAGAACAAGAGAAAAAAAAGGAAAAAATACTTATTGACTTTTCAAAAAAGAGCACCAAGAAATTCTATTTTAAGTTTTTGTTATATGCTTTTTATTTGCCACTAAAATACTAATAGCAAGCTGCACAGATATAGAAGCATTATCACAGCAGGGAGTCTTGCCAGTAGTTCTATTGGCTGACCAAACCAAACACTGCTTTGATTTTCATCTCCAGTCACTTAAAAGTATATTTTATCAAGTCTGTCACCTCTTTGACCCCAAGTCCCTTATGACAAATTAACACCTTCACAGGTAACAAGCCTGCTGTCCCTCTGGACCTATATACCAGAAATAAAGAAAATAGTACTGTTCAGATTAGACTGGGCAATTAGCAGAAGGAAAGGGGAGAAAAAAGGAGAAAGGAATGTTGCCTGGAAGCGGTTTCAAGTCAGATAATCTCCTCATAAATTCTGCTTATGAGATTAGCATATAAGCACATGTACAAATTGCATGTATCAGTTAAATTAAACTGGCCAGTAGTCAGCTTACAGTGAATAAAGCACCTGAAGTAGTTTACAGCTCAGTAAAGTAAGTAGAGGACCACAACACTGTTCAGATGTGGCAATACCTCACAATTATTTTGAATGAAGTTATTTTGTAAAAGAATTATTATACTGTGTGGTAACAAGGCCTTGTTTGTTCCTCTTCATTACAAAACAGTTGTTTCTAGTGGGCTGTTACTGATAATTTCTTTCCTACTTTTCAAAATGGTGCAGATTTAATGAATACTTTAATAAGATGACAAATAATGTCCATTCTATACATTGATTTTTTTAATGCATTCTGGACTTGAGGAATTATGGTAAGTTAATTTACAGCTATTCATCAGAGCTGTCATGCTTGCAAGTTTGACGTTTACAATGTACATGACTTTGGAGGTGTGCTTTACATCTAAATTAAATGTTGGCTATACTACTGTTTTGCTATTGATATCCTCTGATATTTGCATTGATTTCTTACGTAGGGATCAACTGGTTTCCCAGGATTTCCAGGTGCCAATGGAGAGAAAGGTGCAAGGGTATGATAATTCATGCTTGCATGACACTTAATTAAGTTTTGGAACTCAGTGCTATGGGAAGTCACTGAAACCTAAGGATACAAGCTACTATCTAAAGAACTATAAAAAATGGCTTTTCACACTTAAGATGAAGCGCTACAGTTATGTAAAACAGGGCATACTGAGACACTAGTTCTCATTCTTTAAGGTATTAATCTAAATATACAGGAACTTGGACACTTTTTCACTGCGCATGCTAACATAATTATATATTTGAAAAAGAGAAAAGAAACCGCCCTTGATGAAGCATATTTTTTGACAGTATAGCTGAGTGAGTTGGCAAGGACTATTTTCCTGTATCCCATGAATTACCCTGCTACCATGCAATTTACCCTCAAGGAAATTCAACTTGTATTTCATAAGTATTCTGATTTGCCACAAGCTTCGAAAACGCAAAATATACCAGACAAGATGAAGAACATGTACTACTACATACATTAAAAAATAGATGTAAAATGACAGGTTTTGCTGCTTTGTTTACTTGAAGCAGGTGAGGGAAAATCTGTTATGCATATTCTTCAAGCTATAAAAAAGAAATATAGGTTAGAAAGGTCACTGTGCTGTTATCTCTAAAGCTCAGTTGAACATAGCAGAATGTGTTGTTAGAAGGATGATGAAATTAAGAGCATGAGTCTGAATTCATAGATGATAGCAACGTAAAGTCAAACGGAAGTAATGTATATCATTGTTCTTAAGAATCCATTTTAATTTGCAGCATGAAAACAAGCAGAAATTCATGATTTTAAGATGAAATATATGAAATCCAATTGCATTTGTGTTGCTTATGTATGGTTTAAATTGTTCTTGTATTATTTTAGCTAAGGTAAAGTATGTTGTTATGGACAGACACAAGCAATAAAACAATGTTCAGTTCATCCTTGTTGGGAAAAATGAGACATGACTGCTAATAAAGATGTCAGATTAAAAAACCAAGCAAAATGATAACATCAAAGAGCAGACTTAAAATTATGAAAATCTAATTATATCAATCCATTATTAGGCCTTCATAAAGCTTTCAATTCAGCTAGAGTACTAACCACATAATTAATACCATCAAACTGCATGTATACTTAAGTATTATGCTGATCGTCAATGAGACAATAACTGCTGGTTTTGTAATGTGAATCAGGTATTACTATTAATCTTGCCTAAAGGGATATCATTGTGTTTTATGCTACGTCGCGTACTGGTACTAGGAAAGACAGTCATTGTCCCTGAGAAGTGCACAAGCTGTGTAGCATTTTAAGAACAACACATAATTTTTTTTGATAAGTGAAATAAAATCAATATTTAAAAAAAAGACACAAGAAAACCCTCAAGAAAACAGGTGTGTGCATTTAGTTGGTTTCCAATGAAAGCAAGCCTTACGCTAAAGAATCTCTGCTGATATCTGTTGCTGTTGTGTTTACCTCAGAGATTAGAAAGTACCAGTCATCAGGTTTCTTTTTCTACTCTCTTGAATTTTAAGCTTCTTTGTATTAGAATCCAATACTAATGCAGAGTCTAAGGAAAGAAATCTGTTGAGTATGATTAGGAGATATATTGAAGCAAAAAATTAAGGGCTAGTATTCTGGCAAGTTCTATATCTCTGTGCAAGTGTGCACAATCCTGGTAGGTACTACAGTCCCTATTTCTGTTATAAAAAAAAAGACAGGCTTGCCCTTTCTTTTCTCTATTAACCTGTGAAACTGTCCATAGGAACCTGGGGACTTTTTCTTCAAGGCTATTATTACATTGGAAAAGATGCCAAGTCCTTTAAACTACTGCAGAGGGACTCTGCTTGTTGTGCAACATCTTCACTACTATTTTAACGTAGTTTAAGATGTTCTAATGCCTATGACAGAAGCTGACTCTGAGGCAAATTTAGTGCATTTAGCTAGAAGTCCCAGTGAATTCAGAAAGATAATAAATTTTAGTAAGGACCATGATTCTGTAAATTGAAATGCAAAGTAGATACTTAAAGATAAAATAACATTTAAACTTAAGGGAGTTGCGTTCTGCCTCCAGTTCAGTAAAAAAACTTTATCTCACAAATACAGTGTCTGCTAAGATGATTTCTGTGAACTTTTCTCCACAGGGATTACATGGCAAACCAGGCCCCAGAGGACAGCGAGGACCAACAGTATGTACTTTTGCTTTGCAATTTAGAGGCTTTCCTAGATTAATTACCTCCACTATACTGTGAAGAATTATTCAGTTTTATTATAGTATCCAATAATTATCATCAAGTGCATCTGTGTTAAATTGACAGGGTCCAAGAGGCTCAAGAGGTCCCAGAGGTCCCACTGGCAAACCAGGTCCAAAGGTAATTGTCAAGCACGCTGTATAGATTGGCTGCAGGCTGTTTCTTTTAAATAAAATAGAGGTCTAATCTTTGAACATATTGTCTTCCCTTTCTAGGGTACTGCAGGCAATGATGGTCCTCCTGGCCCACCGGGTGAAAGGGTATGTGAATGCTATTTATGTAATGTTGTTTTTCCCACTATGTAAGAGTGTGATTTGAGGGTGGGAGGGTTGTTTTATTTTTAGTTCTCCCTCTCACGTCTTTACCCTTCTTTGTCCAGAGTAACCAGAATGAACAAAACCTCAATTCCAGTGATGCTTTTCACAAAGTTATGAATGGAGTAGCTGAAGTTTGCTAAAAGCTTCTCCTATCTGTAGCTCAGTTCTGTACACAAAGAACACAAAGAATACATACACACTTTGTATTATATCCATGCACTTTGTATATATCCCTGTAAATTACCGTGTAAATTACAGTTGTACTTACCAGCTTATGCTCTTAAGAATTCCCTATTTACTGCAGCTTACTGCTTGTTTATTGGATTTGCAAATCACTCAAGCCACCTTCAGATGCTTCTTTGTTGAAGCAGCTGATTTTTTTCATTCTGATCAGCTAAGAATTCCCTTCAACCTACTTTCTGCATGATTGAGAAATCCTATTGTGCTTGCTAAAATAAAATTTTCTGCTTGCTATTATCTTACGAATCAATACACAAATCCAATATACAGTCAGTCCATTACACAGCAGTATATAGAAAAACAATATTAATAAATCAGATTTGTAATAGCAGCACTTGAAAACCAACTCAGATAGTTTAAGCAGACATGCTCTCTGCCAAAGTATTTTTGCAAAGCTTAGGAAACTTTTCTTTTGTAGTCATATTTCATTAAACTGCAAACCTTTTCCATGTAGAGAATCTATAAATCCTTTCCCAGTACCCACCCCCAAGTCCCAGTGATCTCCAGAAGTCTTACGCTTCAGGAGGGAGCTCCTTGTGCATTTTCCCCTGCTCCATAATGTTGCTTTGTTACACTATTTCCTTGCTGAACACATGCACACTTGGTGTAACAATCGTGGCAGAACAACAGCAAACTGGTTTTGCTAGAATGACTAAGCAAACTGAAAAAGAAAAAGGCCATAGGATCAGACCACATGGTTTGATTGAGTTGATTACTGGAGATAAGGACATCCATAAAGCTAATAACAAAGGTATAGCGTGGGTGTGTTCTAGAAATCTCAAATTTTCAGTTTGTGTGTCTGCAGAAAGCAATTAAGGTTAATTTTGTTTGGATTATCCTTAGCAGTTGCAAGTACCATATTAATAACCATCTGTCTACTATAAACATGCAAAGGAATGCACATACCTGCATATTTAAGGTGACATTTTTCTGCTTAAGAAAAGGATTCCTTTCCTTTTGACTGAAAGCCATTAAAGCATGTGCCAAAAAAATTAATATCAAGTACACTGGAAACAAAAGTTTTAGTTTACTAAAAACCTTTCATACACATCATTTTAGCTCTTTCATTCCTGAAGCAGAATATTACTTAACTTTCCAAGAGACTGGTTAGTGGAGCAGGATAGTGGTTCTTGCAGTAAGGAGGAGAAGTAGGATAGAACAGAAGGAAAGTTGAGGACTGGAGGACTAGACTGTAGCCAGTACATATGGAAGGCAGCACTCCAAGGAAGGCTGCAGTAAGAAATTGAAAGTACCTTGATATCAAGCGAAAGACAATGTACTAAGTGGAACATGGACAGCAGGAATAAGTGGAAAGTTTGAGTGAAACAGGAATGACATGGCGAGTAAGAGAGACACAGGGGCAGGAAGCTGGGATTCAAGAGAGGAATGAGTTAACTAGGATGTTGGATGTAAAGAACTAGGCGTAGTCCAAGAAAGGAACCGTAGGTTGTTTTACACCGAGAAGGAACATCAGAGGCAGACTCCCAAAAGTTGAATAGCAGAGCCTCGTGAAGGAGGAGTTTGCTGGCAGCTCCAAGAGGTTATGAGGAAGAGAAGCTGAGGGGGCTGAAAACAATGAGCAGATCAATGCAAGATGAAGGCATCCCTGGAGAGAAATTGATTAGAGCAAAGAAATGAAGAATCACAGAGCACCACATCTCATATTACTTGTGTAATATAAGTGTGAGGTATCTATTTGCTTCCCAATAGGGGTGAATGTCAGTCAAAAAATAAAACTGTCATTTCTACCCCGTTGAGACTTTTTCAGGTACCAGACATGCAAACATTAAATAATCTGTCCTGTGTAGCTACTGTTAAAATGAAATTTAATGACAAAAAAGAAAATGTAATTTTGATAACATGCTGTTAGTATTCTAGTGCTTTTTCTCACAATCCATCAGTCCAGTGCCTTGAAATCTGCAAGCCATATTGTAAATAAAAAAAATGCAAATCTTCTTTCCTTAAAAAGCCTCAAGACATAAGGATCAAAGTACAGTGGGAATTTATGAGAAAGAAGGTGCAACTAACAGTAAAACTTTGAGTTGTGCTCTTATAACCCATTTCCTGAGAGGGACCAATTTCTTTCATATATTTTGTACAGTAGCTGAGTCAATTTTAATAGTTTTCCTCTGTAAAACTCCTCCATTTTTTTGGAGACTTTATGCTTTATGTTATACCCAGAAGCAAATGAGGAAAGGTCATTTGTTGACAGAGACAGCAGAATTAAAAAAAACCTAAATCCTCATACGGAACATATTCGTGTGTTATAGAGGTTTCAGAAATAACCCCACACCTGTTTTGGAAAAGAAAATAAAAATGACGGATAGTGCAGTAAGATCACAAAGATTTCTTCCTTTGCCTAGCACTTCTTAGTTGACTCAGATTTAGTATTACAGTATAACCAAGGTCTGCTCTGGAATAAGAGTCACTTAAGGGCATGTTCTCCCAGGTTGTGCACAAGGGATCCTCTCCCACAGCTACATTTGCACGCTGCTTTGCCTACTGCAGGAGGCAGCCATGCTCTGGAAGTGAGCCTGGGCTCTATTGAACGAGGCTTATGGAACTTGGAAGCAGTTGGTACTTTATCAGAGGAGCAAAAGGGTAGCATAATTTGGGAGATATGACCTCCTGCTTCAAGTCTTTCACATCAAACCAACATTTCTAACATATTTTGACAGCTGATGTCTCAGCAAAACTACACATCATATACCAAGTAGAATAGGATAAAGTCTTGCACTATATGACTAGGGTACATTGCTCTGCTATGGGACCATGTAGAATAAATAAGTTTTTTCAGGTTGCTACTCTTTGACTTAGCACACTAAAAACTAAACAGGACAAATTCTTTTAATAAGTTGACGTAGTCAGCATATCAGCAATAAATTTTAAAAGCTTGCCTCTTTTTTATTTGGTGACAACTTTAGAAACAGTCATGTAAGCTAGTACTTTGTGTAAATATCTATGTGTACAGATGCATGTGGGCATACATGTATGTACACATGTATATGTATATATTTGTACATGTACATACACAATGCACTAACTCACATGATCATCTAACTAAATTTGTAAAACCGTGCTGCATGAAAATTTTCTCTCTCCATATATATGTGTATAGACAGAACTATATAAATAAAATGTTCATGCATCATGGGGTTTTTTACAGCTATCTCAACTATTTTACATGATAGCAAGAATGTTGTATTGAGTCCCTGGTAACTCTGGAAAGCTTAGTCTGTTTGGAAGTTTGTACTGTTGTACTGGCTTGAAATATTGTCAGAGTGTAAGAACTACCAAAGGTGAATGTTGGACTGAAAGTTAAAAAGACCACCAGACTATTAATTAATTCCTATGTTTTATGCAACATAGAAAACAATGTTTCTTACTCACAGTTGATTCCTACTTTATTATGCACCGTTTCGGGGTCAGACACAGACATACTTTATATAAGTAGTTTTTCTTTTTTCTTACTGCATTCCAACACAGGCAGTATTGCTTTTAGGAAATCCCCTCCAATGTCTATGCATGTGAATTGTTACTACCAATATTTATGGCAGTGGAGCTGAGGCTTTATACTTATAAGCAGACATTATCTACAGAGTTCATATATTTTATAACTGAAGCTCGTATATTTTATAATTGAAACAAACTTTTCAGTCCAGTGTCATGGCAGTTAAGAGTAAAATTTTACTTGTTTGGTTGCCTTTATACTAGGGACCACAAGGGCCTCAGGGACCTGTCGGATTCCCCGGACCAAAGGGACCTCCAGTAAGTATCTTCTTAATTAAGTATGTGCAACAACAGGAATGTTATTTTTCATAAAGTGTTTCTGAAAAAAATATTTAAAGATTTATTTAAGGGATGGATTACAAATATGCTTATTGAGCTTCAAGGCTAAGGCAAGAACTCACATATTTGAAATGATCATTGCTGCAGCTCATATGACATTCAGCGTAATATACTAAACTGCAAATTTTCTAGTATGCTGATTGCAATGTCCAGTGACAGACTGAGTTTAGGCAAAATATTACTTTGCCGGTGTATATTTTCCTTTAACAATTGATTCATTGAGGAAAAAATTCAGAGGAAGGAGACACTCATTAATAGCAGAAATGTATAGAAGTAATAGCACATTTGAGCTGCAGCCTGAACTAGTTATACTGGTCTTCCACTGTGTTTCTGCTCATGTGGAGGAAGTACAAAAGCATCAAACCACCTGTGATTTTTTTCACCCATGCATTTGTTATTTTTGTTTCCAATGCCAAAACCTGAAATTTCATCAAGTACTCCTGTAATGTTTAGTTTTGTGTTAACTGAGTCATTAAGCAAAGAAAAATGGATGGTAAGTATAGGGACTTTCCATGATTTCTGAATTTACAGAAATCCATTTTGAACATGCATGCACTTAACAACCTAACAGTCACTCTCCAAGCAATTACTAATGCACACCAGGGAGGACCCAAGGAAAATGTATTATTATAATCATAGTTAGCTGATATAGGAGCATTTAAGCTGTGCTGAATACTGGTCTAGAAAAAACAAAGAGATCAGAGATTCTTACAGCTAACAGCACACCTTTTTTCAGAATTAAGGATGGCTAAGAAATGTTTTGATTTATGTATTTTACAATTTCAGGGGCCACCTGGAAAAGATGGCTTGCCTGGGCACCCAGGACAGCGGGGTGAGACTGTAAGTAAATGTACTCTATTGTGTTAGTGTTGTAAACCTCCAAAGGTCATGATTGTGTGATCAAAACTAAAGAAATAGAGACAACAGAGAAAAGGGGAAGAGGCTGGGATGAAGAGGTTATATAACTGTAGTTTTCTTATGGTTGGTAGGGTAGGCATGAGAAAGCTTTGTTTTGTTTCCATGCTACAAGAGTGAGGTTATTCTTTGCTATGCCTGGTTAGTAACATCACAATGAGCTTAAATAGTCAATAGAAGTAACAGAAATTAATACTCAGATCTCAATTTTAATAAAGATTTGTCACACAATTACTCTATGGTTCTTTTCTCACTGAATGCCATGTAACATAGATAACAATAAAAAGTCTTACTAATGGTAAGCAGGTAGGAAACTCAAAAGCCAACACCTTTGGAAAGTAGGACCAGGAATGATTCAACCTGTGAAAAAAACTTTAAATTTTGAAACTTTATCCTATGTAATCCTCCCAAGAATCACAATGACTTAATTCTGGCAGCAAAATGAAGAAATTAACATGTAACAGTTTTAATGGACTTATTTAAAAAACCTCTCTACTTCTGTAGTGCCAAAACCTTACTCATATCCCACTGTATGGTGGTTCAACCCCAGCTGGCGACTAAGCACCCTGCAGCCGCTCGCTCACTCCTCCCCGGTGCTGGTGGAATGGGGAGGAGAAATCAGGAAAAAAAATCCGTGGGTTGAGATAAGAACAGTTTAATAATTGAAACAAAATAACAACAACAACAACAACAATAATAATAATGATGAAAAGGAAGATAACAAAAAAAGAAAGAAAGAAAACCCAGGAAAGACAAGTGATCACAATGCAATTGCTCACCACCCACTGACTGATGCCCAGCCAGTCCCTGAGCAGTGATCGGTGCGCCCCCCCCAGTCAACTCCCCCAGTTTGTATGCTGAGCATGATGTTCTATGTTATGAAATATCCATTTAGCTAGTTCAGGTAAGCTGTACCGGCTGTGCTCCCTCCCAGCTTTTTGTGCACCTCCTCACTGGTAGAGCATGGGAAACTGAAAAGTCCTTGACTTAGGATAAGCACTACCTAACAACAAGTAAAACATCAGCGTGCTACCAACCTTATTCTCATACTAAATCCAAAACACAGCACTGTAGCAGCTCCTAGGAAGAAAATTAACTCTATTCCAGCCGAAACCAGGACACACTGAAATAAAATAAAATTCTTACTCAGATTTTTCAGAGCTAGAGAAATCCATAAATGAATTTAGAGAGAAATTTTCTCAGTATGTAGAACGTGTTTTGGGCTCCAACTTCACTGGAAATCTGTTAGTGACTGCTGAGTCACTTCTACTACTAGAAGGGGTAGCACAGAGGCTTGGAGTAACACATCATTCTGAAAAACTGTATTTTCTTCTGCTAGTACTGTAGCATTGTAATTCTTTGCAATGGTAGTGGCTTTTTTGTGTGTGAGAGAAACATTATTGACTACTACTTTGTTCTTTTTCTTTGCGATGATGCAAAGACTAGTCTTGTGTACCATAAGAATGAATTTGAATCATTGTTTAAAATGCAGGAAGCTCAAAATTGTTCTTTAGTCTGATAAGAAAAAGCACAGTTACTATTTTCCCTTTATTCTTATTTATTTGAACATGAGCCAGTAATGTGCCATTACGGTGAAGAATGCTAATAGTATCCTGGGCTGCAGTAGGGTGATCTTTCCCTTCTGTTCAGCCCTGGTGACACCAGGAGTATTGTGTCCAGTTCTGGGCTCCTCAGTACAAGAGACAGAGAGCTACTGGAGAGAGGCCAGCAAAGGGACACTAAGATGATAAAGGGACTGGAGCATCTCTCCTATGAGTAAAGACTGATAAAGCTGGGACTGTTTAGCCTAGAGAAGAGAAGGCCTAGGTCAAATCTTATCAAAGTGTATAAATACCTGAAAGGTGTAAAGAAGATGGAGCCAGGCTCTTTTCAGTGGTGCCCAGTGACAGGACAAGAGGCAGTGGGCATGAACTGAAACACAGGAGGTTCCATCTGAACATGAGTGTGGTGGGTTGACCCTGGCTGGATGCCAGGTGCCCACCAAAGCGATTCTATCACTCCGCCCCTGCCCCCCTACTGGACAGGGGAGAGAAAATATAACAAAGGGCTTGTGGGTTGAGATAAGGACAGGGAGAGATCACTCAACCAATTACCGTCACAGGCAAAACAGACTCAACTTGGGGAAAATTAACTTAATTTATTGCCAATCAACCAGAGCAGGGTAATGAGAAATAAAATGAAATCTCAAAACACCTTCCTTCCACCCCTCCCTTCTTCCCGGGCACAGCTTCACTCCCGGATTCTCTACCTAACCCCCCCCCCCCAGCGGCACAGGGGGATGAGGAATGGGGTTTACGGTCAGTTCATCACACATTGTCTCTGCCACTCCTTCCTCCTCAGGGGCAGGACTCATCCCACTCTTCCCCTGCTCCAGTGTGGCTTCCCTCCCAGGGGAAACAGTCCTCCACGAACTTCTCCAATGTGGGTCCTTCCCACGGGCTGCAGTTCTTCACGAACTGCTCCAGCATGGGTCCTTTCCATGGCATGCAGTCCTTCAGGAGCACACTGCTCCAGCGTGGGTCCCCCACAGGGTCCCAAGTCCTGCCAGAAAACCTGCTCCAGCATGGGCTCCTCTCTCCACGGGGCCACAGGTCCTGCCAGGAGCCTGCTCCAGCGCGGGCTTTCCATGACTTCACGGCCTCTTTCAGGCACATCTACCTGCTCCGGTGTGGGGTCCTCCACGGGCTGCAGGTGGATATCTGCTCCACCGTGGACCTCCATGGACTGCAGGGGGACAGCCTGCCTCACCATGGTCTTCCCCACGGGCTGCAGGGGAATCTCTGCTCCGGCGCCTGGAGCATCTCCTCCCCCTCCTTCTTCACTGACCTTGGGGTCTGCAGGGCTGTTTCTCTTACATGGTCTCACTCCGCTCTCCAGCTGCTGTTTCTGTGTGCCCTGCAGCTTTTTTTTCCTTCTTAAATAAGTTATCACAGAGGCGCTACCACTATCGCTGATAGGCTCGGCCTTGGCCAGTGGCGGGTCCGTCTTAGAGCCGGCTGGCATTGGCTCTGTGGGACATAGGGGAAGCTTCTAGCAGCTTCTCACAGAAGCCACCCCTGTAACTGCCCCCCCCCCCCCCCGCCCCAAAACCTTGCCACGCAAACCCAATACAAGGAAACACTTTTTCACTGTGAGGGTGACTGAGCACTGGAACAGATTACCCAGAAACGTTGCAGAGCCTCCATCCTTGGAGATATTCAAAAGCCAGCTGGACATAATCCTGGGCAGCCATGTCTCAGTGGCCCTGCTTGAGCAGGGCAGTTGGACCAAATAACCTCCAGAGGCCCCTTCTAACCTCAACCATTCTATGATTCTATGATTGCTTGATTTCACTCATGACTAGAAATGAAAGATGCAAAATACAATGAAACTATGGACACTGCTACTGTGTGATGTTTGGACCAGGTCCCTCTGGGTTCAATCAATACTATGGTTCTCTAATTTTGTATCTCCTTTGGGTTTAGTAGGTTTAGACTGATATAAAACTTGAGTAACTTAGGAGCAAATACAGCTTTTCATTAGCATTGTTTTCTGCCCTGTGTATATGTATACTTGGGCCAGAACTATTTTAAAAATATTTTTCCCCCATGGGTTCTCATGCATATGTTTTTGTAGAAAAACAGATTTTTTTAAAAGCAAAAAGTAGACTTGTTGACTTTTTATCCGATGAACATTTCCATTTCAGATTTTTTAAAAATTTATAAATCAGAAAACTTTCATTGCGCTCACTGGTAAATCAGAGTCTTAAGAATTCTTTTTTATTTAGGCATATATCTCATTAAAGTTCAGTTGCACATGTGGGCATTACAGCAATTAGGGAATTAGGCTAAGAGACATACTCAAGCTTAACAAATTAGAGCCAGATTCCCAGATTGCACTCTGGAGCTTGCTTATGGAATAATAAGCATATGTTGACAGCAACTGAGGTAAGTATTAGTGGAGAAAAAGCTACAGCTTTTTCGCCCACTAAGCCATATGCACTTTGAAGAACTGCCATTGTTTGCTGGAATTCTATACATGGGAACAGTAATATCATGATAAATAATTTGGAATATAAATGTAGGAATAAACTAGGTACTGAAAACCAGTATTAAGTTAGTTCCTCTTTAGAAGTGGTTATCAATTTCAGTGATATCAGTCTCAGGTTGGCAGGAGGCATTATCTGCAGAGATTGTTAGATTGTCTGGTTATGCAAGAATTTGGTGTTTCATGCCTGTGAAAGGATAAAATAGAAATACACTAGCTGTTTCATCTATTAGAATTAATCAAGGACCTTCTTACTACAGTAAACTCAGTTTTAATAAATTGTCTTTCACAGAAAACAAAAAAAAAATGGAGGCTAATTAGGCACTTAAAAACACATGCATGAGACATTAGCATAAATTTTTTAGTACTAAATATTGTAGATGAAACCATGGGATGTTCAGGTCATCTTGAGTATTTGCTGCTGAAATCTTTGCTTATTGCTTCTTTTACAAATCTGAATCTGTAGGAATAGCTAAGCTGGTGACATAAGAGAGAAAGCAGAGTAGTAAAATCATCATTAGCATCAAGAATCATTGAATATACTGCAAAGCATCAATGCATTCTGCAAACCTGGGAATAGCAGGTCTTCTCAAGGTACTTTCAGTAAATGGGTAATACTCAACATTCCTTTGTCTTTCCTTACAATAGGCTTCAGAAGAAGCTTTGAGTGTGTAAAGGAAGGGGCCCATGAATGATTCCATCTGTAGCAGTTCTGATTTTCAGTCACTAGAGCAAAGGGGTACTTCTGTATTTGTTTTTAATGTGGATCATTTCAGAGGTCTGAGAGAGAGTGCGTAAACAGTTATGCGCCAAACTGAACCATGATAACATCTGGCTGGCAGCAAGAAGAGAATCAGGTTGAGGAAGGTAAAAAAAAGCTGAAACCGTGTCTGATGGAATGGGGCAACTGTCAATGAGACTGTGCCCAGAGGAATGCTGAGCGGGGCCTAATGTTTGGAAGAAATATGGGCCAGATGACACCTTTGTTGTTACACAGGTGAGCAGAGTAGGAGGCAGACAGAGGCTGTTAGGCAGGGGATACTATGTGGAATCCTACATGTGATGCAGCAGTGAACGCCTTCTCCTAACTTTATGCAGCAACACACTTCCAATATTTGAAAGAAACAATTTAGCACATTTCAAAGATACATTAAACAGTGCTACTATTAAGTGAGGTTTTCATTCAGCTTATTGGCTAATTTTGGACAGAAGTCTGGGGCTACTGATTAGAAAATGAAAATTCTGTAAAATTTGCCAGTGTTCTGAAAAACCGTCCCCAAACCATTTCCATTCTATTCTCTGCTTCCCAGTTTTTGTCATCATATCAATTTCTCATTAACTTCATTCTTTTTGTGGCACTCATGCTGCCTTTTTTACCGTCTCTAGATAAAATTCATCTTCACTGGATCTCTCTTTCTTTTCATTTTCTTTCTGTCTAACCTCCTCTTTATCTTTAATGCTCCTCCAACTTAATCCACCATCTGTGTCTTTCTTTAAAAAGCATTTGTATGTCTGGCTTTATGATTCATAATGTATATATGTAAAAATGTATTTTCAGCTGTCTTTTAGCTGCATCATTTACACATTCAGACTCACCTAATCAAGTTCACCTAGAGAAATCTGTAAAATTTACCGGAATTTTTACTGCTGTACCACCTCGGAGAGATTGGAACTGATAGAGATAAGAAAGATTAATCAGTATTTCACTTCTAAGTATACAGACGAAAAAAGAATTCCTCATTTTTATTTCCTGAAGAGAAGGAATGTGTGACATGGAATTTCTTTTTCTCCTCTTCAACACAGATATTAATTTTGCTCTTCTATATCTTGTCCTCGGTAATGCAGTATTCTATAATTATTTCACAGGGTTTTCAAGGAAAAACTGGTCCCCCTGGTCCTGGTGGTGTTGTTGGCCCTCAGGTACACCATTTAATTTCATGCTTAACTTCATAAGACCAATGTTTAATGGTCACATTATGGCTGAGGCAGTTGCTTTTGTTGTATTAAAAGGACTATACTGATAGTTATATTAACTTTTGTAACAAATTATGCATAACAATTTTAGAAACGTGTACTTAGTATTCATCAGTGATTCCACAAAATATGCAAATGTTGGGGTTACCTTTCCACTTCCTTTTTTGTGTGCTTTCCTCATGTGATTATGAAGTTGGTGGTTTACAGAAGTCAAGGCGGCAGAGTTCTCTACCATGAAATAGTTTAGAAAGAACAACATGTGACTTTCTTGTCAGAGGCCAAATTTCAGTCACTTTTAGATTATGAAGAGATTAACTGTCAACATTTCATTTGATCTAATCTTACTTATTTGCAACAAAATAGAGCATTTGGATTGCATGAGCATTTTTTAGATAATTCCCTCAGTGAAAATTCTCTGCTAATGAATCTGAAGAGATATCTTTCAACTCTTCTACCTTCCACTTCATATTATTCAGAAAAACAACAGTACAGACAGTGTTTCAAGA
The DNA here is from genome assembly GCF_900496995.4 of Aquila chrysaetos chrysaetos. Classification (NCBI taxonomy): domain Eukaryota; kingdom Metazoa; phylum Chordata; class Aves; order Accipitriformes; family Accipitridae; genus Aquila; species Aquila chrysaetos. The sequence goes on from NC_044015.1 coordinate 20,586,340, forward strand.
CAAGCTTAGTACATGGATTTCCCTCCCACGTCCTTTTCGTAATCTCCTCCCATACGTGGATACACGCTGTGTTTTAAAGTTTCATTGCTTAAGGAGCAAGGTCAGGATTTCACTCTTTGAAAGCTGTACAGACATGTCTGCAGGCAGAATGCAATGCAAGATTTATTTTATAGGACAAAGATATTTTGTAAGTAAGTCAGCTTTGCCTGGAGGGAAGGTGAGGAATGTATGCTAACCCATGGTAATATTGTTTTGTAACAGCTATTCATAACAGCTGAATATTAAGAATCTGTTGTTCCTCCCCCCCCGCCACAAGACATTAAATACCTTGAGATGACTGAAGTTTTATTTTTGTGCTCAGGGTCCTACTGGTGAGACAGGCCCAATTGGTGAAAGAGGTCATCCAGGTCCTCCTGGTCCACCAGGTGAACAAGGCCTCCCAGGTGCTGCAGGAAAAGAAGGTGCTAAGGTATGATGTGGCTTTGGGGAACAAATTGGAGGGGACAGATAAATTGCTGACAGTCTCACATTTCAAATCATCAGGCAGAACATGCAGGATAAAATCAGAACATACAATGTAAAATCACAATTGGCACATTTCACCCAGAAGGATTTTGAAGACTGAAATATTCCAATTTTAGAGCTGTTCTGCTTCCATTGAAATAATGAGAATTCTCGTGAGCCAATAATTAGTTTTTTATAATAAAAAATAAAAAAAACAGTTTACATATACCACACATTCACTATGGAAATACATAGTAATGACATGTTCACACCAAAGTGGAAAATTGTACATTGGCATTTACAGTAGGATGTGTAGTACTGGCTACAAGGCGGAATTTCACTGACCACATTTAACTCTTTGCTTACTTTTTGGCCACCATTGGGGGACAAGAAAAATATTCCTTATCTAGTTACTATGTAATTCTGTTCAACCTTCCATTTTAAATGGGCATTGTAAATTTTTAATGAATGTATCTTTAAACATATTTTTATGGCTTGCTGTGTTTTTCACTATTTATATTCTATAACTAATACTGTATTTTGTCAAAGCTTGTTATAAATTTAACCATATTGATAGACTATTGTACTGAAAATATTAAAAGAATTAGTGGTTGAATAGGTGGGGGCATAATCTTTTTTGTCATTACTATAACTGGGATCTGGTATTTCATTTTCGGCACTTATTTAATAACTAACATAAGCATTTTAAACATCTTTTTTTTAATCAAAATGTAATATGTTTCCAAGGGTGACCCAGGCCCTCAAGGCATTCCTGGGAAAGATGGACCAGCAGGTCTTCGTGGTTTCCCTGGAGAGAGAGGCCTTCCAGGTGCTCAGGTATGATACAAGCACTAGAACAATTGTCATGATGTTTCTAAATGCAAGAAACAATGGATTAAGTCTTTTATTTCATGGAACCTTCTACTGTGCTTAAAAATGAATGCAATAGGAGAACAGACATCAAGCATCCAACATTGTTGAATATCGTTGGCAATATAAGCAAAAAGGAATTTTTTTCAGTTTTTTGTCTTTGGATTTTTACATTCTTCCTATTACATGTGTTGTAAAAATAACTCTGGAACTTTCCAGTGTAAGAAATAAGCTTTTTTTTTTTTAATTTTTTAGGGTCCAGCTGGTCTGAAAGGAGGGGAAGGCCCACAAGGCCCACCTGGCCCAGTTGTAAGTAAACATAATAATTTTATGGAAATATAAACAGTATTACACGGGCTGCAGTTCTTCATGAACTGCTCCAGCATGGGTCCTTTCCACGGTGTGCAGTCCTTCAGGAGCACACTGCTCCAGTGTGAATCCCCCGCGGGGTCCCAAGTCCTGCCAGAAAACCTGCTCCAGCATGGGCTCCTCTTTCCACCGGTCCACAGGTCCTGCCAGGAGCCTGCTCCAGCGCGGGCTTTCCATGACTTCACGGCCTCTTTCAGGCACATCTACCTGCTCTGGTGTGGGGTCCTCCACGGGCTGCAGGTGGATATCTGCTCCACCGTGGACCTCCATGGACTGCAGGGGGACAGCCTGCCTCACCATGGTCTTCCCCACGGGCTGCAGGGGAATCTCTGCTCCGGCGCCTGGAGCATCTCCTCCCCCTCCTTCTTCACTGACCTGGGGGTCTGCAGGGCTGTTTCTCTCACATGTTCTCACTCCGCTCTCCAGCTGCAGTTTCTGTGCCACAGTAACTTTTTTTTCCCCTTCCTAAATCTGTTATCACAGAGGCGCTACCACTGTTGCTGATGGGCTTGGACTTGGGCAGTGGCAGGTCCATCTTAGAGCCGGCTGGCATTGGCTCTGTGGGACATAGGGGAAGCTTCTGGCATCTTCTCACAGAAGACAACTCTGCAGCACCCCCCACTACCAAAACCTTGCCACACAAACCCAATACAGCTGCGTCCCCTTTGTACAACAGCAGTTCACTCATACAGTTGACCCACATAATGTTAAAAATACTGCTGGTGTTCTGCATAGCCTAAGCTAGCTTTTAAATATGTGGCATCACTACTTTTGTGCCCTTATTACTGTACCTAATATTTTGAACCATATACCGGCCTATGTGTAAGTTTTGATTCATTTTAACCCATTGTGAAACAGATTCTTTCTGTTTACATTGGGTAGCAGAATGTTTCATCCATAAAGAATGAAACTGATAAATATTCTACTCATCTTCAGTAATTTCTGTATAGTTGGGAAATGTCACAAAGCCTATTTCTTTCCACCACTATTTTACAATCTTTTATTTATTTGCTATCATCTTAAAAAAAAAAAAAAAAGTTTGAAGACAGTCCTCAGACTCTATTGAGATTTTTCACTCAGAGTTAGGAGACGTCAACATAGTTAAAGAAGAGAACACATCTTAATCCTGTTTTGAAGTGCTTTGAAATTGGAACAGAGAATGATATAGTAGCAGGCATTGTACATATTTTTTTTTGCCACAGTATCTACATTGAAAAAAATATTTTTCAATTAGTTTAGATTCTGTAGGAAAAGGGAAAAACTGTAGAGCAAGATTAAGAACTTTGAGAAAGTATGATGATCATTGTAAAAAAGAATCTTATTTTGGAAAATAGTAACATGCAACTTGAAATCTCCCATTGAAATCCAAGGGAAAATAGATCATGCAAGAATATCAGAATGGCTTATTAACAACACCATTTTATGAATATGTAAAGAAATGATGCATTATACAATTACATAAGAATTTCAGAAGATAAGATGATTAAAACCATCCATTACTTTGAAGACTTTATCTTTACTGTACTTCTTGTGTGGAGCATGCCTATACATGCATGATCAATGAAACTCTTACAAATTATGTTTGCCTGGCTAATAAGAGCTATGTAAATCATGTCATGCAGTAATATTCCTTCTCAATATTTTAAGCTCAACATAGGCATAAAAATCTCTTTGCCAACTTTTTGTGTCGTTGTAGTTGTTTTTTTCTTTATGATTATGATAGAGAGAAAAGCAGTGATACGTACTCATTCCTCAAAACCAGTAAATAATTCTCCCTTCAGTAGTGTGACTGGGCTTTTTCTGGATGGTCCTGTGCTCAACAGTTGTTTACATTTAGAATTTTGTTTCATGTTTGGACTTCTACTATTTATACCTCTGCTGCTTCTTTCACGTCAGTTTCTGGCAGTTATCCACTGAAAGGTATTATTTGAAGTACGATAGGCTTAAACTTACTTATTCTCTGTTGTCATTTTTTATGCAAGGAAGTTCTACAAGGATGCACTGGTGTTGAAAACATGGTACAGTTATTCCCAAATGTGAATTGTGTAGATTTTGACAGTCATCTTGTCAACTTATTTCTTTCATTCAGTGCAACTGAAGTAAAAAAAAAAAAATCAGCACAGCTATTCCCGCTACATAAAAAAGTAATGGAGGAGCTGAAATTCTATGTATTTCAACAATAAAGCTCTCTTATGTTGCTGCAATTCATATTAAGATTAGAATACATTAAACAAGGAGGGAAAAAAACCTTAATATAAAGGTTCTTGCTTTTGGATTATTTCTACATTATTGGAAAAGATCTGCTATAGCACACTTTTCAGATTTACTTCTTGATTTCTTAATACTTGGTACTTGAATTCTTAAAATTAATTATCAAATTCTTAATGCCCTTAAGAGTCTATTCTTTAAGTCAAGAACTTGCATTTGTGATTTACAGTTCTTCTTTACACCATGCAGTACATATACATTCCCAAAAGGCACCAAAACAAGGTAGCTGGGAATGGAATGGAATGGAATGGAATGGAATGGAATGGAATGGAATGGAATGGAATGGAATGGAATGGAATGGAATGAAAGCTAGTAGGGAGAGTCAAAAGGGATACCATCCCACCCCATCTGAAGAACCTGAACTGTTAGAAGAAAAGATGAATCAAAATCAAGAAAGCATAGACCAGAATAGTCTCTTCAATCTCAAGGTCATATCTTGGTTTTTTTTTTAAAGGAGGCCCTAAGGCTGCACTAACCTCTCAAGCAGATAATTAGTTCAGGTGCAATGAACCAGAACTCTTCTGAGCATGGACAAACTGGACAGCACAAGCATACCTGACATTTAACACACCCCACTTTCCCAGACAGGATGCCCACACAGTAGCTGTGCTGCTAGTATCATAGTTTCTCATAAATATGCACCACGTAAGGTTGTGAGGCAAAAGCGTATATCTTGTTTAGTGATGGTTGTCCATATTCTGAAATACATGTGTTTGAATTTAAATTCAGATGATCCATGTTTTTCTAATTCTTATAGGTTGTGTATACGTTAGTGTTTTAGTTCAAAACATCAGAACCTTTTTGAGGTTAATGTCTCAATCATCCTCATTTACCATCCTTTGTTTCAAATCATGGAGCTCTCTTGGAGCTCATGAACAGTATTGCTTTCATGTGAAACTAAATTGGAAGAGAAATTCCAGGAGCACTTCTAATACCCACCAGCTAATGGGAGTTCAGTGCCAGACTAGAATTATCATGAAGTATAGTCCAGAAATATACAGAGTATGGGTGTCCGGAGCACATTACCAACTGCTTCTTCACTTTATAAATCCATTCCTGTTGTGGCTATACTTCCTGCTAAGGTAAACATAGTCATTGAAAGAATCACTTAGGAAGCTCAGAATTTTTTGCATATTGTTTTTCTGATCTTTGAGAAATAGATGTAGGTGTAGCAGGAATTGTGAGCAGAGAGGAAAGAGAGTTTGAAGGGTAAACTTTTTTTTTTTTAAATATACTTTGAGTTCACTGTAGTGCAAGAAGGCCACTTAAGGCACAAACAGCACCAAGCTGACCCGAGAGCATTCCAGAAGTTCTTAGTGGGATTTTCTTTCTATTTCATCTTTAATTACTAACTTGTTATCTTCAAAGTGTTTTTCAGTGAAAAAAGATGCATAGGTGCTCTTAATACTGGGTTTCTGTGCATCTGCAAGGACCACAATTAAACCACAATAGTTTGCTTTTTTTCACAGTAGCTCATAGCAGACTATGAGCATCAAATAGTCCTAAAATATTTTCCCATCTATTTTTAGACAACAGAGGCTACACACAGAAGTGTAATTATAATGGAGTCTTCATATGCCATTTATAATAGGAAGAGAATTCATGCCACTGGATGATTTTCCTCCAATTCCCTGCCAATACCAATTGCTTCTAACTAGCATATACAGTCAATTATAAGCTTTATTTGGCTAGTGCATACCAAACAAATGACTGCTCCAAATACTGTGAATGCCAATTACTGTGCTTAGAGGGATTTGGACAAAAGAAAGAGATGCATGAATGCACTCCAGAGCAAGTTTTTTTGTTGTGGTTTTTGTGGTTTGTTTTTTTTTTTTTTTTTTTCTTTAACAGTTCTCTTTTATCTGCTATCTTTATCTTCTGTTTGTTTTCTTCCCTTCTCATACTACTGTGTGGAATGCTGAATGCAGATGAAAGAAAGCTCTTTGGAATGTCAAGCAGTCATTTTTCATTAGCTTATTTGGGAAAAGGATGCCCAAATTGGACTCAGAATAAGCCAGCTGTAGGCTACCCAATTATCAATACTGAGCTATCTAGAACTATCTTCCTCTATCTGATAACATTTTTCAGTCATGGGGATCTTCACTTGTTGAGCATTTTGTTAAACATCAGTAAAAAGTATTGCTACTACTATGTGATCTATATGATACCTGTAATTACATATCTCTCCGCAGAAAGTGAGATAAAAATGGGTTACTAATGAGTTTATAGTCTGTATAAGAGAAATACAAGACAAAGCATGACAATTCCATTCTGTAGAAAAGTTCTTAGAAACCCCCATAAATTAATAAAAAGATTCCAGGATGTGAGTACCTCTGCAAGACCACAGGTTAACAAGGAGTTTAGTAAAATAAGGGGATTGTTTCATAGTGGGACAGAGCGACAAAGAAAGATAATGAACATAGAAAGAGAGAACAGACTGAAGAAGCTGCCTAAAATGCTTTTCTGAGTTGTGACTATAATTTAATGTGTTCTGCTTTGATCAGAGGCCATTCTCACAGAGAAATGAGAGGATCCTTGAAATCAGAAGGTGTACTTCCTGTTCATAACTCATGTGAAATTTAAGTATAACAAATAAAAATGATACAAAGATAAACCTAACAAGTTGGCTGAGTAAAAAGAACTACTAGAAATTCTGGCCACTGTTAGTGTCTGCTGTCTGATGTAGGAAAGATCTATGAGTTATCTAGAATTTTTTCCTCTCTATTCTTGCATCCTACTGATGAGATGACCTAAAATTGTTTAGCTTATGAGAGCTGACAAGATCAGAGACCATGGTAGTATGGCTGCAGGGTAGTGAATTTTTCTTGTTGAATTCACTGAGTCTTAGAAACTAAAATAACAGAAATAAGACTGAAACTTAGGCATCTACCCTGACTTAAAAAAAACCAACCAACATCTGGAAGGATAAAGTCATCTATGAGTCCTGCACAAATATCTTTTTTGAACACTCATGCAAAATTAAGTCTTACTGAGATAATTTGCAAAAATATGTGGAGCAACCGTTCAGCATTCTCTTTTGCCACAGTTATCTGGAGGGAAAAGCACCTTATTATGTAATTAGTACTAGTTATGCTGATGAGGTCAGTCCAGGAAAAGTATGTCATGAATAAAAGCAAAAAATTGGTCCCTCATGGGTGAAAGTAGCTTAAAATTCCAATGTTCTAAGAGCCAGCAAATTTGATCTTGCTTAAACATGGAAAAAAACTGGCTATTCAGAACCTCAGGCTACAACACATTACTTAGCCTGATTCAAAGGAATCGACTCACAGACGAACTGTAGGCCAAAGCACCTTTATTTTCACCGACAGGGAGAGCATAGGGTCTGCACCCTACAAAATGCACCTCCACCGAGGTAAAATTTCAGTCAGCTTATATAGCATTTTTATCAAACATTCCATACATTTTGTGGTTAATCCCCCAATAAACAAACAGTTTGTGGTTACAAAACTTTAGTGCTCTATTTTGTCTATTGTAACTAGTTTTATGGTTTCCTAGATAGCAAGGCATATGTGCCTAAAGGCAGCATATCATACCTCTGCAGAGGGGTAGGCCACTGTTTATGGTTAGCCAAGTTAAAACATCTTAAAAAAAAACCCCAAGAACTCACAGTATTTGCTAACTCATACTTATGCTAAGAGCGGCCTAGTTATGTCAAGCAAACCTTCAAGCCATACTCAACTCCATTCCTTAATTCAAGCCATTCCATAATGTATCACCCCTCTTCCAGTATTTCAGTTGGAAAAGTGAAATTATCAGTAAATTTGAAGTGTTACAAACTATTTAAGCTGAAAAGCTGGGGGAATATTACTGTATAGCAAACAAACATTTAACAGTGCTCTATTGATACAAAAAATGTAAATTATTTAAAAGACAGAAAACAAAGATGCTGCAAAAGTGCGAAAATATAGAAATTTAGAGGGAGAGGACAGCTTGCTTTGCTTCTCAGTTTCCAGTGAGTCCACAAATGTCAAGGTTAACTGTGTTGCTATTAGTGAAATAGTTCTTCCCATCAGACTTGTAAGCACAAGACTAGCTCATACGTAGTATATAATGGAACAGAATACTCCATTGTCTTTGTTCCCATGCTGCCCTATCCACAGGAAGGATGTACAGCATCTCGAATCCTCAGGAAGTATCAGGACTGGCAAAGCTGGATTTCCTGTCAGAGTTCTCAGCCAGTGATGGTACAAAAAAGCACAAAGAAGCTCTACCATTCTCCACACTGCCTGCACACAGGAGAGCAATATGCTTCTGTCTCCCTGCACATGCTGGCTCTTGTGGAGAGAGGAAGCAGCAGCTTAGATGGCAGTTAACCTCTGTATCAAGACCCAGGAAGTTTTCCCCCGTGCTATCATGAATCCATTTCACAAATACAGAAAGAATACCTGGTCAGAATCTGTCTGTGTGATCAAGGAGATATTAGGAATTTGAGTGTAAATGTCTTTTGCTCCCTGTCATTTCTTGCTGTGGTGTGCCTCCAAACAGGTGTCCATTTCTTTGCTTATGAGTTACAGAGAACTTTGGTTATAGATCACTGTTTGGAAATCAACCCAACTTGCAGAAAGGATTTAAAATCAGTACTCCACATTGTGGCTTTTGACTAAATGATGAACAAATATGGATAGACCAAAATTTAACATTTTGATTCTGAAATTCCATTTATTTGAGCAGAAGTTCTAATCTATGCTGTTATCTATTCCCTTGTATCCTTTTAGGAAGGTTTTTTAGTACCAGAACACCTTGTTTCCTTTCCTTTTTCCCCTTCAGCACTACTTAAAAGTATATGCCATCTGTATTCTTAGAAAGCGCAATAAATAAGACAGGAAAAAGTTAGTCCACCCTAGGTGCCTCTTAGTTTTTAGAGCACTGCAGATTTTTACATACCTAGTCATTCCCTCCATTTTGTCTAGTCAGCTCAATTCAGCAGATTGAAAGGTTATGGAGCTTGGCTCTGTGGCAGATTGACGTATTTAAAAGAAAGGTTGGCTTTTTATGGAACAGCCATAAGCCCTACACTGCTTCAAAACAAAGAACCGACAGGGAAGGTAGAAACTAAATTTTCACTTATGGAGGCTTTGGTAGTTTCAGATAGAAAAAAAAACCCCAAACTTATTTAGACAATTAAAGGAATACAGTAATGACAATGATATGACTCATTTAAAAGTGAGGCTTATTGACATTAGAGTAAAAATTATTCCTCTCTGCTATTATTGTCTGTAAAAATATATTCCAGAATACACAATTCCAGTGTGTTTTCCACATACAGCACCTGTCTTTTTCCCCTTTAATTTGCAATATTAGATTATTAACTTTGGGTTGTGGTGTGGGTTAGTTCTGTATTTTAATATTGTGAATATTCTTTCATCAAAGTAGTATGTTAATGTATTTTGGAAACACAGGGAAAAAAGTTCTTGAAAACAGGCTGAAGCACACTCCTATTATAAAGAAAAAATACAGGAGGGGGTATTTAGGAAAAAAAAATAAAATTAGTACTGAATAAGAACTATTGAGTATGAACTTCAGGTTAGTTCTTTCAGTCTTTTTCTTTACTTGCACACATGCTGAATGTATACCTTTCTACCAGCTGGAATCTCACTGAATAGCAGGTATCTTCTCTGTTGACCTGGGTCATGAAAACCACCAACAGTTATCAGGGCTATATCAGAATTCTCTTATACTTTTTTATTTCTTTCCAGGGTTCACCAGGGGAACGTGGAGCAGCAGGCACTGCTGGCCCAATTGGTCTACCAGGTCGTCCTGGACCTCAGGGTCCTCCAGGCCCCGCAGGGGAGAAGGGTGCTCCTGTAAGTAATCAGAGAGTCACATAAAATTATCACAGCACAGATTTTTTTATTCCAGAATGTTACTTTTTCCCACTCTAGTATTTGCCTGTTAAACATATCCTCAGAATACCTGACCTAATACTTTTATATTTACAATTAAGTAAATAGTAATACATTTGTTGTCATACCCTCTAACACCCAAGAAGGGTTAAATCCATTATTATCACAGCAGGGAGTGAATATAATAAAAAAGTTTGTCAAACCAGTCTTTCATTAAAACTTTGTACCCAGCCACTCTGCATTAGAGTACAAGCGTATTTGTCATCGGCTTTCATTATTACTTAGTATAATTTCCCAATACATTCTCTTCCCTTTATGGTTTCCTTTCTGTTGTTTTTTTTTTTTTTTTTAATTTTGTATTGGTAATGTGACTCCCTGTACCAAAATCTTCATTAGTCTCCTGTGATAATGTGGATCACTTCCTTTTCTTCAAAACCAGGGTGAAAAAGGTCCTCAAGGTCCAGCTGGACGTGATGGAGTACAGGGTCCTGTAGGACTTCCTGGTCCTGCTGGTCCTAGTGGTTCTCCCGGAGAAGATGGTGACAAGGTGAGTCATTATAATTGGTATTAGTGCATCTGTGAGAAAATCTGTCAGTACAGTTCTCTGGTTGTAGCTTTCCTCGCAATAAATGCGGCGACGAAGTAACTCTTACCCCTGCCTCCACCAAACTGCCTCCGTCCACTGCAAAAAACCTAAAGAACCCTTCTATAATCTGATGCCATGGGACATTGGGATTTGTGTTCAAGAACTAGTAGACTAACATTTATCCTGGCAAAGAAACAAGGGTGAAAGTGTGGCAAAATAAATCAAGGCAGATGATGTAAAAATTGATTTTTGCCTATTTCAGAAATGTGGTTTGCTGAATGACTAAGAGAAAATATTCTCAGTAAGGTATAGTGATTTGGAACCACTGTTGATATGTTGAGAGTGTCAAAACAATATGTTAGCAGCAGAGGTATTCTGCTGACTTCTGGCAGAATTTAGGACACAACACCTTTCAGGATCATCTTGCATGTTTGCTTGATCCAGCACTGTTCTGTTAGCATAGGGTAAAGGTAAAAACTTTGAGGTTCATTTTTACGATGCATGAGTGTTATTTATCCCACAGAGAGTATTTTCTGTGATTTAATTGTGTTTTCTTATTGTATAAAGAAAACATTTTTTTCTGACATGGTTTCCTGGTGATTTGAATAATTTTGAAGTTTTGAAATATTGTACAATACAGTGAGAAGCAGTAGTTCGGTCACATACAGTTAGATGAGTCTGTAAATCAGGGTGCTTTCATTATAAGTTCATACTGAAGATGACATGAGGAACACAATTTCCTTTATTTAGACCTCAGTTGCACTATACTTCAAAGCCAGGTCTTGTTGCCCTTTGCAGTATAGCAATCAATATCTGGATTAATATGACATACTATTGATCGATACAGAATTGCCCCATTTAGGCCTTCACACTTGAAGCAGCAGCATAAAACACAGAATAATCATATCAAAGGGAACTTTTAAAGATACTGTGATACTGACTTCAGCTAAGTGTGAAGGAAACCATTTTAAAAAAGAAGTTTAACTTTCAACTTTCAATTACAGGGTGAAATTGGTGAACCGGGTCAGAAAGGTAGTAAAGGCGACAAGGGAGAAAACGTGAGTAGTAAAATTCTTTGTCCATTACGTTCTTCATAAATAAAAAGTATTCATGCATGAAGTATGCAGATAGCCTTGCTACATCAATGAACAGAAACAAAGACACACTTCAAAAATGTTTCTTCAAAATAATGTTGAGTTTTAACGCAACACTAGAGGTTTGTATTTATAGAGCCATGCATATATTTAGTATTTCTCATATTCTTTGAGCTTACAGAATCATTAAAAAATACATAGGTAAACTACATTCCTAAGCACGCTTCCTATATAATTTTAATTCATCCATTCTACACTTGAACTGAGAGAGACCAAGAATATACATACATTCTCATACTGTGTTTAAGTTAACTTCACTGACTGGATTGTGTGAACATACCCAGCTTTAGCTTCTTAGCCATAATGATGAAGAATATGAAGACTCAGTAGAGAAATGTACTAATATAGTTTTAAAATTTTTAAAGAATATCTAATTCTTGGAGAGCACATTTCACTGATTGCAACTTTTCAGAACAGCGAAGACATCAGATGAAATGGCTTATACAAGTTTTCAAATATTATCACTAGGCCTGTTAGTGAACTTAGGACTACTCAGGCCTCTACTGATTTAATTTGAAATGTTTTTGTCTTCAAAATTGTTTCTAAAGTTCAAGCACTTCCTCTTTTGATTGAGGCCAGAAATATAAAAATAAGCTTTTTCCACTGTAAAACTTGAAGCTAGAAAGAATAAAACTAGCATTTTTTTCCTGTTTGGTTTTGGTTTCTTTCCCAAAAATTCAGAAAAGGTTTGTTTTCACTTCTGTTCAATTTCAAGATAAACTGGCATTTTAGTTGAATAATTTTCCTTAAGAAAAAATGGACAAGTAATTGCAGAAAGTTTATTATTATTATTATTATTATATTTCATCAATTTTCACAGTTAGCAAAGCTCAGAACTCAACATAGGGGTATTCATAATTAAGCATATTTACTATGTTGAAAACACTGTGTGCTTTTTATGATTAACAACTTATAGAGCACCATAAAAGTAGATTGCCTCTAAAAATTACACCAAGTTTATGGCTTACACATAATCATATGATGTTTTGTAGAACGATACCTACAAATTCAAGCAAATCACAGTTTTATGATAATTTCATAGAAAAAAAAATGTGACAACAACATGTGCAAAAAAATGACAAGGGTTTTTTTTTTAAAGATAAGCTTGTCCTTTTCAATTATTTATGTGACAAAGACTTCTGCAGTTTCCAGTGCAGAAAACACATACTTATCACAATCTTATTTTATTAGATCAAATCACAAGTGCTATAATAAACTATTTGTAATTCCCTGTTAACACAAGAAATGTAATATTACACATATGAATGAGAGAGCACTTCTATTACAAACCCCAGTTTACCAAGAAACTTATATGTAACCAAGCTGTACATCAATTCTGCTTCAGACTAAAATTACTCCTGCATAATCTGAGCTGAATGCTTTGGTTAACTTGGTACAATTAATGCATCAAACTGAAACATTTTTTAAAGTCAGTTTTAAAACTATGGACTTGTTCCGAGCTAAGTGAAAATCAATCCTCATCTATTTGCTGTTGTATTTGTAAACCAGCTGTGGGATACATAGAGATATATGCTGGTCCTCTTTGTCCACCTAAAGAGGTTTGTAACAGTACAGGCCCTGTGTACACAGAAAAATCTGACGTTTAAAGGAAAGGGCAGAGGAAGCATATGAAGAAGGTCGTGGTCCATCTCCACTTTGGGCTTTGCATGTGATCACATGCATACCCTTCTGTTTTCCCCTTTGACATGCCTCTTCATTAGAGATGCTTCTGCATCAGAGAAATTCAGAAAAAAACACATGCTGCACTTTTCTATTTCAGATCATTTTAGCATAACTAGTTATGCTGAGCATTAGACTGTGACCACAGTTCCCATAGTGAGTATCTGGGCATGTTCCAGCAGACCTGCTTTACAAATGAAGTGTCAGCAGCATAATCATTTGAGAACTTATCCTGTACTCTCAGTCTCAAGGTTTAAGGCATTTGGGAATATAATATGTTTTCCTTGAAATACAGGATTCAGTGTTGGGGCCTGCTCAGTTGAAATGAATGTTACCCCATTTGAAGTCAAGTGTATTGAATCCTATTTGCCCTCAATTGCAGTCATTCAACCCTGACAATTTCAGAATGTGTTTATTTCAAATCTGCTTTCCTTTCAACATGTTGACAGATGTATATTGGGGCAGGGAGGAAAGGCCTTGTTGGTCACCTCTGAAAGATTCTGAAGAGGAAGTAAGTACCTAGTTCTGAAATCACAGGACATAAAGAATAGATACTCACAATACCTAGACACCCACAAAAGCCTTGGTGGGCATTTAGAGCCCAATCACAGCAAGGACCCTGAGCAAAGCAGAATTAATCCCTCTTTCCTGTTTAAGAAAAGCTGGAAACATCTTCCAATTCCCCATTGAAACTAACAAGGATTTATGTTTGGGGGTTTAATTATGCTGTGCCTAACAAAAAATACTATGTTGCCATATCCTAGCTAGGGACAGCACGATTTTATTGTTGATGTACATCCTCTCCTGAGCTTCAAAACCTCCACAGCTACCACAGCTGCCTTTATTAACTGAAGATTCTCTCCTGATGATTCTGATCAGTCTCTCCACCTTTGCCCTCCAGAGCAATGGAAAAAAGAGTCTGGCTGTGTGACCAAATAACTTCTCAGTAATCAATTGCAAAGTACTTTCCAACAATACTTTATATCAAAATGAGTATTTACATGAGATTAAAAATGTGTAGATCTCATTCTGGGCCCTGTAAAATGAAGGAGCAGGTAGAAGCATCCTGCAGAGTGTAGAAGGAATCTGTTCCAATATGATTTTAAAAAAAAAAAATCATGCATGCTAATTCCCTTTCTCATGGTAACCTTCCCAGTCCATAGGAGCATTCCTAGGAGTCCTTTTATTTAGATATGTCACCATAAAGGCTAAAAAGCTTTGCTTCACCTATTGCCATCAGGTCTGTGATGAAAAGAAAATTATAAAAGAGAAGAAATACATAGCTTGACACTTCAAACTCCCTAGAAGATAAGATACTCTAAAATATACATAGAACCCAAAGAAAGAGACTACAAGGCTTAAGAAGTCCCTTTTCCTAATCTCCCTATAAAGGGCAGAATAATCTAATTTTAGCCCTAGTAAGGTCTTTAAATCAAAGCACTATTCTGCACTAAATTAGAATTCCCAGCCTAGAAACTGCAGACAACTTCCTTGCCATCTGAAATAGCAGACTAGAACTCAGCCATTGCCAGGTGTAAGGTTTTATACTTTCTTAGCTTCACTCTTTATCAGTCTAGTCTCTCTAGCTGGTGCAAAAAACAGATTCAACCTACCACATAATTTTAACCCCACCATAAACTAGTATCTTGTACTCCCATACTCTATTAGATATCTTCATTACATCACATCTGCATAACTGACTTCTAAATTATGTGCAATATAACTTAGAAAGTTATTCTGTAAGGAGACTGAAAAAAATTAAGAAGTTCCTCTCAGAGACACATTTTTTGCCATTCTGTTGAAGAGAGACTTAATATCAAAGAGAATGTGACTCCCAGTGCTCAACAAGAACTTAGACTTTTTCATGTCTCCTGGAGGTCAAAATAAGCTTTGTGCTGTTGCAATTTCATAAAAAACTAACCCAAATAAGAAGAATTCCATTTAAAGATAGGTTGTTAGATGATGCTTTAAAGGTTGAAGTTTTCTGCACAAATCTCATTGAAAGGTCTGATATTTAAAAACAAAAATTCATTTTGAGTCATGTTTGCATGGGAATCTATTTTAAATATTCTGAAACATTACAAGTGTGCTTTTAATAAATGCCAGTATTAAGTCTATTATAGATGTGCAAATCTGAGTTTTTGAGAGATAAACAAATAGTGATTGTTGGTACTGAATGGAAAAGACTTGTGAATAATGCTACATTCTCTATGGAGAAATGTAGAAATGCTTAATAGACCTTGATTGTGCAAATAGGGTTGTCTCTGTACTTGCTTTTAATCTCATTCCAGATGCCATAATCACTAACTTTTCCTTTTGGATGTTTGTTTGTTGCAGGGTCCTCCGGGTCCACCAGGTCTCCAGGGTCCTGTTGGTGCCCCTGGTATAGCTGTAAGTAGCTTATTCAGAGCAAACTCCAATCTTGCCGTAACTCATCTGATACTTAGAAGTTCTTTGAACTGCATGCTTCTTACTCAGGAATATATTTCAAATCACTATTAACAGTTCTATCATTGTCCCCTTACATGCAGTTTTTTTATTGTAAACAAGCCTGCATAGGTGTTATTTTATTGAAGATTTACAGCAGGGCAATAATTTGAAGGAATTATTAAAAATGAAATAGTGTAAATAGTGAATGGGGCCCATACTTTCACTGAACTTGTTTGATGGTTCATATGACAGTCAGTGGTAAAATCGGCTTGGTACCAGATGCATTTAAGAGTATCTTTTTTTAAAATCCACCTGATAACAGGTGATTGATTTTAATTTTTATTTAGAAGGCTTTGAATTCTTCTACCATGAAGACTGGTAGAACTATATGCTACTCATATTTACCAATATATAGGTATTCAACAGCTAGAATGTTTATGCAGATATGAAAAAGAAGAGCTATTCAGGGAAAATTTTTGTGAGACATGCAGTATTATTTGACCTACATTAAACCAGGGCATATGTTGGTATTCTATTTGCATAACAGATTTCATTCAATCAAGGTGGTGTACATGCATTCTTAAAGACATTAGGAGTGATTCTGAGCCCTCTTGTAGTTGTTTTCCAGTCATTTCTATGGAGCTTTTTCTAGTTTTATCAGACCTGTAATATTTTTGCTTTTCACTGTTTCCAAATAGGGAGGTGATGGGGAGCCAGGCCCAAGAGGTCAGCAAGGGATGTTTGGGCAAAAAGGTGATGAAGGTCCTCGAGGCTTCCCTGGCCCTCCAGGCCCTATTGGCTTACAGGTAAATTCCTTTATTATTTTACCCTCCACCTGTAAGAACCCTGATTTTTGTGGCAGAAACTGAATGAATACTGTCTTCTATTAAATAAATGACAGCATCAGTTAATAAGAACTGAAAGATCCCATATTCATAGAGTTCATGCATAAATAGCAGATGTAATGCTGAAGGAGATTGGTAGGAATCTCTGAAACTGAACTTCTGGCTACCATAAGCTTTAGAATTTCATTCAGTAATTCATTCATTTATAGAGTCCAACAATTTCTGTTTTAACAAGAGCACTTCTTTTTACTGGAGATACATATTTTAAAGAAAAGATTCAACCTGGAGGCATATTTAACATGTCCTAGTTATTTACTGTATTTTCACAATAGGTTTTGGCAACATAGTGTGTTTCTCAGTGATACCATCACAGACACTACTTGCATTCTGACAGATTAGCAGAACTCCATGATGCTTATACACTGCTGGCATCACTGGCAGGTTCCTATAGTTTCATGTGTCTTCCTCTTAAAATTGTTATGAGTCAAAAAAGACAAAGCAAGCATACAGTAAAATGTAGGCTTCTCACTGCTGCATTCAGAGAATTACAGTTGAAAAATCCTGCTTTTTCAAAAATTCAATTTGCTTAAATATAACAAAACAAAGAACAAGAAGTTTAGGACCTTTGATTCATTTCCATGTAATTAACATCAGAGCACAGAGCACTTTTAAACTATTTCTAATCCATGCATTAAGCTGTAATATGAATCATATATACTCTCTTTTAAAAAAATGGAAAATTATAGCAATAGTGTTTGAATATATTAAACAGTATGTCTCCTTTCTATCCACCATGTGTGAACTGACTAATCTCTTTCAGTAAGCCGAACCTTAACCTGTACCTATCATTTTTTAAATTCTATTACATAATGCGGTTCACAAAACTTACAATGGATTTTATAATGTATTGCAAACCTCCATGGAAGATAAACAGTTCCTTACTGCACCAACACATATGTCTTTTGTAGATTCATATTGCCTTTGAAACTGAAAACAACTTTATTTTCAGAAACAATAACTCAGAAAAAATTATTCCTAAATTTTATTATGAATTGTTAAGTTTTTTACTGTTTTAAAGAGAGTGAAATAAAATTATCCTTGTTATTTTTCTCAGATCTAGGATACTGTTTCAACTGATGTTTTTCAGTAAAGTCCACCTTCACTTTTTAAGTTTAATGAGCACTAAGCTACATAAATATAAAAATCAATTAGGTTGACTTACGCAAATGAAATATTTCAAATGAGGAATTTTATTTCTCTGATTAAGATTTTAATTGAATATGTTGGTCCATGGACTGAGATCCCATATTTGCTAATGGTATTGAAGTACCATTGGGAAATCAGGAGTTTCTTTTATTCAGTAATGCAGTTCTCATGGTAATTATGAACTGTTGGGGAGTAACAACTTTCTCTGTCTCATATATAATATTCCATGGTAACTACATCACACTTATTCAGTTAAATTCTACTGATATTTCTTACATTGGATATTAAGTAAAAATGTTCATAAAAATGAACATTGGTAATTTTGAATATTTATTACCTTAATTGTGAATTTCCTTGCTATTTAATTTTGATAGTATTTTTAAAAATAAGGAAGTTTCTAACAAAAGGAGTTGAAAGTAAAGAAAATCTGAAAAACTCTATGGGCCTATCAAGGTTATCTTATAGTCAATTTATGGCAATTTTACTTAAATTTTGAAATATTAAATGACAAACACCTCAGTTACTTCTTGCCAAAAAGAACTGAAAGTACTCCCAAAATACTATGTCCAATAATGCATGAAATATTGATTCAGTGAAATCAGTGGGATTATTTCAGTGTTGAATCAGGAGTTCACCAAATGGCTTTGGAAAGTCTTTTCAAAGACAGAAATATCAAGTAAATGTTTAATTGCCTTCAAAGTTTTATAAATACCTCCTCTACAAGCAGTTGAATGAGCTGTTTATGTTTACCGTGACCATGAGTCATAATGGATAAGGCATTCAACTTTTTAAGCTAAATGTCTTTTTATGTTCACGGGGTAGAACTGAGTGGACTGTTGGCAACTCGAAGATCTAGTTTATTCAAGGTGGGATCCTTCTCTCTGAATATCAGCTCTCTAAAGACTAGTCCAAGCCTAGGCTTCTGCTTTAATCACTCTTTAGAACAATTAGCTACAATATTGTTATTTAAAACACCTCACAGTGAAGGAAAAAGTTAAAGTCAATTCAAATGTCATTTGTTGAACTATTACAAGGTTACAAGAAGTAAACATGAAGAGAGTTAGAAAGTAATAAAACTACCTGTTATCATAACCCTGGCATTACTACTCAGCATGTACTGTAATCAATATGTGTTACTGAAGATTGTATTATCAGCTATGGGCTTCCATTTTAATAGAATATAGTCTAGTATTTTTTAAGATAAGCAAGGATTATATAGAAAAATCACTGTGTCATCACATGACTTAAAGCTGGCTTTTTTCATGCTGATTATCTAATAGTAAACAGGCTTTCACAACCACAATGCACTGACACGTCAGCCAAGTTTTCACAGTAGTAGACAACAGAGACATATATCATTTTTAGAATAGGTATATCTCTAAACCTGGGGAAGTCTTTCTACTGTTCAGATTGTGTCATAGTAGGAGGGCAGCTGAGGAATGGATATAGTGTTGACTAAGTTTATACTTCACACTTTTTTATACAACTTTGTAGCAAAGATGGCAAATTGTGCTTTCCAATCTGGTTAGCTATAGTTTGATAACATACTTTGAAAGTACCAGAATCCAGGAGGTGAAACTTAGAACCAGATCTTAATGTAACATAAATCAACATAATGCTATTGACTCCAGATCCAGGGGATCTGCTCTCTACAGAAGCCAAGCTTTGATCCTACATTTAGGAATGCCCAGCTTAGTGGTGACAGTGCTTCTAGCTGTGGTAACATTATACTGGATATCAGTATGAGCATCAGCTACAGTTTCCTTCTCATGGTGTTTGTTACTAGTCAAACCTGGACACTTTGCTTCTAAGGATATGTTGGTATAACCCAATGCAATGCCTCTCAGCAGGCTTTATTACCTCCACTGGACACCTTATTAAAGCAGTTATACAGCTTCCAGTACTCAGGTAGCTTAGACATCTTTGCATACCACTTCATTGTGCTGCACTGATCAAGTTTTCTTTACATATATATGTATCACAGCATAAATCAAATTATCCAGATGCCCTGCTGGATTCTGGATAACAATGGCAGTGTTTTTAAAGACAGCCACTCTAGCATTTCTGTGTCTGTTTTTTTTTAAAAAATTTCTGCCTCACCTAGTTTAAGCATCCTAGGACTACCTATACATTCGCTGTAATACAAAAAAAATCCTTCTTTTTTTTTTTTTAATGTAAATAAGTTTTGTTTTCTTGTCCGCCACCGCCCTCCCCCCCAAGTTCCCAACTTTCACATGTAGATCTGATTTATATTGTTTCATATTGATTTATAACTCATCATTCCAGGTACCCTACTAATAGTTTTATTTTCTCTTCCACATGCTTTAGGGTCTGCCTGGCCCACCAGGTGAAAAGGGTGAAAATGGTGATGTGGGGCCAATGGTAAGGCTTCTTCCCCATTGGTCACTCTGGAGGACATAAAGATCATCCGTGTATTATTGTCTTTTCTCTGTAGCTCACAATTTGATAAGCTACTGCTGAATTTGGCACCTGAGTAGGAAACATCTTGTGTAACATAAACTCTCTCTGGGATCTACTTTGCTTCCTCACATCTATCTCCTCATCTTTAATATCAAGATTTATGTAACTTAAGGAAATACCCTGAAGAGTAGGTAGCAAAGCAGATGCTATGTGTGTCTGAGACAGGACAGTGGCAAGCAGGTTCAGGAAAGAAAGAGAAAATGGAGAGACCACTGCACCAGCGAGTTTGGAGCTGCTTTTCTGAAATTCAGGGCATTGTACCTTAGCTTCAGGTAATTGCAGGCCAGAAGATGGTAAACACTATTTGGCTATGTTTACCATGTTTCTCTGGGTGATCTTGAGACTACATTTTCCAACTGTTTCTACTGTTGACAGAATGCCTTCTGGGCTGGTCCTGACTGAAATGCAAGCTATCTACAGTATACATTTGCCTCCAACACCCCATGCCAAGCCTGGATGCTTTATTATTGCCCATCTGTAGGCACCATAGTGCAGAGTACTGTCATGTGGCTGTTACCAGACACATAAGCTACGCCAGGGTCTTTGCACAGTGGAATGGGTATGCAGGTAACCTGAAGGGAAAATACAATGCAGGAAACCAATCCTCAGGAGTCCTAAGCATTAGATCATTTCCAGCTCAGGTACTGTATAACGTAGTCTGGATCCTCTGTCACCTTGTGAATTCATGCAATGGGCAGCAATCTGGCCCTGCTGTTTCTGTAGCACTGCTAAGATTAAAAACCCTTTACAGATTGAGTATATTTTTTTCATTGGCCAAAAAAGCCCCACTGGACTTATGCTTTATGATTGTAACTATATCAAATTGTCTCTTTGATACAGGGTCCACCTGGCCCTCCAGGTCCAAGAGGTCCGCAGGGTCCTAATGGAGCTGATGTAAGAATTAACCTATTTTTTTTCTCTCAGTAATTTAGTAATAAGCACTATATTTGGGATAACTAACATCTTTCATCATTGTAGGGTCCTCAAGGCCCCCCAGGCTCAATCGGCTCTGTTGGAGGTGTTGGTGAAAAGGTGAGTGTTGATAATAACCTCCTAGAAAGAGAAAACATTGGAATAGGAATATGAATATACATTTTGATTCTTCTTCAGAGCTGTATAGATATATTACAGTTCCCAAATATCCTTCATTGACCTAGTAATTTTTAACAGTGATCTAGCTACACTCCTAATGGCTGACTTACCACGGTTGGTCCTTTTATTTCACATCACAAAAATATTTAACAACCAGAGGAAAGAGTTTTGGAGCAGAAGAGGTAGTTTTCAGGTGAAGGAATATGGTTAAAAGTAAGGTTATGGTTATTTCCTTAACTACATAGTTTGATGCCTACAATAACATTATTGGCTTCAAGTGTTTTTCATTTTATACTGGTGTAGCTTAGAATATCATATAGCCCTCCTTCTGCAACATTAAGAATATAAGCTATTATCTAATGTATCAGTGGTAAACATATCTGTGAACTGAGGCAGACCTGAAGCATCAATATGTATCTGTTCCTCATACAGATAGATACAGTTCCAATAAAGTCAAAGGTTTGAGGATGATTTGTGCTAATTGAAAACCTGACTTAAGACTGATGCTGTATGACATTCATTCATCAAAATTATTTTCATTGCTATTTTAAGTTCTCTAGTCAGAAATGTCAGTGGAATACAGGGCGGGGAAAAATGGGCACTGTGGGGAGAAAAATTCTTCCTGTGATGATTAGGGTACTGAGAAAAATGTTTATTATGAGAAGACTACATCCAGGGTAGCACCCATTATATTCACTGCTTTAAAAAAAAACACCTTGTATACTATTGTGGCCCACTGAAGTTCAACAGGAATTTTGCCATTGGTTTCAATCACCTCTTTAATTTTTACTGTTCCATGATCAAATTATATTCCAGTCATTTTGTAAAAACATTGACTTATATTGAACTCCTTACTCCTTTGTTTCTCCCTGTGACTCTTCTGTGTGATTTAGAATCTCTATTTGTGGTAATCAGCCCACCAAATTTAATTCAAGAACATGAAATTCAGACTGTTTATCACCAATTGTCATTTTTATTTCCTCTTGCTTATTTCCCATATTCTCTGCATTCACACAGAGAAGCTTCCAAGTATATTATTTTGGAAGTTTTTATTTATTCTAATTACTTTCCTCCTCCTCAAGTTTTAATACATGCCAGGTTTTTTCCTAGTTAGGATACCTTCCTCCTTAATTTCAATTCCATTTAATGAGTTCTGCAAGCTTAGAAATCATAAAAAGGTTTTTTGTCAGGAAGAGTTCCCACAATAGGAGGACAGTTCATGCTTTTAAACAAAACATGCATTTTCGCTTTTCCTTTTCTTCTCACATATTTTTTCCCCAATGTTTTTCTTATTACATCAGCACGCATCCCTTTCAGGAAAGACATCTCATACTACAGATAGTGCAATGCAGTGCTAATTGTAGAGTGTTGAAAAACATTTTGGTATCCTCCCTGTCACTGTTGGGGAGTGAAATAGATTTGCTCACTTTCATATTTGAATAGTTAGACTAGGAGATATTTTGCCATTAATACCGGGGTTTCAAAGCCCCCTTCTGGCAAATTATAAACAATTTTTGTCACACTTAGTGCCATGAATTTTTAACTAGCTTGTTGTTTCCTCTGCTGTACACACAAAGGCCTAAATGTTCAAAGACATCTGCAGTACAAATGTGCATGTAGCCTTGCATTATTAATGCCTATAGCCTCCATGGAGCAGTCTAGAAGTCCTGAGACTTACACTCGACTAGAACCACTTAAATCCAGCTTCCACCCAGAGATTATTCTCTTTGTTGTGCTTATAATTAAGAAAAAGTGGAAAAACAAAATGTACCAACACATGCTTATCTCTAATTTAATATCAAAGGCCTAACATGCAGATATTCTAAATACCCAGTAAGTTTCTCACGACCTCTCAAAACTGGACCTTAGATGGTTTACATTATGTAAGAATTTACAACACAGACAGGAAACAGAACAAGTAACATTAACCTCACACTTCTCTTCCACAAAGCCTAATAAAATAAATTTGCCTTCCTAATTTAGGTTAATCTGTGATAACTGCACTGAGTACTGTGCCATTCTTCCACCCTTTCTTCCTTTCACAGCATGTGTTAAACTGGCAGAGTCAATAAGTAATGCAAATGAATGTCTGCAGAACCTAAGCAAAGCATTCTTTCTGTAACCTCTCAGAGTTTAGATCTGTTTTACTGTATCAAAGAGTCCGATGTTAGAAAACCACTACAGTCATCTGGGTTTATACTCCTTCCTATTACATAATTCTAAAATAATTTAAAAATAGTACAGTAATAAGGAGTCCAACACAGTAAACAAGTGAAATCAATAGCTTACATGCTTAATCTGTCATTGATTTATACCACAGATGGAAGTGAGAGGACAAAAGCAATTGAGTATTCTGGCCTTAAGTTTAAAAACATGTCTGATAAATTTGTACAGGCATCTTTATGTGTGCATATCATTCTTCTACACACCTGCACGCAGACAATTGCTACGGTACTTAATCAAGATGTGTCTATGACAGTTTATGCTAAATATCTGTCCTAACAAATTACTTGTAATAACTTTACATGACTTCACTGACTGTGATCTCTTCTCATCCTTCTCCATCTCTCTAACATGCTTGTAAATGTAAGCCCTCCCAGGAAATATAGCACAGCTTTAGAATTTCCCTCTTGATTAATTTAGCCCTCCACAGAGACATAATATATATAACACAGTCACATATGCATACCTATGTGAAAAGGGATTGTCTTCTAGAGTGACAACTTTTCTCTTTCTTTTTTCTATTTTGTGAGGATGGCAAAAAGGAGCAAAAGTGTAACTGAATCCTTTTCACAACCCAGTCAGTTGCAAAGTTGCCTCTCATTCTTGCAAAATAAATCACCACGTCGTAGAATTTAACCAAAAGGTGGCAGCCTTCCGTCCACTATCTGTCTGGGCTTTGTATGGACAGTTCTCTACAACCAGTCATAATAAGGAAAACAAAGGACTTTTAAACTACTGTCCTTAGCCTGATAGAAATCATTCTGCTTGCTTAATCGAAGGAGGTTTTCAGATTTAAACATGTCCATGAAATGACATGATTCTTTGTAGTTTAGAAAGTCTGTCTTTGCCTGTTGAAATTCTGTCAGAGGAAGGCTTTGCCTAAGAAAGACCACACTAACTTTTAAAAGATCTGACCTGATAACAAAAGAGGAAAAATATTCCAGAGGTGGAATAAATCTATCATTAGATCATAAAATCTATTTCCCAAAATAATATGAGATATTTTCCATAGAGAAGGTGCACCAGATTTTGAATTAATACCATCCTTACCAAAAGTGCAAAGAAATACAAAGGCAAACAATAACCTACAGATTGGACAGCTTTTAGTAGCTATAAATATGCACTCTATAAATATATATCAGCTACAATTTTCTCTGTCAAAACGTTGTTTAACTCCTTTAACAGCTGTCTAAAACAAGTGTAACCTTTCATAGTACCTAATAGTTGGAATATAAAAATCAGTGTCAGAAAAAAAAAGGACTGCATACAGGGAAGAGTCACATTTCTTAATAGAGCAATGATTTAGAAGTATTAATGTGAGATGACACATTAACAGGTCTCATCTTTCACAGATGCCCTTTAAGGGGAGCATCTTGACATTTTCTAGCCCTTCCAATTTTGTCATCTTCCACACTGCTGCTTATTGGGGAGTTACTATGCCCAGAGCTCATATAGGCTGCCTGCATCTGCCAATTTCAATATGTGTGCTATAGCAGGGACCCCTGAGATCCCAGGAGCACAGTGTTCTCACACTGTCCCCAAATATAGGTCATTATGTCAGAGAAAGACTCTTTTCTCTTGTTGCATGATAGCATAAAATGAAGATGTGTTTGTCAATGGGAAGAGTAAAGAGTGGATTACAAATCAAACGTGAATCATCATAAATTACAGTATCATTTGGCAGAAAGACAGAAAAAGAACTTGCTCTCTGCGAAGCTTAGAAGGGGATTATACTGGCACAAGTGCTTGTCAGGCAAGACTTGGCACAATTAGCGCTCTCATGTCACTCAGTTAGTTAGTCCTGCAATGGGGACACCTGTTGAAAGGGTCTATATTGTGGACTCTGTTAGATTTAATATACCTACTAACTTGAATAACATCAATTTGCTTGCTAATTCCAGACCTCATTCTCTGTTGCTACAAAAATCTAATTTGATTGATAGTAGACATGGACAAAAAAACAATACTAATGATGCTGCAGATTTAGTAAACCCCATGCAAAGGATAAGGAAATGAAGATTATGAATTTTCCTAGAAAACATACTTAATGCTTATTGACCTTAAGTATGCACTAGATTTTTTTTTTTAAACAATGAATGCTGTATCACAGAAGCAAATGAATATTAAAGTACTAAAAGGGATCATTAATTTTTAAGATTACTGCAAGTTTAAGTATGTCTAATAAAACATCCCACAGTTTCTAAAGGCAAACTCACCCTTTAAAAGTGCCCTTTCTAAAGGACATCTTAATATTGCTCCTAAAATTGTGGTTATCTGTTAATTATCCTATTCTGGAATTCAATTGGGTACTCCAATCTTCTTCCATTCATCTGACGTAATATTTACATTGGGCCAAATTCTGGTCCCAGTGAGGTCATCATGCTGCCATTAACTTCTATGACAAAAAAGTTCAGTATCTACACCATAACATTTGTTGAAAATTCGTAGTTTATGATTTATACTTTTATACTGTCCACGTGGAAATGACAGGCATGCGTGTTGTATTAATTGAATTGTCATGGAATGAAGAGTGGCGTGCAGGTCATACAGGATATTAAGGATACACAAATTTATTCCAAACCTGTATTGAGTTCAGTAGAGGGGATTGGGTGAAATGCATTTTCAGCACTGAAGTACTCTTCTTTATAGGCATAATTATTGGCAAGGTTCATTTGGTTTGGAAAAAGAATATATATGAGGGGGAAAAAATCCCCCCATTAGCAGTTACATTGAGAAATCCTTTGGAATAAAAATATATAGTTCTTATCTCAGCACTCCATGACAATCACAAAGCAGACTCTGTTATCCTTTGACAGATCTGTGTGTCTGTGATGCTAATAGCTAAACATTCTACTAACAGAGTAGTTTTCTATAAAGGTTTATTTATCAGACCACTGAGCTAGAAAATAATCAGTCATAACTAAACTTTAAAATTAACAATTGCAAAGACAGTCCTTGAGCTAATGCTGTGTATTAGCTCAAAAAGAGACTGAATTAACTTAAACGTTCATTTAATAATGTATAATCTTTGACTTGCACAGATTCTTTTCATATGGTGTCTCCCTCAAAGCCATCTGCTTTACTAAACAATTTCCATCACCAGTAAATACATAGCGTATACCTTTGTGGCCTGTGGTGAAAGTTTTACTAACTGTTATGCTATTATTTTATCCTTATGTTTTTCTTTATATAATTTTTTATTCTAACAGTAACTATAGCAATAATACCTTCACTGCATTGACATTCATTTCCAATTAGTATTCTGTTACTTGTTGAAACTTGCATCCAGGCAAAATGTATCTTCTAGAGAAAAAAAATATACACAGTCAGTATACTTCTTTGGCTTTTCTGTGACTAGAAAGAAAGATGACAAACAGGAAATTTGCAATATATGCGAAAATAAAGGGGAAGATCTTCCAAAGCCCAAAGGAAAGGTTAGTCTCCCTGACTCACAAAAAGCTTAGTTTGATATATTCTCTCTTAAAATTTCAGATTCCAGTTCTGCAAAACCATATGTAATTCAACCCCTTTTAGGTAGATCCAAGAAAAGACAGTTCTTTTAAGCTGTTCACATGAATAAGCATGAGAAGAATATGTAATAACAGTAACAACAGAAGCAAATTCATAGAAATATTCTCCCTAATGACTCATCAATTTATCCTCACATATTTACAGGGTGAACCTGGAGAAGCTGGTAACCCTGGACCTCCTGGAGAATCTGGAACATCTGTGAGTATTTTGGTTTTGTCTTACTAACTTTTATTACTGTGAACTAAGGTATCTGGTAGTGTTTACTTTAGAAAGCATTTAATCAGATTACTTGTGTATGTTTTCTTTAAATTTTCAGTGAAGAAGTTATACCTTTAAAATGCAATTTGTTTCCATATAATTATAGCCACATCTTGTACTAACAGCTAGAGGACAAAGCTGAAGACTTCCTAAGAGACTACCTATTTTTTTTCCAAAAGTATTAACTTTGACATGTATGTTTTTCTCTCTGAAGACAGTTCATTGATGCAAACTGGGTGCAGATGTTGGCACTTGACCTGAGATTCACAGGTTTTCCAATCTGAGGCTGAGGTCCTAATATCCCATTCACATGCCAGCATTTATTGACAAGTAACATTGCCCAGGTCTGAAAAACAGTTTTGCCATTGTAATAATTTTTTAGCCATTCAATTTCCAGATGGTATTTTTGTGTTCATATGTTTGCTACAGGGTCCAAAAGGTGAAAGGGGAGAAAAAGGTGAGGCTGGTCCACCTGGAGCAGCTGGACCACCAGGTGCTAAAGGACCTCCAGGTGATGATGGGCCTAAGGGTAACCCAGTAAGTGAGCTTAATAATTTTAACACAAAGCACTGTGAAGTACTGCTGAAGTTGTGCTATATACAGAACTGTATTAATTTGCTACATTTGAACTAAATTCATTTTATGCTTCATAAAATATTTGTGATGATTGCTACCTGCTTGTCAATGGATGACACATTCCTTGTTTTTTTCCTGATTTATCTAGGGCCCAGTTGGTTTTCCTGGAGATCCTGGTCCCCCTGGGGAACCTGGTCCAGCTGTAAGTATACTTAAAAAACACTTTTAGGTCCTAGACTTGGTTTGCACTAAATCCTGATTAACCCTGCTTCATCCTTGTCTGGGGATGAGGTCTTGCCTGTAAGCTCTGTTGCTTTTCTGTTCATATATTTCTTAAGGCTTAAAAAAGGTTTAGAAATCTTTAAAAAGTTTTGAAAACTAGCATCCTTAGGAAAATGCTCTGTAGAAAAATAGTGCTCTTATATTCATATATGAAAATATGTTACTGAATTTAGCTGAATTTTCTGTTTTGTTCATTTTCCCATGAATTCTGTAGGGTCAAGATGGCATTGGTGGAGAAAAGGGTGAAGATGGTGATCCTGGTCAACCTGTGAGTTGTTTCTGTCATTTTATTTTAGCTACATGTTCTCTCCTATGCTAAGAAAGTATCTTTTGCTGAATTAGTGGTTTCTATACATTCATGCTCTTAAAAATATTTTCTAAGTGAATGCTTTTTCTATTATACTGAAAAATATCTATTTATTTCCTTGCAGAGATAGAACTGCCTATATTATAGTAACAACCAGAAGCAAGAGCTCAATTTCTTTTAGAAGTAGAAACAAATGATGTGTTAAGGATTTGTGCTGGAGCTGCTGAGGACCACTAAAAATAGAGCAACTCTGAGCATAAGAAAGGAATGCTGCAGCCAAATAGTCTTCATTAGCTGACCTGATGACATGAAGCAAAATCTTGATGTTTCTGCTTTAAGAAAGTTAAGAAGTATCTGAGCAACACCCATATTAAGCATCGAAGTTCTTATATTTCTGTAGATACCCATATTAAAACATCATTATATTAATTTTTTTTATTGGAAAAAGATAGGGTTTCCATTTTGGAAAGTCTCTTTCTAGCTTTGTAAGTTCTGATTATCAGGGAATTATCCTATACAGTGCAGTGCGAAAATAAAAAATGCTAGTACATTGAACATATGGTTGGAAGTAAATTATAAACTGGGGTTTACTTGCAAACTTCAGGAAATTAGTATCTGTATGTCTTAACAGTAAGTACTTTTAGAGTGTTGTGTTCCCGAAGAAAAGCTGTTCGGTAACCCTGAAATATTTGAGTATCGCAGCCTACCAAGATGGAGTAGCCAAATGGCTATCAGTGCACAAAAGATTTTTCAAGACAAAGCCACCCATGGTAGCTAACTCACAGATGTTAGTGAAAAATTTTAGCAAAAGTAACAACTACAGCACCTGAGAAAGCAAGAAACTTCTTAATGGAGTTAAGATAGTAGGCTAAGACCATATGTTACTTCTGTGCAGCCACTTTCGGGTTTGAAACATTTTGTTGCAAAGAGGAAGAGGAAAAAAAAAATGACTGCACTTTGTACAGTAACAAAAGCTGTTAAAAATTTCAAACCACCACCCTAAGAAAGGATTTTTTGAATAAGCAGGTATACTTCTCTCTGTGTATTTATGGTACTTATTTGCTGTCCATTGAAAGGGGCCAACATATTGCAGATGTTTGTTGCATTTAATAAAGATAATAACTTTATACTTTGTTACCACTGAGTGTATCATTTTCCATTGCAGGGTCCACCAGGTCCTTCAGGTGAAGCTGGCCCACCTGGTCCACCTGGAAAAAGAGTAAGTAATTTCTCATTTTCTCTTGTACATATCTCTTTCTGAGACACTATGTTCTAGAGAATTTCAGCTACTTGTTTTCCATGTGGTGACACTCATATATTGATGTTTGAAGTTTCTTTAATGTAATGGGAGAAATGAAAAAATAGAAACAGCAGAGAAAACCCTTTAAGGTGGGTTACATGGAACATAGGAACAAAAATACATAGGGAAGAATGTATTCCTTATCTATAAATGCACTTTTTCTTTTCACCCAAGTGAATTCAGTGTCTGTTGGATTAGTCTGCTAATAGGAGTGAGTGATTATGAGAGTAATACAAGACATCATCCTTAGGCACAGGACTGCTGGCAGGGAGCAGGAAGAATGTGTCTGCTTTGGTGTCCTTAGCCTCTGAAATAAAATAATTTCAATGCAGCTTTTGTGCAAACCTATGTCATCCCCTCTGCATACAAAATTAACAAGCAGACATTTCTGTAACTTATGAAGCCATTCCATTATTTCTAAAGTCTTTGAAGCTTCACAGGCTTTACAAATATAGCTAATCAAAACCAGTAAATAATGTTACACTTACAGAAGTGTAGTAGATGCATCAACCTTTAGGTCTGCTTCAGAGAGAAATTAGATGCAGTTTTTACACTGTAAAAAACAAGGGAGGGGGCATCATTAAACATAAGCTAAGAGCTATTTAACAAAATGTGTTAAATTGCTCTATTTAATAGGCTTGAGTGAACTGACATGCCTAATTAGTTTTATCTATTTTACACAATAATCTATTTGCTCCACCAGCTTGCAAAACACTTATAATACTGTAAATGATTATGGAAGCATTAGCAACCTTATCACTAGAACTGAGATACGGCTCGATTGAATATTAGCAATTAGTATGTTTGTTTGACATCAGATTAGAACTTCCTACTTTATTATATAGAAAGGCAGTAGCTCATTCCAAAGAGATGGGATATATTGCATCTGATTTGTAGCTAGACGAAAAACACTTTAGAAACACAAATACCACATCACCTGTGGTTTGACACATTTCCAATTTAGGGAGAATGTATGGCTAAATATTGCCAAGTAATCCCATTCCTGAATGCTGAAGAAAACATTTTGTAGAATCAGATTCTACATTACTTTAGTACCTGAATGTCTCAAGCTTGTGGAGAGTCTATTGTATTGATGTAATACCAGAGGGAAACAGTGAAGGATTGAAAGCTTCATACTTTGCTGGCAGAATGAACACAAAAAATGCTATTTGCTAGTTTTCATCAGTTGTCTGGTAGAATAAATTTCAGCAAAAAGCCCTAACAAGTGCCCTTTCATCCAGATTAAGAAGGACATACCATTTCAGCAGTAATACTGCTGCCTATGGAGGTGCAGCTCTGGCTATACTACTAGAAAGCCACATTCCACTCTGATTTTTGTTTTTCTGCCTCTGAAACAACAAGCTGGCAGAGCCCAGGTTTCATACTTTTAAATGTAGTCCCTTGAACTCCTCAACTGTACAGTCTCCTTATTTATTGTGTTACTCATTTTCATTCCCCTCTTCCCCTCTATTTTGGAACCAACCTGAACTCAGTTTCACTGCCCAGTCTTCTGAAATTATGTTTATTACCAAGTTGCAGAGTTTTGAGCAATCTGTGTTTAGTATTGCCGGTTACAAAGAGTTTCCCACAGCTTTCCCTGGGAAGCAAATTCTAGTGAAAGACAT
The DNA here is from genome assembly GCF_900496995.4 of Aquila chrysaetos chrysaetos. Taxonomy (NCBI): domain Eukaryota; kingdom Metazoa; phylum Chordata; class Aves; order Accipitriformes; family Accipitridae; genus Aquila; species Aquila chrysaetos. Next base: position 20,617,791 of record NC_044015.1, read on the forward strand.
GGACATAAATACAGTTTTCCCATTGGATCTAAGAGACTTCAGCTACAGATGCATACTTACTAGTGACATTCAACTATCAAGTGAAGGCCAAGAATAAACTATTTTTCCTAGTTATTGATGGATAACAGTAACAGGATTACTACTAGTTGGTGAGATAAGCAAATACCAAAACTGTTTTACTGTGGTGCTCTAAAGTACCAGAGCCTTGCAGACTGAGCAAGGGTCTCAACGGACAAGCAGCATGGTGAATTTCTTTTAAGAAATACCACTTAGGAAGTACATGTCAGAACAATAAGCCTGTTCCAGATTCCTACTCTGAAGAGGTAAAATTGACTAGCATGCTAGTGACCACTTAGCTCACGTCTAAATCAAAATAAAAGGTTAAATCTGTGGATGAAACAAAAATGGATCATTAAAGCATTCACAAAATGTGTATCCTAATTAATATATTACTTTTCAGACCTAACAATTGCTCTTCCAAAAAATATTTTCAGCACTGTCATTCAGAAAGTCCTAATACCACAGATACACTGGTCTCTCCCTTATAAAACTGAAAGTATCTTCAGAACAAAATCCTATGTTCAGATGAATGACTAGATTAAATATATATATTTATAGGCCAAAACAATAATCTATGAAGGGCAAACCTTGTGACATATTTATTGATAAAGTCTCTCAAAGTGATTACATATATTTTGATTTTTTTTTCATTAAATCATAATTAATATTTTACAGATCCTGACTTCTGAAATGATCTGTGTGTGTACCAGATCGGATAAATGCGTGCTCAGAAGGCTTTATACATCTATGTAGTTATGGTGCAAGTAGTCATGTGTGCAAATCTAGCATGGATTTGTGCACATACTGTTTAGAAAATTAGAGCTATGAAATCTATCAAGGGAAACATATAGCCAAAGTGATTTTATCATTAACAAATGGAAGGCCAAATTCTCTAGTTCAATGCAAGAGAGGATCAATGCCCAAAACACCAACTGCTGTTTTAAAAATACATTTTCATTGGATCAGGCTTTCAGGGACTTGTTTAGTATTGACTAAATTCTATTTTTTAATTAAATGATAAAATGCCCTGTCATGAATTTAAAAAAAAAGTAATTCTTTTAAAGAGTATCTTGTCAATGAAGTAAAAGACTATGCTCAATATTTCCTATATACAAGAATACAAATATACCTTGCTTTACTTAGATAGTCAAGACAGGTTTTTATTCCATACAAATTCTATCTTGGTTTATAACTTTTAATAACAGATGATAGTAACGATAAAAATTTAGGATTACATGTTGGAAGTATTTGGGGAAAACATATTTCCCTTGATTTAAAAAAGTTGTCTTATACTTGATAACCGCCCAAAATAGTTCTAAAATAAAAGGAATGTAGTCAGAAGCATTTCCTACTCTTTCTTAGGCAGAAATAGTCAGCTAATGGAATACTGATAGCAGAATGTGAATAAGAGTAGTGTAGAAGTAAAAGCATGTCATAACTGTTATTGAAGTCAAACAGAAATATCATTATGCAATATCAATTGCATAATATGCATTTTATATATATGTATGTTCTTTCATAAATACAGATGGAAAAACTTGAGCAATTAAACTACAATATTTTAATGCTAAAGTTAGCATTCTAGCCAGCCAATGCTAATAGTTTTGTATCATCTTTCTGAAGAATGCTCAGCAGCAGTTAAATACAGTGTTTCCAAAAATTATATTTTTATGTTGTCATCAAACCCTTATGATGCAAATGTGTTGTGGTTTAACCCCAGCCAGCAACTAAACACCACGCAGCCACTCACTCACTCCCCCCCTCACCCAGTGGGATGGGGGAGAAAATCGGGAAAAGTAAAACTCGTGGGTTGAGATAAGAACGGTTTAATAGAACCGTTCTAGAAAAGAAGAAACTAATAATGATAATGATAACACTAATAAAATGACAACAGCAATAATAGAAGGATTGGAATGTACAAATGATGCACAGTGCAATTGCTCACCACCCGCCGACCGACACCCAGTTAGTCCCCGAGCGGCGATCCCCGCCCCCCCGACTTCCCCCAGTTCCTATACTAAATGGGACATCACATGGAATGGAATACCCCGTTGGCCACTTTGGGTCAGCTGCCCTGGCTGTGTCCTGTGCCAACTTCTTGTGCCCCTCCAGCTTTCTCACTGGCTGGGCATGAGAAGCTGAAAAATCCTTGACTTTAGACTAAACACTACTTAGCAACAACTGAAAACATCAGTGTTATCAACATTCTTCGCATACTGAACTCAAAACATAGCACCCTACCAGCTACTAGGAAGACAGTTAACTCTATCGCAGCTGAAGCCAGTACAAAATGAAAGATCTTTTAAAGTAAACTTATACTATTTAAAGAAATCTGTTATAGCTGCTTGAAAAATTGATCAACTTTCCTAGTATTCCTGATTCAACATAGCACACAAGCTTGGTAGGACACATACATTTGTTTCAGTTTGCAGATTTCAGTGCCCTTTTAAGCATCTTGCCAGATCAAGACCTCAGAGGCTAGACACAATGGCTACCACTTCATCAGCTGTCATATTTACTTTACTTTTATAAAAATATCCAGCACAATAGGCTTTTTGGTAGAGGTAGTCCACAGCAGATCGCTGACTTGACTTCTCAGCTACCCAGGACCCAATTCTAGCCTTACCAGTTCTGTTTGATTTGAGAATGGCTGCTCTTCATCAGCACATCATCAAATCCCTTGACACGTTCTCCACTGATGGAAACCAGCCCAGGTTCTTTGGAAAACTTGAGGCATTACATGTATGTACACTACACTCCAAGCTGAACAGACAAGTAGTCTGGTACATCTTTGGGACTAGGAATCCCTTTTCTAATCCTTTTTCCATTACATGCATGTTAAACATTTGTAATATTGCTGTCTGAATTTATCTATGTGCAGAAAAGAGAAGAATGAAATTTGCTAACCTCACAGAAGGATGTGGCTTCTGAAGTTTTCTTAAATGTTCTGGAGACAAAAGCTGCGTTATAAAGTTAACTTTATTGTTGGAGCAATCTAAGACAACCAAGGAGTTCGCAGATTCCTATGGGCTTGTCAGTGAGAGTTCTCAGCTCTACAGCTTTCCTGTTGCTCAGAATAGCATCAGCACTGACCAACAGCATACTGTGTGAAGACTGTGTTTCTGACGAGGTGTAATGTTTTCCAGCTTCTCCTTCTAATGTAGGAGATAGATAAGGGAGTTGTGATCAATGACAAATGGAACATCTCAAAAGGCCTCCTGATCCAAAGCCTGCTTATCTGGACATGTAGATACAAAGACTGAACCACTCTACGTTGTTACTATTATTTTCTGAAACTTAATTCTTCGCACGTACTTTTGGGACTTTTTTTTGTTTTGTTTTGCCACAGAGTACTGGGTAGCATCTCTAGTTTGAATTCATTGATTTCTATCTGATAAATGTTAAAAATAGCATGAGGAAGAGACACCATCAAACAACATTAATTCTTAAAAAAAAAACCATATACAGTCAATAAAAATCAATACATGTAGTACTTCTTGCTTATGTTCCTCAAACTTTCAGTGTGCTAGGCTCTTCAGCTGTTTTCTGCTGTTTGGCTGTTTTCTTTATTAGTCAGTTAGATGTCTAGATCACATACACATAAAGCTCCATATATCAATCTAAAAATGTTAGAATTTAAAGTGCAAGACTAATATACATTTTTGTTCTCAACTGGAGGGCATACTGCCTGCTTTCAATAAAAGAACAGATGTCGATACTGCAGCAAAGCCAGTCTCTAAATTTTGAGAAGCAAAAGTTTATTTGGTTAGTTGCCTTTATATAAAAAGTTGAATGACTTAGAAAAAAAGGAAGTGTTTCTATGAAGGAGATTTCTTCCATTTTGGCTACAGCATCATGCTGCCTCAGCAGGGTGCACACACCACTTAAAAATTAAGCTGATTTTCTCTCTTGATTGCAAACGCACAGAACACCTAACAATACGCCAGGTTCATATCTTAACAGACGGATGAAATGTGGTAATGGTTTTCTGTGCTGGAAATCATGGTTTTAGTCGGATGACAGCTATAAACAACAGTTTAAAATATTTTAATGAAATATGGAAGAGCAGACAAAAATGTCCAACAGGTTCATGTAACAAAAATTGAGGATGTTTGTTTCTGTATGGGTTCTTTTGTCTTCTCATTTCTACATAAAATGTATCAGACAGTATGTCCAAACTTAAAGTGTAATGATCATAAAAATCACCATGGTAGCTGGGGTGGTAAGGGTGGGGAGCCATGCATTAATTTAAAATTATTGTTATTGAGATCTTTTCTGTCAGTTAAAATTTACCAGACACTCCAACAACTCAAGTATAGGAAGGTAAGATAAATAATAATTATCAGTCTTTCTCTGTAGAGAAATTGTAGAAAAATGTAGATTGCATCTATGCCATGCCAGCAATCACAGCCTGTTAGAAAAAGCAGTTCATGTAGCTGCTTTGTGCTTGGTGCAGCATTGGCACTGTTTGATAATAAATGCACGCTCTTTGTTTAGCGATCATGATTCATTGTATTTGTAACTTAGCGATCACAGTGGTTTTAGCCCTGCTAATTCATGTTGCAGCTGCATTTCTAGATTATGCAGAGACCATATTTCTCAAATACAAACTACCACACTCAACCCTTTTCAATTTCTTAGGAAGGGGAGATTATAATCCATATGGGAACTTGAGTGCAAGGAATTTTCAAGCAGTAAAGACAATGGCTATGTAAATTAATTCATGTAAGGGAAAAAAAAGTCCTGTGTCTAAAGTGTTCCTGGGTTTATTTATATACCTGCTCATCATTTTTCTTGTTATCACTGCAAACTGCAATCCACCCAATGAATTACAACCTACACAAAGGGGTATATGCATCAGAGATTATTATTGGAACAGTAGTGATTTGAATTATTCTTCCTGTTTTAAAGTCAGCAATTGGACCACACTGCCCAGGACTTTTTAGCTTCTCTGTATTTTGAAAGCTAAAACTAAGTCCTTTACCACTTACAGCTCTTAAAAATACCAAAGAGAACAACCTGTTGATACCCACAAGTGACCAAAGTCTACTGTGGGTAATTCAATTCATTTTGCATTATGTCTGATGGAAAGCCTGAACTGGAAAAAGCTTAACTTCAGAAGCAAGTGAATTATCTTAATATACTTCTATGTAAATAGTTATAAAATGAGTATAAATTTCCAGGAATTAACTTAAAACCAGTGGAATTGCTCAAGGTATGTGCCAATAGTAGTGGATGGTGAAATACATCAGGCTATAAAAAGTTTTGGTTAAATTCAACTGTAGTATAAAAAATTGCTATTAGGTCAAACTCTGGTCTAAAGCCCTGAGCTCACAGAGCATACCAGTAGATGCTTGACTGGAAGAACAGTTCTTGTCTGTAAAATTAAGAATGTGTTTTAGTGCTTTACTTTTAGGGGCCTTCATTTTTTTGGCTGTTGTTATGTAGTAAAAGCAGTAAATAAATGGAAACGGTTGAATTTTTCTTGTTCCTGATCCTTAGAACATTTTTTTAATTTCTACATAACAAACTGCTTGTTGCATTAATGAACAGATGAGTCTTAGGAAGTAAGTTTTATAGATTCAGAAAATCACCTTGTATTTGATCATGGTCACTTTTCTTTCCTTTTGATTTAAGCTGCTCATTGGTTGGCAAGAAATAGCTACTTGTAATAAAGACATTTCCCAGGCTAAAAATTAACCTTGTAGGAAAACAGTTGGTCTATTATCTTGAGCGCATCTTTTCTAAACTAAGTTTATGTAAGAGAACCATTTTCAGAAGAGTACATTAGATTCTAGATAATTCTTCTGTTCATAACTGAAGCTATGGCTATTAATTCCCTGACCTGAAAATCAGCCTTTGTCTTGGAGGACAAAAATGTCTTTTTATTTTTCACTGAAACCATAAGAAAATGAAAGATGGGTGACATCCGCAATAGGTAGTCACAGTGCTGCCAGATGACTGCAACTCCTGTTTTGTGGCCTTCACCTGAATCTTATCCCATCTGTACATCCTCCTGCAGTACCGAGTTCTATCTTCTTAGTGAAACAGAGCTTTTGTGGAGCAATAGCATGAAACCTGATACCAAGAGCTATTTGTACTCAGTGTTTTTATTTCATTCCTTACAATCTTTAGTCATGCAATTGTTTTTTTTTCCTTTTCATATTTACTGGATAATATTAAGGCATGTATCAATTTTTGGCTGTCCAAATGTAATCAAAAGGCTCACTGAGCCCAATCCTTGCTTAAGAGAATAAAGAAGTATATGCCATTCTGTGCACTGTAGAATGACAGGCCCTTTTGGAATCAGTGGCTAAACTACAGTGAATAGATAGAAGCCAATGCAAAGCAAGTTTAAAACTGTTATTGTATGTGTAAATTAGTATTGTTCTTTTCCTTTTCTATCCTTTTTAATTTTTTCCAAGCTATTTCTTTGTTTTTAACCTCATCATATCAGAGGTGTTAGATGATGTATATTCTTTTAGATATTCTAAAAACCCAGAAAATTTTATGAAGGGAAAAATGGCTGATATGACAGATTGGAATTCTTATCCCGTGAATAAAGTGTCAAGAAGGAAATTTAAAGTTCTTCTGTTAGCATTTACTATTTATTAATACAGTGGAAATTGCACTCTCGGAATTTTTTCACTCGTAATATTTTAGAAAACCGAGATTATGAGCTCAGTCTCCATGTTTTACAGGGACCTCCTGGAGCAACTGGTGCTGAAGGCAGACAAGGTGAAAAAGGTGCAAAGGTAATACATTCAAGATTTTTTTTAGGAGCATGGAAATGTAAACTGTATATAAATTAAAAGTAAATTGCTTATCATGCACTGAGTGCGAAACTTATCAAAGTAATAATAGGTAAACTGTAAAATCCAAATTAAGACCCAGAATTAGTAGCAATACATAATGGAGTACATGGTAGACTCTCACCAGTACAGGCCCAACTTAGTTCACCCCTGCGGAAAAGCAAAATGAGTATGCTTTGCTGGCACCCCATCTTTATGTGAAGCTATCAAAATTTTGTTCAGAAAACCATCCTGTGCAGAACACTATTTTAGAATAGCTTTTGGAAAATGGAGTGAGGAAACTTTGCTCTCACTTTGCAACTTGTATATCCCTACAGTGCCAAGCTTAGTCAGCTCTTCCTCTTTGACGTGTTGCTTATGTTCTTCTTAGGGTGAACCTGGTGCAGAAGGGGCTCCTGGAAAAACGGGTCCAGTTGGTCCACAGGGACCTGCAGGAAAACCTGGCCCAGAGGGTCTCCGGGGCATTCCTGGCCCTGTGGTAAGTAAGTGGAGCATATAATAATAAATGTTGCATTTCTTGTATATCCTCTGGTAAAGCAAACTTTATGTTTTTTCTAGGGAGAACAAGGTCTTCCTGGAGCACCAGGTCAGGATGGCCCTCCTGGGCCTCTGGTGAGTACCCTTCCTTTCAGTGCCAGAACAGAAAAACACCCTTTAAAATATATCATTAATGTGTCTGTGCATTTACAGAACAATGAATGTGGAAGTCAGTTCTTAGCACAAAGTTCTTCTGTGCTGGTAAAATCTGATACTCAACTGCCTGCTAATTTTACTGCTCCACTTTAATAGGCAGCTCTGCTGAACGTTGCTGAGTTATAGCAGGTAAAAAGTGGAATAAGGCAGTATAAAACCAAATCCTTGAAATCCCCTGAATAGAATCGACTTCTGTCCCCACATCAGCAAAGCTTAATACCTTAAATCATTTTGTTTCCTTAGCAGTGGCAAATTTTGTACATCCATTGACTTTAATGACTGCTAGTTTAGGAAAACATTATTCATAGGGTAAAAGTTTAGATCATGTCTATTCCTTAGAGAAAGAAAAAATTAGATCAGAAGGAGGGCCAAAAAGGGACTTCTACCAAAGAAGAAAACATGCTAGTTTTATAAAAATGAACAGCAGCATCATGTCTGTTGTTCATTGTGGCAGTCCCAGGAAATATAATCCATGACCAAAGTGTTTAAAAGGGTCTGAATGAACCAAGCTCCCAGTTTCTAGGGCATCTAGGGCATACCACAGTTCTGCTATGTGTTAATAATATGATTAAAGCAAGGGAAGAAAAGGAAGGCTCCTACATATAATTTCATTTTTCTCTGTCCCTTAGAAAACAATAATGAGCAAATAATGTACTGAGGAAACCTTACACTACAGCTCTTTGTTGTCTTCATTTTAACATTCTAATTTTGTCTAAAGTCTCAGGGATAACATATTGCTTGTAAGTCAGTCAGAGGTTGGGAACAATGAATGAGAAGCTGCAAGGAAAAGGACTACCCTATGCTAAGCCCATAATAAAAACCTCTTCTCCCCAAAGTTTATGATGGGGCCACCACCATAGTTTTTAAATGATGTGCCCAATTTACAAATAAAATGCATGGGGGACAAATCAGACAACTGAAAACTGGTCTCCCCAGTTACAGTTCTGTGCTGAAATCTAAAAGACAATGAACAATTATCCAGCAATAATAAGCATCCCTTTCCCACATGTCAGTCACTAGAAGCCTCCAAATACATCCTCAAAATATCTCTCTTCCAACATTTAAGAAATGAAATATTCAATTCAAACCTGAAGCTGAGTGTATTAATGAACTATATACTCCCAAATGCCCAGGCTTCCTGTCAGCTCAACAATAACTTTTTTTAGATGCACTGCTGCAACTTTACTTTCTTAAAATCCAAAATAAAGTTTAAGTTTATATGTAAAAGTTGCTGAGGTTAGGTCTCCCTCCTTCCCCTCCCTCTCTCTACAATAGATTGCTATCAGGAGAAGAATATGAAAGCAGATTTGCAGTAGAGCACAACACACTGCAGGTGAAAATGGCTGATTCTGTATTCCAAAAGCTTAAAAATTTCACTTTTCATTCATGAATTATGTATTTCACTAGGCTTTTGCATCTAATGATAACCTGAAGTAGAGATGGAAAGGATACGCACTGAATAATATTTTGTACATCAAGTGTTATGGTACTTCTGAATCTGTGCCAGGTTGAAAAGGTCACTTATTACTGCTATGCATATCATAACTTCACAGATGTCCACTGCCAGCAGGAGACCAGCAGTGATGAGATACCGACTTAGTCTAGAAGCTCTATGCCTAATGCATACATGTTCAGTGTGAGATTAATAGCCTCTGAGAAATGAATGCCTTTTCTGTGCTTGCATATGCACTGCATGGCCTGAAATTTTTCACCTCATTCTGTACAAATTACACAAAACCAGCATTGCCATTCTTATGAACCTCAGATTTCTCAAATCCCTCAAAATTCTTCTAAAATTATAAATAAGGATTAAAATAATTTTTAAAAGATGGAGAAAGAACAAACCAAGGAGATTTTAACAAGCTTCATATATAACCTTTTTCTGTGCCATCTATCCAGCTATATTTTTGACTATTGGCAAAACAGTATCTTTAATGGATTGCTCTTATGATCCCAGTAAAGATCAAAAAAGCACTGTCAGGGAAAAGAAGCTTGTGTCAAGTTATAAGAACAAGATTATTCAGTGGTTTTTGCATGGGATATTCAGAAAGTAAGACCTATCAATGTGAATGTGTTTATTCTCCACAGTGGTTTCCCAGGTAGCAAGACTACAATGGAGTTTTCCAATAGATTCTCTAAGCATCAGCTTACATTGGAACCACCTATAAAAAAATCAGTGTTTTGGGTTGTCCCCTCCCCATGCCCATCCCAGAAATGTGGAAGGGCTTGTAGAATGGTTCTGTTGACCCTGTGTTCATTGTTCACAGCTCTGTGTCCTGCCCTAGCATATTTCTGTTTACAGAAATGTAGCTGCATGGAGTAATGTTTAGGGACAACTGCAGATAAAACTTAGGAGAGCATTTCTTACTCAGTTTCATAAAGTAACATGTCTTTACTGTGCTGCAGAAAGGATGGCTTGTAAATACAATTTAAAAATTGTAAGCTGCTCATATGACATGAACCATGTAAGTACCCAAAAATGTATCAGTTTAACACCTCTGTAAGGTAGGGCTATTATCCCTATCCAACAAATGAGGAGTGGAGGCTCAAAGACACTAAGGCTGTTCGTAGAAGCATTTAGGATTGCCCAGACTAGTATTGCAAAACCTAAGTAATTTGTGTAACTAACCACATTTACAAAAGTGACGAAGGGCCATAAGCTTGTACACGTCAGTGGAGCTAGCACACCTAGATCACATTAAGTAAGCTGGCAATGTTGAGTAGAAAGACTTGAATATTTAGAAAATATAGATTTAAATGCATTATTCATGGTCATACAGGAATTTCAGGTGGCAAGTCAAGGAAACCATAATCCCAAGGTAACACCTTGCTGAAACAAAATATGAAGTAGCTCTCCAACAAAACAATGTTGAGGAGCAGTTATTATAAGCAACTTGATTTATATTCCACAAAAATCTTACTAAGCTGTAGTAAACTGGGAGAAAACAAATTAAGAGGATACTTTCCACTGTCTTATGAAAGAAAGGGCTAAAATAAGCAACTAAAATAAGGTACAGGAATTAAGGTAGAAGTAATAATTGAAAGCATATAATGTAACCACAAACAAAATTAGGCTAATCAACCAAAAATTATTTGAATATTTTTTTTAATATTACTTGCTTCACTGGATGCTTTCAGTGCTCTTTAAGAATTTAGTTGACCCTCTGCTTCACAGATTTCTAATCATACAACACTTTATAGATTTCTAATTATAAAGTAATTTAAATGCTACAGTAGCATTATTATGCTTTTTTAAATATGCATTTCAACTTTATTTTGGGCCCTAAATCACATGCCATCAATCACAACCATCAACCACTGAATGACTGTGTACTTGGACTTACACCGCTTTTAGTAATATTTCAAGAAAACATGATCTGTGCAGTATGTTAAAACTTATTTTAACATTAGTTCCCTTGATTTATTTAGGGTCCACCTGGCTTGCCTGGCCTGAAAGGAGATCCAGGTTCCAAAGGAGAGAAGGTATACTTTATTCATTGTTTGTGCCTTTGTAATTTTGACCCAGTCTAAAGGTCTGTATAAAATTAGCAGAAAGAAACACTAGGGGTTTTGTATCAGAAAGCAAGACAATTTACCATGTCTATCAATCAGCTTCCCATAGCCTTAATAGTAATTGTGAAGTTTTAAGCGACATCTGATATCCTGGATATACAGAAAGAAAAAGACTACTGCCTGTGTTATAACCTGTTGACCATGTGATTCCTCCCTGCAGTGAAAATCCCAAAGATATGGATGTAAAGAGAACTGTTGGTTTTACAAAAACAAAGTAGACATAAAAAGTATTTGAGATTTTTATTTTAAAACAACAAAATAAATATGTAACAGCTATACTACTTTCTTTTGAAATAATGGATCGAGACATCCAGGATAGGATAGCATTTTCTAATGGAGTCCCAACAACTTATTGATTGCTTGTGTATCAGAGAAAAACTATATAGAGAAAGGGATATGAATATGATTATATCTTGTGAATTTCAGTTTTGTTTATGTGCTCGGATCAGCTGTTTATACAGCTATATTACATGCAGAAACAAATGTGCAACTCTATAATATGCTTATAGCACCTAAATGTGAAAGTTAGTATGAAATTTGTACCCACAGGCATTGTTATTTCTGTATCTGTTCCAGTAAGAACTATGTTCCACTTAGATCTCTTTCACTGAATAAGCAGTCACAACTTGAAAATAATCTCGAAGTGTAAAAGGCTAACTAACAATAATGAATATGCTTTCAGAATAATTTGGGTTTGGGTTAACTGTTGACTAGCAACAGTGCTGACATTTGAAAGCTCTAATTTCTGTGTTTGCAAAGCACATTTACTGTATATATTTTGAGTTTTAACTATATTTTCTTCTGTCTTGTTTAGGGACATCCTGGTTTGATTGGCCTGATTGGACCTCCAGGAGAACAGGGTGAAAAGGGTGATAGGGGTCTTCCTGGCCCACAGGGATCTCCTGGAGCCAAGGGTGATGCAGTGAGTAAAACATACTTGTGTTTTCATTCAAGTTGTGTGCAAGCAGAGTACATATTCCAGTCTTTCTTTTGAGAGATGTAAAGTTGCCATAAACATTTAACACCCGGAACCCCCTGCTAGAGGTTAAAACTCTTCTAGGCATTATACAAACACAGTGAAGTTAAACAGCGTAAAACAAGATCATAGAGTGTTTCAGAAGATGAAGGAAATGCATACACAAGTTAGGGACAAGATAAAACTAGCAGCACCAATCTCATCATGTTTATTAACTGCACTACAGCTTCCTTTCTCCTAGTTATTAAGCCATGTTTTAAGGCACTATGTAAAAAGTGAGGTTTCCAAGCCAGGCTCAAGGGGGAACACAGTCGTGACTATAAGTACTGCAGTGTAAGAACAACTACAAGAAACTCAAACTGTGAGATAATATTTTAAACTTACAAACTGTTTTGGACCTTAGCAAATGGCCTAAATCAAAACTCATCAGGGTTGGATGCTTAGTAGGACTACCTTTTTCACAGATACGCATTTTTTTAATCCAGTCCAGTATGTAGAATATTTTAGTTCTGTACTTACTTTCTTACTCTTTCTTAGGGAATTTCTGGTCCTGCTGGTCCACTTGGACCCCCTGGTCCTCCTGGTCTACCTGTAAGTAATTCCATCCAGTCCTCCTGTTCAAAACACTCCTGTGTTATATGGAATACACTCCAATTATAGTTATATGTTCTTGCCCGTAGGGTCCCCAAGGTCCAAAAGGTTCCAAAGGATCCAGCGTGAGTAATTCTCCTCCATATTTTTTGTTCTTTTACATAACTTTTGTGTGTGTTATTTTTTAGCATTCTGTAGCATGGTCAACACTGCATTTCTTTCATTGCTTTATAGGGTCCTGCTGGTCAAAAGGGTGACAGTGGATTACCTGGTCCACCTGGTCCTCCAGTAAGTAAGAACTCTTATCTGATATGCATGCACATTACACTGACACGATGACCCTGTTTTGACAAAGGTAGAAAACAGCATTTGTGAACTTGCAGATAAGGAATATATTAATGATTGTTTGAAAATTCATTTTTCAGGCAACACAGATCCACCAGACACAGAAATACAATGTATTTTCTGCACTGAAAAAGCCATTAGAAACTTAAAAAGACAACAAAACCCACAAAAACTGCCCCAAACAAAAAAATGCACTTGCAATAATTATTTAATGTGTTATATTGAAGCACAGAAAATAGAATTATATTGGTTTACCTCTGTTGACACTCTTCTGTTTCCACTATTTCTTTTTCATATCATAACAATCTAAAATGAAAACAGTCCAAAACTGAATGAAGTGTTTCAATTTCTTGAAATGAAATATTGCTTTATAGACCCCAAGTGGAATTTTAAAGTTTTATCATAGGAAACATCCACAGTTTTCATTTGTCATAGGCTATGCTTGTGCTTGAGGGAATTGCCAGGGATAAAGAGGCAATCGCAAGTCAGTTCTGCACACTTAACTTACGTGAGGGCAGCACACTCTTCCCCAAACAGCAACGCAGTGAGAAGAGCTTAGAGTACAACAATGGTTTGGCCTTTCTACAGTCATCTTTTTCTGCAAGTCAAAGCACACAGGCATAAATCTGAAGGAAATAAGTGAAATAAAGATTTTGAAGAAAGCCTATTCAAAGCATCTCCAAGCCACATTCTGTGGCTTCATATTTATGCAGCTGAAAAACAAACAGAAGAGGTAACCAGGTATGTTGTTTTCCACTCAGGGTCCTCCAGGTGAGGTAATCCAGCCGCTGCCAATCCAGTCACCCAAAAAGACAAGAAGATCTCCTGATTACATGTTATCTGATGCTGGTGATAATATTCTGGATTATTCTGATGGCATGGAAGAGATCTTTGGGTCATTGAATTCACTGAAGCAAGACATTGAGCATATGAAGTATCCAATGGGCACTCAGAATAACCCAGCCCGAACTTGCAAAGACTTGCAACTCTGCCATCCAGACTTCCCAGATGGTATGTTAATATTGCATGACAAAGGCAAACAAGGCTGAAGTTATGATCTGCTAAGATACTTTGGCAGAATAATTAATTACTGGTAGATGGTTAATATAGTCGCTCAACAGATACAGTCTCATTAAATCCTTTTTTGCAGTTATAAAACTTTATAAAATGTGAGTAAGATGTGTTCTCGTGGTAAAAGCCAAAATTCTTTAAATACATAACCTGATCTGTTGTTTTTTTTAAAGTGCTAAATAAAGTGCTTGTTTTGAAAGGTGGGCCTTGCATTTCCAGAACTATCTAAATAGGAGAAGGATGAAAGATTGATGCTATTTAGATCAACAGAAAGTAAAAATCACAAATGTCAGCATGCTGGGATAGCTATTAGCTTTTTTTAAAAGAAATGAGAATTATTTTAGTAGCTGTACACTTTAGCTTAGCATGATAATATAAAATAGCATTGATATTATATGAGATTTATTATTATGACTTAAAAAAATTACTATTCTTTTACCCTTAGAAACAATATTTTGTTCTACTGCATGACCACTGTTTGTTCGATATCATTCAGCAAATAGACATGCAAGTTTCTCTGATACTGTTTAATGCTACTAAGTACTAGTTTAATAAAATGCAGAGTACTATGAACAACACACTGTTCTGAAGAACTATCTTGATTTAATTATTCTTTGTTGTTTTCTTCTTTTTTTCCAACTGAGTTTACCCCTCTGGAAAGGTTATAAATGAAAGCCAATCTTCACAGAGTTTTCATTCTTTCTTTTTTTTTTTTTTTTTTTTATTCCAATGGATATTTTTCCCAGTTCAAAGAAGTATGTTTCTGTTTTAAAATGGGAGGAAAAATAGATTTTGACAGTTTAATAATTTTTTATTGCTTTCACTCTAGATAGATAAAAACAGATGGTTGCCTTGAGGAATAGTTAAGCAGTGTATGTGCTATATGAAAAGTACATATTTTACAATTCAGTACCCTCCATAATAATGAATGTTTTTAATAGAACACATTCACCTTCTTAATTTACCAGTATTTGCTTATTATTTGGAGCTTTCTTCATATCAAAGTAATCTTATTTTGGTTAAAATAAAAGTAAATGCATTCATTAAAATCCAAAATCTCAAGGGATAAGACTTACAGGTAGGAAGGACTGTTTTCAATAAATACAGCCTGAAACAATAGAGATTTGGTATTCCTCTTTGAAACCTCCAGTATTTGCTTGAAACTGGATTAGAACAGTAGTGTCAGAAAATCATTTGCTGTCCTGCTGTGAAACTAGCTGGAGATAAGGACCCACATGACAGAAATCACTGTAATTAGAATGGTAGATTTTAAAATGCGCTGATTTTTAATGGGCCTTGGATTGACCTTGGCTCTCTTTCATGCCCAGCCTTCATTCACCCTGGCATTGTAGGGCCTGAATTCTCAATCATGCCAGTCTGGTAGGACTGCAGAAACTGTGGGAAGCCTCCTGCAAGTTTTAACTGTCTGTCCCACCATGTCACCTAACCAAGCTTTAGTTAAGGTGTTTTTATCAGCTAAAGCAGCCTGAAGTTTCACTAGTGTTGCAGCTTCATAACCCAGCAGTAAAAAACACCTTTGCTTGAGGTATACTCTCTCAGGGGAAGCTTTGGGTATTTGTGCCAGCTACAACCTCACCAAGCCCTGTGTGGCCACCTTTTTATGTAGATAGGTGTGAAAATGACTCTAGATTTTGCTCTCTGACCTAAGCCATAGCTTATTTCTGCCTAAGGCTGCCTCCGCTCTGTTTTTGAGAGTGCTACCACCACAGGTACAAATTATCCTTCTAGCTGAAATACTGAAATGGCCAAATTGCTGGGACCTGCAATGTGTGTTTCACACATAATGTCCTTCTTCCCCTAGACTGAGGTCTCTGCAGTTCCTCCAAAACCTCAGCAGTATCCTGCAATAGTCATGGTTTGAAGTAAAATTAGACAAAAACAAAAGGACGCAGATAAAAATAGACTTGGATCCTGGTGTTATCTTTCATAAACAACAACAGCAGCAACAAATCACAAGGCAGAAAAGAAAGAGTTGCTTTCTCATCATTGAGATAAAACAAATTTCCTACAAACTTTGGAGGACCATTAGGTAGCAGTAAAACCTGGATCTTCCAAATACCATTTCCACTATATAAGGAAAATATTTCCTCATCTGTTTTAGGGGAATATTGGATTGATCCTAACCAGGGCTGTTCTGGAGACTCCTTCAAAGTATACTGCAATTTCACAGCAGGTGGGGAAACTTGCATCTACCCAGATAAGAAATCTGAAGGAGTAAGTACCAATCTGTGTTTTCAGTTAGCTGTTGACAGATCCTACTATGCTGTTGCAATGTTGAACTAAACAGGATAATTACACCGTCACATCTTCATATATCTGTCTTACTGATTACATTGAAATTTGCATAAATCTGAATAAAGTGGTAAAATGGTACATAGAGTTAGCAAACAGCATTTTCATTCTTTTGCTTAGATAGGGAATCTATGCACCTGCTTGCTAACCTTTCACTGCATTTCAGAATGCAACATAGCTGTGCAGTCAGTCAAAGTGCATAATCTAGCATTTGACACCTAAAGCTGAACTCTTACTGTGTTTCTCTTGTGGGTTCATTTATATCTATTAATTTATACCTATGCAAAGTAGATGTAAACCACTATATAGTAACAGTGTCCTCACTCATTGTTATAAATTACCTCTGATGGGGCACATGGTGTAGAGGAAGGCTTTCTAAAACCTTGCCTCAATGAGAGAGATCTATCTGCATCAACATCAGTGAAAACTCTAATTTAGCCACTCTTCACAGGAACAATTTATACCAGCAGTTTACCTGAATCTTAGATGACAACAGTTTCCCTTAAATAGAACTAGCTCACTTTATAAGCTATCACCTTGGATTCCATTTAAAGTCACTAATTTGAAGGCATTCTGTAGAAGAAAAACATCCTATTTTAGAGCTTTAAAGAGGCTGAGATCTCAGAAAGAAGAACCAACCATTCTTTACTATCTGATGTTTAACTTGTCCCAGGTAATGTAAAACCTTCATATCTGTTAACGTATGTTTTAAATACTTCTACCTCTGCTGTTTTACCACACAGGTTAGAATTTCATCATGGCCAAAGGAGAATCCAGGATCTTGGTTTAGTGAATTTAAGCGAGGCAAACTTGTAAGTTGTCACTGCAACATAATGGTTATTCACAAATCAAGTACATGTTATCAGTGATCAACAGATCCCAAGGAATTTTATAAATATTTAGATAATGAAAAGACTTTTCAGCCCCAGCCTTTTTGCCCTAAATATTAGAGCAGCTATACGGCCTTTTGCCACTGGACAGCAGGAGCCTGCTCTGCATTGTCCCACAATGATCCCAATGGTCACTTGCACAGCTGATGGTGAGGATCTGGATTCTGGCAGACCACACATCACCACTGAACCTTAGTAAAGCAGCTGGAGCACAGATCCCCTGCCCCATTCTAGGTAACCTGAAATGTACCGAGTATGCAAAGATGAGACTGCAGGCTTATATAACTTTATAATTAACTAAAAACAGATTCCCAAAGAGATTCTGCTGGTTTACACTATATGGTAGGAGTAATTCTCTCTTTCCCATCAGAATGAAGCTAAAATACGTAGTTCTTCATCCTAAATATATTGCTACAACATGAAAATCTATTTACTGAGTCATAGCATTATTGAACTTTAAAAATCCATAAAATGTTATATGTTGGTTGACTTTTTTTTTTATTTATTAAGGACAGTTATGTGGTTCTTTTGTCAACAATAATTTTGGTTTGCATTTTGACAAAGGAAATAATAGATAAATATTCATGTAACTTCTTATATTTTCCATATTTTCCAGCTTTCGTATTTGGATGTTGAAGGCAATTCCATTAATATGGTCCAAATGACATTCCTTAAACTACTGAGTGCCTCTGCCAGACAAAATTTCACTTACAACTGTCATCAGTCTGTAGCCTGGCATGATGCATCATCTGACAGCTATGACAAAGCGCTAAGGTTCTTAGGATCAAATGATGAAGAAATGTCTTATGACAACAATCCTTACATCAAAGCTCTTCATGATGGCTGTGCAGTAAGTACAGGTTCAGAAGAGTCTTTATGAAACCAACCTGTCAATTAAAGTAGAAATAAAACAATTTCATTCTTTCATAGCTTTCTTCTGAGAAAAGCTTTCTAAACACTTTATTTTTAATAGACTGCCTTTTAGTAGATTTTTAACTACAGTACACTATTCTCTTATTTAATTTTCCTTTATGTACCAAAAAAAAAATAACCATAAGCCAAGTGACAGAAACAGAATAAACGTGGCATGGATACTGGCTGTCAGCACCAATGTGCTGAAACTAGACTATCTGCTAGTATGAGCACAGTATCAGAACACATACACAGAAGAACAGAAGCAAAAATGCATAAACAGGGGCAGCAGCCCATCAGTAGAATATATTTATACTCAAAATCAAGGCATATGCAGACAGAGTATTTAGTGAATACAGTAAAAACATGTATGAACTAAGCCATATGTATGTACCCAAACATAGTGAATTAATTGCATAGTTTGATATGTGACTTTGTATTTCATTTTCTCATTTTTTGGTAGCCCAAGCCAGGTGAAGTTTGTGGATTGTACCTTTCAGAATTGTCTCTTAGCTCAGCTAAAACCCCCAGAGCTGTTCAGACATGCATCAGCTCTCTGACCACCTCTCCAGCAGGGTCTTTGTAGGCATAGCAACTGTTACCTCTTTTCAGAAACAGAATGGTTTGTACTGA
The DNA here is from genome assembly GCF_900496995.4 of Aquila chrysaetos chrysaetos. Classification (NCBI taxonomy): domain Eukaryota; kingdom Metazoa; phylum Chordata; class Aves; order Accipitriformes; family Accipitridae; genus Aquila; species Aquila chrysaetos. Next base: position 20,636,660 of record NC_044015.1, read on the forward strand.
ACACTTTGAAACAAAGACAACAATGGAGCAAGTGACAGTTGAAGCCTCATTAATTATTTTGGGTTTTGATATGGGAGCATTTTGAAGGCAGTTCCTGAGATGTCAGTGATAAAGAATCAGAGACCTGAAAGTGCCAGGATACATACCTGACTCTGAGACAGAGACGCAGCTCAGGTAGATGCAGTGTCTCCTCCCCTCAGTAATGAGATTCTAATACATAACTAACTGCTTCATGTGAGCCTTTCTGTATGTCCTGTATATTTATTTTGCTTTTGTTATCCACAGTGGTTGAGTGTAGAGCTCCAGAGAGAGCTGGAAGTGATTTAGGGTGTAGCTCCATCACTAAACTGAGAACACTCAGATCTACCAACTTGGATGCTCATCTAAACTCCAAGACCCTGGCATAGCTGAAAGATGTCTCAGCAAGATATAAGAGATCATCTGAACAAAGTGCAGTCCTGATAACTAATATGATGACTTGGGTGGATGATATTTAGAGAAGATAGAGAGCCTTTGTTAGGAAGTAAGGGTGCCCCTTCAAACCTGGTTTCTAAGTGCATCGATTGGCAGTCGTGTCAGACTATTACTTTCTTTCATGTCCAAACAGCTGCTGTAATATTTTGTGAGACGGTTACAGTCTTTCTCCTTAGAAGTGGATCTTCTGTCTTTCAGAACTAAGTAGTGATTTTTTTTCACATGGAAGATGTGCGCACTGCTATGAGAATATTGTTATTATTTATTAAATAGTATAGATGTGAGCTCAGAATTCTCAAACAAACATTTAATGTCTTAGATCATTTTTCATTTGTAGGCCTATTTTAGTAAGTCAAAAAGCCATGGGACAATCTCTTTCTAAAATAAAAAACACTCCATGTCACATTTTTAAAATAAAATCCTAAGAAAACATAAACTTTAGAGTTTCTAATATCTCATGCATGAGGGGGCAATAATTTATAAATTCTACACTTCAGAGGTAACCTATGAAGATCTACAGCACATGCTGACTGCTCTGATGTATAACCATGTTTGCTTTCTTTTGCTTCTTTTTTAACAGTCAAGAAAGGGCTATGCAAAGACAGTGATCGAAATCAACACACCCAAAATAGACCAAGTGCCTATAGTTGATGTGATGATCAATGACTTTGGTGATCAGAACCAGAAGTTTGGATTTGAGGTCGGTCCTGTCTGCTTCCTTGGTTAAGCGTAAGACAAAATCAGATCAACAAAAATGTTGCACTTTGGTGCTACCAACCCACTTCATGCCACATGCAAGTTTTGAATAAGGATGGCATAGAAAATATGTCTTGCTGTGTATGTGTCTTATCTAGAAAGTAATTGTTGCCCTTGTAGGGCCAGAATCACATGACTTAAACTTATTTTGCAAAGATGCTGTGGCACAGATAGACATCATAGGGCTCACTTTAGGAACACCCCCCTTTGGATTCCTTTGGTGCTGTAAAAAACCAAACATGGTGCTCCTTCCATTGCAACAGAGATGTTAAGAAAGTGTTTAATAAACTGTAATTATTCTATGTACAGTACTATACTGTTATTCCTCTGTCCATTTCCAAAACTTGCATGTGTCTCTGAATTGCATCTGGCTCTTATTTTATAATTACAAAACTACATTGTCAATACTGTGTATGTATTCTGAAAAAATAAAGCTGTAAGTGCCAGTGAAGCCAATTCCAATTCTGATTAATAATAAAATCCCTTTGTATATATTGTTGTTGAAGAGCTTTGTTAATTGAAGTTGCCAACAAAACTTAAGGTGGCAAAACTGGAAGATCTTGAGCAGCACACTCAAACAACTCTCTTCTGCTGATATCACTCTGTGATGATGAATTTCAATAATGAAAGCACCTTCAAAGGTGCTGTGTTCCATGGTGCTATACCTCAGACTTTTTATTTTCTTTTCTAATTCCATAATTTCATAAGATACCTGTATATACCTAAAATAAACAAGTTTATATTTCTGGGTGGGGAAAATATGTAAGAAAAAAAAAACAACTTGTGTAAGACATCTGTTAAAAATCTGCGTGAAATAAGTTAGTCATACAGCTTTCCTTTTTTTTTTTTTTTTTTTTTTTAAATCTCACCTGAATTTGTTTCCATCGTGCTTATTTGGTCTGCATAAATATTAAAACTGGATCCTAAACAGTTATTTATGGATTTTTGCAGTGTTTACTTAGATTTTTATGTAAGCAATGATGGATGATTGCTTCCTGAACTGGATACTAAAAGTTCCACAGAATGGTCCTATACAATATTTGCCCATCCCATTAATATGAATTATTTTTTTCCTGTTATTTCACCTGAAGGCCAGGGATGCAATATGTCTAGGTCATGTGATTCTACATAGTTGCTAAGCAACATATGAGGGGACTGCTTCCTACAGAGCTGTCTTTGACCCAAACTGTTAAAATTTGCTGTTCAAATCTCACAAAAAAAATGTTGGTTTGCCCTTACCTCTGAACATTTTATTCAGGTAGTTGGAAGTAGAAGTTACATTTTAGCTTTACAACACAAATCCTTTTGTAATTATTTTTCATAATATATGTAAGACTTGAAAAGAAATGTTTGTTTCTATTTCTTATAAATTGTTAAATTAAATAGTACTAGTTTCTGCTGGCTCATTTCCAACTGGTATTTTCTTATGCACGTTTATACATGTAAAAGTGAGATTTCAAAAGTCAACTTCTTGCTGTTCATATTTTCTTTTATTTTTGAACCAAAGTTTGTAACTGTCACCTCAAAGAGGAAAATACAAATTTTATTAATAAAATCAAGTCTTGTCTACCTGGATTGGTCACTTTCTTTTTTCAATGTCTAAAACTCACCCACTGTCATTACTCTAATTTCACTCTGCTCCAGACCATCCAAAAAAAAGTAATCTTACTACATGTCCTGGCAAGCACTGGGCAACAGCACTGGGAAGAGAAGTGTTAAAAGACGCTGATCTGGCCATTGGCAGTATGCAGCAAGGCTGATAATGTCACATTTAGTTTGTATGGATTTGTAGCTGCAGCAGTCCACATAATACTATCAAACACAAGATAGGAACCCAATATTCTTTCCCTAGCCACTCTCTTACAACCTACAATGTCTGAGTGCTTCACAGGCTCATGCTTATCCTTGTAGGATCCCATGAGGTAGGCAAATGACCCTGTTTATTGATAGGAAACGGAAGACAAGAACCAGACCAAGACCTAGAAACTACTGGAACACAAAATTTCCAGTGCTTTGTTTTAGATAGTGGAACCAGAACTAGTGTTGGGTCTGAGCTAGAGATATGACATATGTCACCTGGGGCCTCCTCCAAAATGGTTTCTATTTTTTTAATCTGCTAACTGTTCTTTATAAATGCTCGTTAGATCCACAATAGCTGTGAAAGCAGCTCAAATAAGTTTGGCAGAAGAGCAAGTACTTCCAGCTGAGCTGTTCAACCCTATCTAAAAAAACCCAACACTTCTGGGTCAGGTGCTTTAGGGTGATTTGGCAGAGTCAGGATTAGGCTGCAGCCAAACAGTGTTTCTAAGAGTGCAAGAAGCCAAATGAACCCAGACCTTTTCCAGAATTAGTCAAAGTATCTTGCCAAGGTTCATGTTGGCAACATCCCAAAGGACGAAATGAACTTGAGTCTTCTACACCTCTCAGGCAAGGATTCATCAGGTTTATTCTTTAGCCCTTCTTAAGGCCTTAGCCAGGTACCTTACTATTTATCCTTGTCATGAAAACATCTCACCACTGCTAGTTACTCTAACTCCTCTTTGTCCATTCTCTGTTTCAGCATGCTGTTCTTGTTCTCTCCAAGTTTCTGATTAAAGGGGGAAAATTGCCATTATATATTCTTGCCTTGAAGCAAAAATTATGCTATATATTTTTTCCCTTGACAGACATCTCGTACTAGCAGTCCTTAAAAAAAAAACCAACAAAACAACCACCAAAAAGCACTCTTCATAACAGAAAGAAATTTCACATCAAAACTCACACATTAGTCTTTCTATGAAATAGACTTCAGATTCTGTAGTCAAATTAGATTGGGTATTATGAAAAATTTCTTTACTGAAAGGGTTGTCAGGCATTCGAACAGGCTGCCCAGGGAAGTGGTTGAGTCACCATCTGTGGCTGGATGCCAGGTGCCCACCAAAGCCGCTCTATCACTCCCCCTCCTCAGCTGGACAGGGGGGAGAAAATATAACGAAAGGCTCGTGGGTCAAGATAAGGACAGTTTAATAAAGTGAAAGCAAAGGTCGCGCGCGAAAGCAAAGAAAAACAAATGATGTTATCCTCTACTTCCCATCAGCAGGTGATGTCTGGCCACTTCCTGGGAAGCAGGGCTTCAGTACGCGTGGTGGTTGCTCCGGAAGACAAAAATGCCCCCCTTCCATCTCCCTTTACTTAGCTTTTATATCTGAGCTGACGTCGTATGGTATGGAAGATCCGTTTGGTTAGTTTAGGTCAGCTGTCCTGGTTATGTCCCCTCCCAAGATCTTGCCCTGCCCCAGCCTGCCATTGAGGGAGGGGGCAAAAATGTTGGGGAGACAGCCTTGATGCTGTGCCAGCACTGCTCAGCAGTAGCCAAAACACTGGTGTGTTATCAACACCTTTCTAGCTACTAATGCAGAGCACAGCGCTATGAGGGCTGCTGTGGGGAGTATTAACTCCATCTCAGCCAGACCCAATATAATCTCCACCCCTTATTCCATACCATTTGCGTCATGCTCAGGTCCCACATAATTTAATACAGATATCTTCTAACCATGCCATTGTATTTAATTCTCATTACTGAAATCCCTTCTTACCAACACTTACAACTGAAACTGCATACTTAAACCACTTTTATACCCAACATACAGATTTATACATTCTTATTAATTACTATCCCCTGTCCTTTAAGAGATAGATATTCCATGGGCTTCTTCCACTCCTCCAGGTGTTCACACACAGGTTATGACTTGGGCCCCATCCGTCAAGATGAGGGGTCAGGACAGAAGCAGTATGTTTGATCGTTGGGCACCAACAGCGGCTTGGTTTGGGTCACCGATGCACTTGTCTGGTTCCTTGCGAAGTTCACTCCTCTGCAGTTCAGGTCATTCCTGCTACATTACTTCCTACAACATACAACTCACATCAGAGATTATTTTTCCCCCAAGGTTAAACGTCCTTGAGGCACACACTGGGTCTCCCCATCCTTCCACATTACCCACCAAGTACACCCAGGTCCCTGAGCAAAGACGATCCCACGAATGGGTTTGCCTTTTCCCATGGGAGGAGAAATCCACACTGCCTTCCCCAGCCACTTCCCCATGTGCACTACGGGGACCTTATCTCCTCCCACAGTATGTAGGGGTTTTGTTTGGGCAGGACCAGGACGGTTAGCAGATCCTCTGGTGTTAACTAGCCAAGTGGCTTCTGCTAAATTTGTATCCCAATGCTTCCGTGTCCTGTTGCCTAGCGCTCTCAACAGTCTTCAACAGTCCATTATATCTCTCAATTTTTCCAGATGCTTGCGGGTGATAGGGTATGTGGTACACCCACTCAATGCAGTGTTTCTTTGCCCAGGAGCTTATGAGGTTATTTTGGAAATGAGTCCCATTGTCTGATTCAATTCTTTCTGGGGTACCATGTCGCCATGAAATTTGCCTTTCGGGGCCTAAGATGGTGTTTCAGGCAGTGGCATGGTTTACAGGATATGTTTCTAGCCAACCAGTAGTTGCTTCCACCATCGTGAGTATATAGCACTTGCCTTGGCGTGTTCGTGGCAGTGGTCCAATGTAGTCAATTTGCCAGGCCTCGCCATATCGGAAGCCCAGCCACCGCCCTCTGTTCCAGGGAGACTTTACTCTGGTGGCTCGTTTGATTGCAGCACATGTTTCACATTCATGAGTGACCTGTGTGATGGCCTCCATGGTCAGGTCCACCCCTCGATCATGAGCCCACCTATATGTTGCATCTCTCCCTAGATGTCCCGATGTCTCATGGGCCCATCGAGCTACAAATAGCTCACCCTTACGCTCCCAGTCCAGGTCCACCTGAGCTACTTCTATTTTGGCAGCCTTGTCTACCTGTTCATTATTTCGATGTTCTTCAGTGGCACGGCTTTTGGGCATGTGAGCATCTACATGACGTACCTTTAGAGTCATGTGTTCTACACGGGCAGCAATGTCCTGCCACAATGCTGCTGCCCAGATGGGTTTACCCCTGCGTTGCCAATTGGTCTTCTTCCACTGCTGTAGCCACCCCCATAGGGCATTAGCCACCATCCAGGAGTCGGTATAGAGGTAGAGTACTGGCCACTTTTCCCGTTCAGCAATGTCTAGGGCTAGTTGGATGGCTTTCACTTCTGCAAACAGACTTGACTCGCCTTCTCCTTCAGTGGCCTCAACAACTTGTCGTGTGGGACTCCAAACAGCAGCTTTCCACTTCCGATGGTTCCCTACCACACGACAGGATCCATCAGTAAACAAAGCATAACGCCTTTTGTCTTCTGATAACTCATTATATGGTGGTGCCTCTTGGGCACAAGCCACCTCCTCAGGCGATGCTCCAGAATCTCTGCCTTCTGGCCAGTCCATGATCTCTTCCAGAATTCCTGGGCGGTTAGATTTCCCCAGTGGAGCCCGTTGCGTGATCAATGCTATCCACTTACTCCATGTAGCACTGGTTGCATGATGTGTAGAGGGGATGTTTCCTTTGAACATACAGTGTAGCACAGGCAATTGTGGTGCCAAGAGGAGATATGCTTCTGTACCAACAACTTCTGAAGCAGCTCGAACCCCCTCATATGCTGCTAGTATCTCTATTTCAGTCGAGGTGTAGTGGGCTTCTGATCCTCGGTACCCCCGGCTCCAAAACCGTAATGGTCAACCTTGGGTTTCTCCTGGTGTTTTCTGCCAGAGGCTCCAGTTGAGACCATGCTCCCCAGCTGCAGTGTAGAGTACATTTTGTACATCTAGTCCTGTCCTGACAGGCTCAAGTGCTACTGCACGAGCTATTTCCTGTCTGATATGCTCAAAGGTTTGTTGTTGTTCAGGGCCCCATTCAAAATAGTTCTTTTTCCGGGTTACTCGATAGAGAGGGCTCACAAGCTGACTCTAACCTGGAATATGCATACTCCAGAACCCCACGAGGCCTAGGAAAGCTTGTGTTTCTTTCTTGTTAGCTGGTGGAGACATAGTTGCTATCTTGTTAACCACATCCATAGGGACATGACGGCGTCCATCCTGCCATTTTATTCCCAAGAACTGAATCTCCTGTGCACGTCCCTTGACCTTGCTTTTCTTTATGGCAAAACCAGCTTTCAGAAGAATCTGAATTATTCTTTTTCCCTTCTCAAACACTTCTTCTGCCTCGTTGCCGCACACGATAATGTCGTCTATGTATTGTAAATGTTCAGGGGCATCGCCTTGTTCCAGTGCAGTTTGGATTAGTCCGTGACAAATGGTAGGGCTGTGCTTCCACCCCTGGGGCAGTCAATTCCAGGTGTATTGAACACCTCTCCACGTGAAAGCAAACCGTGGCCTGCGCTCTGCTGCCAAAGGAATGGAGAAAAATGCATTGGCAATATCAATTGTAGCGTACCACATGGCTGCCTTTGATGCCAGTTCATACTGGAGCTCTAACATGTCGGGTACAGCAGCAATGGCGGTGTCACTTCATTCAGGCCACGATAATCTACTGTTAACCTCCACCCTCCATCAGACTTTTGCACTGGCCATATAGGACTATTAAAAGCTGAATGAGTCTTGCTGATGACTCCTTGGCTCTCTAGTTGATGAATCAGCTCATGGATGGGAGCCAGGGAGTCTCGGTTTGTCCAATATTGCCGGCGGTGCACCGTCCTGGTAGCGATTGGCACCTGCTGTTCTTCAACTTGCAGCAATCCCACAATGAAGGGATCTTCTGAGAGGCCAGGCAGGGTAGATAGCTGTTTGATCTTCTCTGTGTTTACAGTGGCTACACCAAAAGCCCCTCGGTACTCCTTTGGGTCCTTGAAGTACCCTCTCTTGAGGTAGTCTATGCCAAGGATACAAGGGGCCTCTGGGCCGGTCACAATGGGGTGCTTTTCCCACTTGTCCCCTGTCAAGCTCACCTCAGCCTCCAATATAGTCACTTCTTGGCATCCCCCTGTCACTCCAGAGATCCAGATGGGTTCTGTGCCCCTGTACCCTGATGGCACCAGCGTACACTGTGCACCAGTGTCTACCAAAGCCTTATACTTCTGTGGGTCTGATGTGCCAGGCCATCGAATCCACACAGTCCAGTATATCCGGTGATCCCTTTCCTCCTCCTGGCCAAAGGCAGGGACCCTCTATTGCTGTTCCTTATCAGAGTATTCACTGCCTGACCCTTGCGGTGCCAGATCAGAAGTCCCCTCACCAGAATCAAGGGAGGTGGTCTCAGTTCTTCTATGCCTGGAGCATCGCTGATTGCTTTCTTGGGCCTCTCCAGCAATGCCACTGACAGCCTTCTTCTTGGGTGACCCCTTCTTAACAGCTGTCTTCCCTCTCAGTTCACGTACGCGGGCTTCCAGCTTAAAGGTGGGTTCACCATCCCACTTCCTCATGTCCTCCCCTTGGTCACGCAGGAAGAACCAGAGTGTACCACATGGCATACGCCTTGGGCTCCCTTTCCCTCTGACCGGGGCAGGAGAGGACTGATTTCTTGGAGCGTCCCTAAAAGCCAAGGCACTGTCCTGTAGGGATGAGGAGACACAGAGATTTTCCTCAAAGTTTTGGAGCCAAGACAACACTTTCTCCACAGTTGGTGTTTCCATATCTGGGCAATACATTGCTGCCAAGCTGTTAGAATACGACGCTGGGGCACCTTGAATCACCTTTCTCCACGTGGCCTGCGTGCACAGGACATCCTCTGGATCTTTGGAGACTTCCTCATTGTCTAGATCACTGTAGATGACTTCCACCACTGCTAACTCTCTCAGGTACTGGATGCCTTCATCTGCGGTAGTCCACTTTTCTGAGGAATTCACAAGATCTTCCTTGAATGGATATCTTGCCCTCACACTTGAGAGGAGCCAGCTCCAGAGACTGCAAATTGCTGCCTCTTTTCCAATTCCTCTTTCAATTCCCCAGTTTCTAGCGAGGGATCCCAGCTGTTGGGCTTCCTTGCCTTCTAGTTGCTGACTGTCGGCCCCGTTATCCCAGCATCGGAGCAGCCAGGCAGCAATCCGCTCACCTGGCTGGTGGCTGTAGTCTTTCCCCAAGTCCCGAAGTTCTGAGGACGTCAGGGACCGGGTAGTTTCCGCTTCCTGTTTAAGTTCCCTTACTCCTTCCTCCAATTTCTTTATCAAAGGACCAGCTTCTAGATTAAACCTTTCCTCTTCTTCTTCTTCCCTCACTAATCGATGGTATGGACCTGTTGATCTCCTTGTCCACTGTTTCTTTTTCACTATTGGGGCAATTACTGTAGTTGTTGTTGTTTGGGTCCCTATCTCGAGCATGGTGTCCTCAGATGCAGTCTGGGTCCCTGCCTCAACCGTGGTCCTCTGAGAGTGTTGAACTATGGCTCGGTAGGCATAGGCCAGGCCCCAGTACAGTGCGAGAAGCTGCTGGTTTTTCATTGGGATAGGCAAGGCACACTTCTACCAGGTGGCGCGTCAGTTTGCCAGGGTTACTTGCCTGTTTGGGTGTAAAGTCCCAGATTATGGGAGGTGATAACCGTCCTAGGAATCTGCCCAAATCCTTCCATATACCCTGCCACCCAGGGACCGGTCGCTTGAGGGCACATTTCAGTATTGCCTCACCCGAAACTTGTCTTCTCTTATACCAGGATAAGACCAGATTCCACAATACCCATAATATACCACCAGTATTAATTATTAGTATTGAACAACTCACATAAGGGTGAACAAGGACCTTGGGAGCCTGCATAATAAAACCATTCACATCAATGCCCGACAGGGAGAGGGAGATGTGTTCCCTCATCTCCTCCACAAGATAGCTCCCACAACACAGCAAAGCCATCAGTGCCAGGACAAAGCACATAGAGATTATTTGTATTAGCATGTTCCCAAGTTCCTTCATTCTCCCCACAAGATAGCTCCCACAGCACAACAAAGCCATCAGTGCCAGGGCAAAGCACACAGCCATTATTTGCATTACCATGTTCCCAAACTCAGCAAGATAGAGATAAGCAAGCAGCCAACAAGCTCCGGAGCTTGCCACTTAATAACTAGCTATAGCACGCTTAATACAAAAGTGCCGTTGTCGTGCCCCACGTTGGGCGCCAAAAAGGACTGTGGTGGGTTGACCCTGGCTGGATGCCAGGTGCCCACCAAAGCCGCTCTATCACTCCCCCTCCTCAGCTGGACAGGGGGGAGAAAATATAACGAAAGGCTCGTCGTCAAGATAAGGACAGTTTAATAAAGTGAAAGCAAAGGTCGCGCGCGAAAGCAAAGAAAAACAAATGATGTTATTCTCTACTTCCCATCAGCAGGCGATGTCTAGCCACTTCCTGGGAAGCAGGGCTTCAGTACGCATAGTGGTTGCTCCGGAAGACAAAAATGCCCCCCTTCCATCTCCCTTTACTTAGCTTTTGTATCCGAGCTGACGTCGTATGGTATGGAAGATCCGTTTGGTTAGTTTAGGTCAGCTGTCCTGGTTATGTCCCCTCCCAAGATCTTGTCCTGCCCCAGCCTGCCACTGGGGGGGGGGGGGCAAAAATGTTGGGGAGACAGCCTTGATGCTGTGCCAGCACTGCTCAGCAGTAGCCAAAACACTGGTGTGTTATCAACACCTTTCTAGCTACTGATGCAGAGCACAGCGCTATGAGGGCTACTATGGGGAGTATAAACTCCATCTCAGCCAGACCCAATACACCATCCCCTGGAGGTATTCAAAAAGCACATAGACAAGGCACTTCAGAACATGGTTTAGAGGGCATGGCTGATGGTTGGACTCAATGATCTAAAGGTCTTTTCCAACCTAAATGATTCTATGAAGTCCTACTAGCCATAAAAACATAAAACCTCAGATTCATCATATGCAAACAAACAAGAAAACCACACACCACACCACAAAACTCCAAAACTATACAAGCTAAATTCCTTACTCAACCAAGACCATAAGAAAAGAAGGATCAGTATTTTCCACACCACAAATTAAAAACCTGTGTAATCACAAAAAGATTGAAATTGCTACATGACATCTGGATTTTACCTCTAGAAACTGACAAAACAGAACCTAGATGTTCTGGGATCTTGAGGTTTTACCCTATCTCAGGGCAGACCAGGCAGTTTTTCTTGAAAGTTTGCTTCAAGCCTCTCTCTAAACAGAGAAAGGCCATACTGGAGATGGTATACAGTTTCTTCACTGCAAATACAGATGTTGCTGTCATGTTGCATGGAAATGGAGTAAGTAGGCACACAGCAAACACAAGCCAACAAATATTACAGATTAAGGCAATGTCCTGTCCAGAATTAACATGGACATATGATAGAGAGTTAAATGACAACCTACAACTATAGAGACATAAACTGTCCTGTGTGTAGGTGTAGAGTTTCTTCTCCCTCTCTCCCCCTGCCCCTTTCCTCTTTCTAATCCAGGACAGGGCAATATCCACTCATTATGATTGGCACATCTCTTAGAAAACTTCGTAAAATGTAATGAAGATATTTTTTCAGTCTAAGTGGGCAGCCATTACAGCTAACATCAACAGTCACCTTGTGACACAAAAAGCTACCATTTGTTTCAAAAAATAAGCACCAGTTATTTGCTTAATATTCTTCCCCTTGGGAACAGCTTTGTTAATTTTAAAACGAAGCTTCACATGCTAATGGCTGGTAGGAGATGCCTTAATAATAATTGATTTTCTATTACAGGCACACTCATTCTTCTGTGAATGAACATCTTCTAGTGTACATGCACCAAAAATAATTTGAGAATGACAAAGACAGGATATTAAGTGTCATGTCTATTATATATACCTGGAAAGGTGTCTTATTTGTGTTCCTTTTCTAGGCGTATGAATTATCAAAGAGGCTCATTGTTAATTCAGTAAAAAGCAATGCCAAGATTATTGCAAAGGAGTAGACTGCTCTAAAGCTATTTATTCGTTTTGTTTTCAATAAGGACACCAAAGATCATTACAGTGAGGAAGGTTGCAAGCATAGAGATATTCAGATATGCTGCTCTAGCCAAAATTGGGCTTGTTTTTTTTATCAGCTATGTGAATAAAGGCTCTGTTCTAATGAGGGAGGATGGAGCCAAAGCCTACAATGCTACCATGCACATGTTTTGTCTAAGTTCTCTCAAGAGCTTTGCCAGACCTTGGCTTTGTTTCCAGTTTCTCAAGGGTAGAGAAGTGATGTCCATCAAAACACATCTAACTTCAGTAAGACAGACAGGAGTTGTTCAGAATTCAGCAGCGGGGCTGGGATCTAAGTGTCTTCTCTGCTCCCTGGTATGATCTAAGGAATTATTTTTTTTTTAACATCAAAAAGACATTGTAGCTAAATCTCGCTGAAACATAAAAGAAATGCAGCTTACATAGTGATTAAAATATGGATGAAAATTAAAATTCAGTCCATCCAATACGCTGCCATTACATTATACACTACTAAAACACAACTTATATAAATAGGAGATGACCAAGGGCTCAGTCAGTGGGTTATAATAAAATCCACACATAAGAAGTCAATCCATCTGTTTTCTCTTTCTCTTCTTGATGGTGCCACTCGTTCTGTTCATGTCCAGAGTTTACTCCCCAGGAAAAACCTATTATCTGATTTCCTTTCATCACCATTTGGTAATTTGCATTTTGGTGGATGATGTTGACTACTTGATTGCCTTTCAATGTCTAGTATACATTTCATGAGCTATTACAATCTAATAGTAGCAGTAGTTTTCAATTTCCTGATTGTCAGCCATTCTACACCCAAGTGACTAAACGTTATTGCTTTTTCTCATATTCAGCTGGTATTTTCAGAGCAACACAAGGCTCAGCAAGGATAACCACTCAACCTCCTTCATGATTTTAAAACAAAAAACATCTGCCACAAACAGCATCAATAAGTCCTCAACAGATAACAAGAAAGTGGGAAATTAATCACTTCCCAAATGATACCGTAAGAAGAATAGCTGATGGAACATTTACCACCATTTCTTCTTCTGTGTACATTAAAGAAGATTGGATGTAAGTACCTGTCAGAGTTCTTTAACAGCTTGCAAAGCCATCTTCTAGTTTTGTGCTCTGGCCTTTGCTTTATGCCTTAAATGGTTGTCAGTAAAATTATTTGCAAAAAGAAAACCAAATTAATTCTTCTCTAGCCCCAGGAGTTCTCTAAACTGGATCTTCTGCTATGTTTTCACTATAGTAAGGATGTAATGCATAATTAAAAGAACCTTTCTGAGTCCACAGGGCTGGGACAACAAGGCTGTCCAGAGTCCCAAGGTCAGCCTAATGACCAGGAATGAACTCAGAAGCCCCCCACTCAGTTCCCATCTCACCCTAAAATCATCTCATAGCCAGAGATCTTGAAAATGGCCACAGCACACCATGCACTGCAGCAACACAAGGCCATAGTGTTGTGTGGCCTCCAGAGGCCCAGCCTGCAATCTCTGTAGTTCCCTAGCACAAGTAAAAAGTAAACATAGCAGAGCCATAAACCTGAGATTTTAAATGGAAAATATTAACTAAATGTTAAATTGTGAACTAAAGTCAGGATGCGACTAACAAATAACAACATTCCAATACAATTAAGTGTTTTGAAAAGGAGATACTAATTTGTTATCTGTTAGTTTACTTGGAATCTTACACAGAAAGCCCAGTGAAGTCAGTTAGGGTACTATCACCGACCTGAATGACTTCTAGAGCAGGCACTGTTCATTACAGCACGTAAAGTACGTTAAGTGAATGAGAAGTGGAGAGATTTTATTGACATAAAAGCTTCTTTCTGTCAAATATTAACAAAAAAAATAGGTAATGTTTTATATTCATACACTCTCTTGAGCCTATGCCTTTTTTTATTAGAATATCATCTCAATGGCAGCTCAGGTGAGAAAGTAGCTCTGCTTTGTGGTCCTGTTGCCCAAATTGGCTCACAAGATAACACAGAACGATGTGAAGGCTCAGGCTCTGGAGAATGCATAAATATATAATCTTCATAACATTCACTATTCAGTAACTTTCTGATTTGGATGTATAGGGATCACTTATCCCTTTGTTATTCCTCAGAAGGATTTTAGAAATATCCACTTTGCTCTAGGCCTGCAGACTTGCTCAATGCACAGATATTAAGATCAAAGCTCTTTACTGTCAGAAAGGGCCAAAAATGGAATTTTAATTTGTAAAAAATTTCCACAGCACTCCCATTTCTGAAGAGAAAAAAGTATGGTTCACCTGCCCACCTCTCCTCTTTTTTTGAATTGTGACGTTTCCATGTGAAATTATAAGCCGTTTGTCTTCAAACGGACTGAAAATATCTGACTGTTAGGAAGAAGTGCACTGGTATCCACACTGAGATTTTTGCCCCGTGTGCTGGGGGACAAGAGCCAAGTACAATACTGACAGTTGAATAAAGGCATCTGTGTAAAAGAAAGGCACAATAAAACCAAGCGGAAATAGTTCTCCGTGTACAACAGAAAGGAGAAAAATGTAGGCAAAAAAAAGGAAATAAGGAAGCAGTGGGGAAATACATGGGAAAAGGATGATGGGAGCAGGACTTGGTTCCCTCGTCTCCTCAACCTAGGGCAGGAGAGTGAGAAACCTTGTGGCCCAGTCTGGGAGCATCCCATGTGATTGCTGGTATACAGCAGCAGTCAAGGGTTTTTTCTCACAGTCATTGCAAAGTGGGGGGTGCACCAGCCCCCTTAGTTAGAAGGCAGCAGCAAAACTGGTTTACAAAAACTGTACCTAAAAAGAGCAGCAAAGACTGCCGGCCTCTGTGGGAAACACTGTGCCACTAATACCCACAGTACTGGCTGCAGCCATGTCCCTGTCCTTTGGCCTCCCTCCCCTCCCTTCCCAAGCACACCTCTGTCTTAAACAGACATTCCTGAAGTTGCCTCCTCTGCAGGAGCTCTGTTCTCCTGGAGCAGCCATATTTTATTGTGGCACTGAAAAGTATAGGACATCTGAAAAGGGGGATAAGAGGCTTAACTTTTGAGTTCAGGTACTTGAAGGAGGGAGAAAGGATGATGAGGGAAGGTGAGCAGGCTGGGAAATCAATATACAGCCACGCTAACATGCTGCCAGACTTACAAAACGTAGTCTGTCTGGGCTATCCAGACATCCGGATTAGGAATAGGCAATGACAAGGGCTGCTCAATTTCTGCGTCCTTTTCCTAGCACAGAGAAGCAGAGAGGTCAGGCAGTACTAGAGTCCTCCTGAGGACCATCTCTGCAACAAAAGTCAGATGAAAACAATAGGGAGATCAGTTCACATTGATGACTGTGTGAAACCTCCCTCTGCACATCAAAGTTGGTCTATTTCATTTTCTAAACACATTAACCTCAAAACAAAGCCATAGTATCTTGAGGAACCACATTTGAACTAGCGTTGCATCTTTCCATGACAATTTTCCTGGAGAAAGCAACAAAAAAAACTAAAAAAAAAAAAAAAAAAAAAAAGGACAGCACACATGAACTGATGATACCTGAAAAATTTCCTGATTAAATGATTCTTGACTATTTCAAGACATTATCCAGTTTTGCATGTGTGCATTCATTTCTCATGTTTTGCATAATCACTGTACTGTATGCACAAGTGTACCATGTAGAAACAGCAGCTAGCTAGTGTGATTACTCATTGAATTTAATGAGTAAGTTAGAATTATCTACTATAAAACTAAGATGAAAGCAAAATCACAAATTTGAAAGCCAACTAAGGGCTGAAACATATGCAAGCACAGTTACTTAATACCCTCTTAATATGCACAACAATAAATACTTCATATGGATATACAGCAAATTTGGATACATGTCACCCAAGTGGAACTCAGCTGTGATGATGTATGAAATGATACATTTAACTCTAATGAGATGCATAACTCAAAGGAAGCAAAAACACCAAAGTACCTTAGAGCTCTCTTGCTTTTGCAACACTAGAATATTTTCATGACATCGGTAGCAATAGCCAGGTAACATTCAGCCCTTTTCTATTTAAACACAGTGCAGGAATACAGAGCTTGATGGACACTTTCAAACTTCTGTAAATAAATGTGGGCTAACTCACACACACAGAGGACAAGGCTGTAACAAGGCAAAAAGCAGAAAAGGGTAAAGCCCAGGGCCTGCAAATACTACACACATACATGACAAGAGAGGATTACAAAGGAAGAGAAATATGACCAAGTACAGTTGATGAAACATTCACACACTAAAGCCCTCTTTTAACAGGTGGTAGTAACAACACTTGTTTGGATGGATGGCTTTTCTGAGCGAAACTTCCACCTCCACCAAGGAGGGAGTTTGCGCTGAAACTGGTAGAAAGGGTTTGTGGTGGGCCAAGCAGCCAGTCACCTTGGCTGGGCTCCGGCAGGAGGGGAGAGGCAGCCCTTAAGGCTGGCCGCCCGGGCGGCTCGCAGCCGTCTGCAAGGGCCTGTGCCCCGGGACGGGGCGGTGCTCGGCACCGCTGAGGGCGTGCAGAGGGCTCTGATGAGCCCGCAGCTAAGAGGACAGCAAGCCTGAAATGACTGGGGTGAACGCCTGCGGAATTCTCTGTGCGTGGAGAACACCCCGAACCCAACGACACCGGTCGCTCCCACCCGGCAGGCAGGCAGGCGCCCGCAGGCAACCGACGGGAGCGCGGGTTCTGGGCAACCCCTTTTCCCTCAGCACCGGCCCGGCAGCTGCGGCGGGGGGGCGTTAGCCGCGACCGTTAGGACCGTTAGCCGCGGCACCTGTCTGCCCAGCGACAGGGCCTGTGGGCCCGTCGTGTTTCGCTTCCTGGGAGGGGGCTGAGCTCAGCTCAAGGGCGACTGCTTGAAGGCTCGTAGGGTGACTTCTGAATCTGCATGTGTGTGCGTACAAGAGATGTACGTTCACTTATCTCTAGCCAACAAAAAATCCTGCTTTTTTCTTTTCGTCAGTTTTTTTCTCCCTTCAATTCTCATTTCTCCTAAAATCACGCCATTAAGAACATACGAGTCGCAGAGCCACAGATTTTTATATCTCTGCATGTGGAAGAGATGGATTCAAGTTTAGTTATTACCTCTGCAGGAGCATAGGCCAGGTAAAAAAACCCACAAAATACGAACATTGCCACCTTCTCCTTCACACACATGAACCCATTGCATGTCCTCTGACTCCCTGTCCATGGTGTACAGAGGTCAGTGCCACCTCCCACTCACTTGTGTTTTCTCTTGTCGTGCCATGCAAACGGTTCCCATGCGCTAGCACCAATCTGATGATTTTTCTCCGAAGAGCTGGATGTATGCAACCTAAGGCGAGAAACCTTTTTAAAGAGTAAAGGGAAGAAAAGGGGTTATTTGTTTTCTTTACCTAGGCGTTTCTGTGATAGAAAGGGCTGCACACTTCTGCAAAACCTGAGTAGCTGTGGGACTTCTGACAGCAGGTATGCAAACATAATATTTAAACAACTCCACAAACTAACTAGGGATGTGCGTCATTAGTTTTGAAACACCATTTAAAGAGTTTTTACACTGAAAACTCTTGCATTGAGACATGAGTCATATTAAGCAGCTTTGCAGTAGATGTGGTAGCTCCTCTTTCATGTAATCTCTTCTTCTGAAAGCTTTGATTGAAAACTAAGCCACATTCAGGGTTTTGTGGTTGAGCCTGGGAGCTTCCCTCAGTAAACTCATTCCTGAATTCACTGGTGCCGGAGCTCATCACCCATAATAATATTTCCAGAATCTTTCCCCTATTATCTTCCTCTGTCAGGTTAAATTCATCTTTTTGACACAACACCCATTAAACAGTGTAAGTACAAGCTTCATAACTCAAAAGGGAGAAGCAGTACACAGTGCTGTTACTGTCCAAGTGCACTTGCTGAAATATAAAGGACATTTCATCACCTTTAAGATAAACAGTTGAAAATAAGGAATCCTTTCTTCCACAGTTCACCACCTTTAAGGACCATGGCAAGGATTCTTCCACATTCACAGTTTTAGGATGTTTCTATGTAACACGTGCAACAGAGACCTGCACCAGTCCTACACATAGACAAGCAGCAAATAAAGAGTCATGGTCTAGACTAGGCTCTCTTCCCCTCAGTTCTCCTTAGCTGTGAAATGTCTTAGTCTGAGGGTATCCTAGGAAAAGAAGTGGAATGGTAATTCTTTCTCAGAGTATTCAGCTGCCAGACAGGCAGGTGGGGATTCTAAGTTAAAATGTTCCTGTTTCTGAGCAGGAGAGAACTCCAGACCATGGTAATTCTTAAACTAACACAGTTGCAAACCGTGCTTCCTCCCTTGCTGCTACTGTTCCCATCTGGATTGCAAAAAAAGAAGTCTTACCCTTAATGAGCTAGGATCCAGTTATGCAGGAAATGCAAGGACACATTTCAAACACCTAGGGATCAAAGGAGAGAAAGGTTAAGAGAGTTTTCAGCTGTATCCCTCCTGAAAATAAATGCAAATTCTCCATCTGTTAGATGCTTTCAGAACTTCTGAAAAAAATACACAAAAAGAAAAAAAAAAACCACCTTAATTTTCTGTGTATGCTTTCATGAAGAGACCATTGAATTGAAAAACATTGCTTGTGCAGTAAGTATAAAGTTTGATGTATCTTACAGGTCTCCAAAAGTTTTAAAATAAATCCAAAGAAACTATTTCAGTAAGCTTAGGTTTCCTGCACACAGGTGCAATACATTTCATTTTTCAGCTTCTTAAAAGCTTTTAGATGATATTTGGAAAAAATATCCCTTCAGTCAATAACTCATCATAAACATATGCCAGTATAAAACATACAAACAATACTTTTATAGAAGTGACTCACATAAATGTAAGTTCATATGAAGATAAAAATACATTCACTCTTCACTGTGCTGATATCAACTACTTATACAGACTTCTGGTCTAATTTCACATCATTTCCATGTTTTGTGATGATATCAAACCAAGACTGCAGAGAGCTACTGAAGGCTGATACCAGGGTAAGTGAAAGAGGAATCAGCGCCATTCTGCTTTTCTGACTGCTATTGCGGTAATGCGATCAGTACCTTGACAGATGCTAGGAATCATTTTGCTGATTGACTTTTCTTCAAACCTAAGGCTGTGGGCAATCAAAGAAAATATGAACATCTGGCTGAGCTTTTGATTGCCATGCTCACTGATAGAGCGCACCCAAATAAGCAACAATTAGTCAGTACAGCTTGTATCAAAAGACCCATCAAGTTAATTCAAATTAAGTCAGGATAAATTGAATCCAATTGGCATTCATGCATATTTGTATGTGTAGTTTAAATAAGCTTCTTCTGTGCTACATTATCTTTTATTTACAAGGAAAACACATGCAAAGTTTTGTGTTTTAAGTAAGTATTTTCAAAAGCTTTTTGACTTCTTAAAGCCAAGCTTCTGGAAAAAATCTATGTCCTTCGGAAGGGCATTTCCAGACTCACGAAGGTAAAAGTGCATTGGCTGAAGTTCATATTTCTCACTTGCTAATAAATTTCAAAAATTTGGAGAAGTTATTCATAAGCATTTTGTCAGTAACAATTACAGTAATACCTGACTGGTATTTGGGTAAACTTAATAGTTAAGATGGTGGTCAAGATAACTACCAGACTGTAGTAAGAAAGTCCTAAAACTGAAGACTAATTTCCTCATGTTTTCATTTGATTCTGAGTGTAGAACCATGGAAATATGCACTTTCTTTCCAAAAAACTAGCATTCTTGTTTGTATTCTGCTTATTGCAACAGTAAGTTAGGTTGCATGAGAACCTGAGATTAAAAGTAATCAAAGGCAAAAGACAAAGCTGAAGTTGTGTGCTTGATTTTTTTAAAAGAAAAATTTAGAAAAAGAAAATTTGATTTTTAAATTCTAGCTCCTTGCAGTAAATAAATTTAGTCTTTGCTTGGCAGATATAGATACCATTGTTTCCAAGTTAACCTTTTAAAATTTTATTTGTAACTTGGGGGTGGAAATCTGTTCTTGCTAGCAAAATAGTGACAGACTCTCTCTCTGGCTGAGGTGCTATCAGTGCTCAACTAAAGAGAGGTGAAATTTACTGTAATCTCACCTAAATCTCAGTTAGCTCAATCTGACCTGATTCTAAAATCCCATTACAAAATCCCAGGAACTGTTCTGCAGCACATTCAGAAAGTTTCTCACACTACATGATGGGAAAGGGTCATACACACAGCTGCAGCATTGCTTGTGGAGTGGGTAGCTCGCTCTGCCTGTGGCCCTGCGTTCCCACTGTCATCAGAGCCAGGGAGTTTCAGAGCTGTGCTAGGAGTATTTAAAATGCAGATACAACAGAAGAAGGACTATGTCAGAGGAGAAGGTTGGGTGAGTCAGTCTGTGAGCATGGGACTTGACATGCTGCGTTACCAGCTGCCACAGGTGCAATGAGTGTGGCCAAGCAGCTGTTACATTCTTTTTGCTGATGGTCCACTTTGTTTTTGAGACAAGAAATATGTTTTTGCTATTCATTGACTCCTATGAATATTACGAATCCAACACCCTTGAGAACAATCAGATTAATTAATTAGAAAACTCTTACTATGCTACCTTCATAAATCAAGGATTAGCTTGTGATCCATAACTTCAAACAGCCTTTTAGCAGCTGTTTTCTTGAAGTTCTTTCCTCTAAAATACTAACCCCTCTTACACATCCATCTTCTGATTCAGAGGTTAAGAGTTCTTCTATTAGCGTTACCTTTAGAAATATATTTGATGAAAAATCGCTTAGATAGTCTAATGATATGGTCCAGTTGCTGTCAGGTGCACAGGCCCTTTACAAATGCTACTCAAAAATGAATACCAATCCTTCAGTGCCTTCAAAGGATGTGGAGTCAGGGCCATAATAATAGTGATTGTCTCCAGCAAATGACTCTTCAGTGATCATTCTGCAGTGGCCTGGAAGTCCACACCCCCCTCAATAACTTTCAAAATGGATGCATGCTGGGAAATGTAAAATCATCCCTAGCAAACAGGCCAGTAGCTGCACTTTCTGGCTAGTCAAGTACCTATTTATTTAACTCCATTGCTTGCTCCTTATTGGCCTAAGATTTTGGAGAAGAAAGTATGCTAAAAAAAGTAAGTTCCAAAATAGTGGGTCAGCATTTCAGACATGTTCAGCACATAAAGCAATACTATCCACCACAGGAGAATCAGCTGGCAGCTCCTCACTTTGCCTGTTTTATTTAGGGATTTGAGAGTAGAATAAGGAGAATAAATTTTCAAAGACTGTGGTCGTAGGGAAAAAGTCATTCCAAATCATAAACAGCAAAGCAGCATTCGTAGCTATGGTCTCTGATAGTTATGCTCTGGGTAAAGCAGCCTGTTTGCTTGGGATCAGTAGCAGGAACAGGGGAATATTTAGCAAAGTTTGAAGTAGTGTGGCAGTTACTTTCTCGATAAGACTCTGAATGTAATATGTCACATGGACCATTTTTTTAATGCATTTGCAGTAGCATGTCATGAATAAACACAGTAAAAATAACAAAATGTACATGAAATATTTTTCAAAGCTCACTTATTTTTACTGTGACACAAACCAGTACTGATTGTGCGAATGAGATTTCCCACTCTCAAATCTACATCAGTAAGAAAACCAATTTGAATATCTTCCATTTATTGATGTGTATGCAAAACCTTCATTAAATTGTATGTCCCTATCTAGCTGCTATTGATTTTCTTTTGCATCAATTTATCAGTAAGTTGCTGTATATAAGGTGTTAGCTATGAAATATAGCAGTTTATTACTTTTGATTAGAAGCAACAAGAATTTCATATGAAAATGTCCTCATTGGTGGCTGAAACTTTTCTACTAGATTTATGTGAATAAGGGTCAATAAAAATTAGAACACAACTCTACAGAAATAGGGAACGTATTTTAAAAAAATTGTTGCTACAATAAATAAGTTTATGATATGAATTCTCATCTGTCAGAGAATAAAACTTGTAAGGGTTTCCAGAGATTCTGATTTTCTGACTAGCATTGTGATTGATTTTACAGCCAAAAAATGCACATTTTTATTATTCTTTCTAAGGAAATTTCATCTATGTGAGCTTACTTTTCTCATTTTTATGGAGAGCTTGGAAAAGGGAGTAGACGATACCTCAAAATACATGGGGGAAAAAATTTGAAGATATTAACTACAGAGAAAGTCAGAAATAAAGATGGATGAAGTCCAAAAATCTCAGGTCTGAAGAGGCTGCTGGGACTATAGCAGTGCTGGTTTCATAGAGATTTCTGTCTCCTTTAGCAGGCCCATTTTGGCATGCAGGCACCTTTTTCTTCTTCTCCCTCTGTCCACACGTTTAGCCTGTTCTCCTGACTGGTAGCAAAGGGGATGTATGAGGGTGTGAGCAAAGCCTGTTAATCTGGATATAGTCGAGAGGGAAGACAGAGGTTCTGTAAATACCTTCTTAACAGCAATTTGCAGGATAGGAATTTATGTCATTGTATTGTGGGCCTATGCTGAGAACGGACAGAGAATTGCCTGCTTGCCTGCATCTCTGCATTTAACCAGAGATTTTCCTTCTTATCCTAGGGCAGGGGCTGACACACTGCCAACATGAGTGCCGATGAAGCATGTGCTACAGCAGTGAAATCCTTGTGGGGGGTGCGGACGTGAGCTCTTTTCCTACTGCCTCTGTGAAGTTTGTTGTCCGTGTTGTGCAGCACAGTGACAATCACTGTGAAGTCCTCAGTGGCCTAGAGCTTGTCATGCTTATTTGTTATTCACAGTCTGACCAGAGTGTTCAGTCATTACTACAGGCTGTATCTGTGGTCGTTGTTCTGACAACATGTCAGATCCAGCTGCTCTCTACTAGGTTTAAGACTGCGTATGTATTTTTCTCTCTCTGCAATGGAAGCTAACATAATATTTTCATTTATCAAGTAAGTCTTTTTTTAAAGCTTTGCTTGGATCATATTTGTCCTTTGTAGATGCAGAATGTTGCTCTCTAATCTTTGACAGTAAGAACAGAGAACAGAGCAATTAAGAGGCATTCTCAGAGCTAGAATTAATCTCTGTGTGTGTGTTGTACGTGCATGTGCAGGTTTTCTCTGTAAAGCTTGTTGCATGTTGGCATTATTATAACTTGCAGCAAGTTCCCCATTTTCAAAACTACTTATGTCCATTAGCTAGTGATGCTTTTTTCCTCTGAGGTTTGAATGTCCACTAATGTCAAAAAGGATATTTCTTTCAGTCTCTATGAATGCTATCCAACCATGGCAAGTATGGCTTAAACTTGGTATTAACTTATGCAATATCCAGAGATTTCACTTCCCTGAAACAATATGAAACCAATTGAAATCACTTTAGGATTTCCTCATAGGAATTGTTCCTAATCTTCTTACAGTTCTCACTGTTCTCTTCTGGATTCTCTTTAATTAGTCCATTTAATTAGTCTTTTTTAAAAATAATATGGTGCCAGAATTAGCTAGCTGAGACCTCACCTGTACTGAACGGAGAGGAAAACTTACTTCCTAGGCTTTATCTATGACAGTCTCTTTCTTGCAACAGCCTCACATTCTAACCCTGTATTCAGTCTATGACTCATTATAAGCTCCAATCCTTTTCTACCTTGCTGATGCACGGATGATGCCACCACCTGTATTGCACATTTAATTTCTTTTTCCACACATAGGACTTTTGCACTTATTGCTGAGTTCTGTCTTGCAGCCTTCAGACCGAATTCATCCCTCTATCTAGTTGATTTTGAACTCTGAGCGCTTTCTGTCTTCCTTCTTACTTCTCCCAACTTAGTGCCACACACACAGTAAATCTGGCTCTAAGCAGTGTTTTCTTTAACAACACAGGAGATGGCACTAGGAATTTGCCTAGAAAAATCTAAGGCCCAGCTAGCATTCATCTAAGCATCATGCCCTTGGAGAATGAACCACTGAAAGCTGTTTCAAATAGGACCTTTCAGCCACTGTGCACCCACTTATGGCATTTTTCTGGAGCAAGTTTCCATGGCTGGCATATGAGAAAGTAGTAGTGGACAGTATCAAAAGCCTCAGCACAGTCAAGATGTAACAGCCATTGCTTGGACTATCCACTGAAGTAGCTGCACCATTGAAGTAAAAGATTGGCTAGACTTGTCAAGAGCAAGTCAGGTAAAGCCAGTGTTGCCTGTTCCTTACTATCTTATTATCTTCTGCATGCTGATAATGTACCAAAAACAAACAAACAAATGCTTTCCACTTCTGGTCTGCTTTTCTCTTGTTAAATAAAATGAATAACCAATCTCTCATAATTAACCTTTATGAAGAATGATATAAAAATGCATTGAATGCATGTGCCTACTCCCTGTTAACTGCTATTCCTCTATTTATCCAATCAGCATCAGATCTGTATTTTCTGTTTTCCTCTTTCCTTTTGAATGGAGTTATTAAAAAAAAAAAAAAATCTCATTGTCCTTAAGTTCTAAACTGATCAGTTGCAATTAACCTTGTGACTTAATATTTCCACGGTCTGTTGCCACATGCGTATGCCATTCCTCTCTGCTCCTTCTCAAGTGTGCTTCTACTTTTTATACGTCTTTATTTTCAGACCAGACAAGAGTTCCTTGTTCAGTACTACTGATCCATTACTGCACTTCTCTCTTAATAAAGTGCTTTATCTTTGCGTAAAACATAGCACACAAGTTGCTTCAGACCAATAGGGTCTTATGACTGCTAGTCACAGGTAACACTAATTCTAGCAGTGTGTATCCACTTCATTGGGCTTCACTACCATAGCAATCCTAGAAGTTAATATTCGTGACTGGATGAAAAAAGGAGTTCACATTACATCTTTAATGCCATTTGTTTTAAATGATTGACATTCTCAGGATCTGAATAACATTCCATGTTCACTGCCAAACTGACAGAAAGTTCCAGTCATGGTTACAAGGGTCTTACCACTTCTAATTTTTGCACTTTATACACAATACAAGAAGCCATTTAAAATGAATAGCAAGTACAGTCAATGTGCCACAGAAAGTGGTCCAATGTATTTCCTATAGATTTGTTGCCTTGAATTATTTGCCCATCCTCAAAGATACACAAAGGAGTGGTTTTCAGTATGTCTTATATTTGCTAAAAGATCAGGCTTTGCTTAAAGTCTGCTCCTTGGCTGAATCAATGCTTGCCCAACATATACAATTCACTGTCAAAAATTAAAGTCACAATAAAGTCCTGTCTCTCCACAGAATTCTTGGAAAACAGGTGTCCCATCTTTCTTAGGAAAGTTCTTGGGATACAAAATAGACATCCTTGCTACATTTATGCTTCATCTTATCAAGACTTTTGAGAAAAA
Organism: Aquila chrysaetos chrysaetos; assembly: GCF_900496995.4. Lineage (NCBI taxonomy): Eukaryota > Metazoa > Chordata > Aves > Accipitriformes > Accipitridae > Aquila > Aquila chrysaetos. The sequence goes on from NC_044015.1 coordinate 20,662,063, forward strand.
TATTGAAAAAATTGTCAATATACATACATAGATCTACTCCCAGTGATGTCACTTGCTAGAATACACAACAAAGTAATGATATAATAAGAAAAATATCTTTGGAAATATAAAGTCAGTGATGGTTTTGTATGTTAGCAGTAGAAGTACAAAATAAAGATCAGAGAACTCCCAACTGTTTTTTTTAATGCTGTCTTGGATTTAAAGTATTTTTATTTCAACCACCTCTCAAGTATTAAAGCTTATTTCCTACTAGTATTCCTTCCAAATTAACTGTCTTAGCAAGTTTAAAAAAACAAACCCTTTGTGCAGACATGCTGTACCACCATGTTGAACTCTACTGCTCCATTAACTATGATAAAGTCATTCTCATGATTTTTTTCTTTGTGCATAATATAGCATTTGTATGAATGCTTGTTGCAACTGGAAGCATATTGTGCCATCTAGCAGCTGACAGTTTAAGTTATGCAATGCATAAAGATTAGACTAGAGAAAATCTTACTGTGATTTCACAGACAGTTTCATTGAAAACAATTCTCTGAACTGGCCGCTCTCTTTATGACATCTGTTCTCACAGGACATTCTGGTAGCTTTGGGTTTTTTTTATTTCGAAGTACTTAAGGAACAAATGTTATGCCCAAATATATTCTCTGCAATAAGCATATGTTAGTGAAATAAATTAGACTAGGTACCTACCCAGGACTAAAATCAGGTTTTACAGGCATGAGTGCTACCAGAGCTATCAGACTCAGGGAAACCTTTACGATGTAGATCTTGGTGATATGGTAATAATATGGTACCTTAAGCAAGCTGTTGGCTGAATCAGTCAAGTCCATCTTGACTATGTTAGTGAAGTCATTTTATCCTCATAAACTGATTTCGGCCCATTAAGACAGCCTTTTTGCTTTGCAGTGTGTATAGTCATTACATTTCCCTCCATTCATTTGTCTTCATTCAAAGCAGCACTCAACCACCTTGGTGCTTATTACTGTTAACAAGAACGTGGTCTACCTTAATACAGTGTCAAATGAAATCAGAAAGAGTCATGTGGATGATGGCAGGAGAAACAGCGTGCGTGATGTTATCATATAGATGAGAAATGTAAACCAGGGATGAAATGCAATTTAAGTGAACACTCAGATAGAAAACAAATGTGCCATTGCAGGCAAACCATTTCTGAAGCAGCTGCATAGGAATTCTCCTCCACTTGTAATTCTTGTTATGGGGTTGAAAATCAGAAGAAATCAGAATAGTTAAGCAATCAGGAAATAGCAGATATTTTCATTAAAAGTGGTTCTATTATAATAAAATCATTATCTTTCACTGACAAGACAAGCATTATAAAACATACTGGGTTAACTGCAGAAGCATCCTAAAAGCTTGTGTGTTAAAGCTGTTCATTTGGCAGAGAGACTAATATGCCTAAAAGCTTTCTAGCTCATTTTAACACCTTCTGTTTTTCTCGTTAATGCTGGCACTGATGTTCAGTTATTATTGTAGGAGCTGATCATATTTATAAAACCTTGCTAGTTTTCCTCTCTACAGACGACATCTGAATCACTTTTGAATATCTAGCAGAGGTTCAAGATACTAAGTTCTCACAAAGATGCAACAGAGCCTTTAAACAGAAGGCCATTTGAAGCACCTCTACAGTCTCTAGCTACTGTGCCTAAAAAGAAAACTTTTCTTGAAGATACTGTCTCATATAAGTACCAGCTGCTGTGTTTATCCTCTGAATCAGCTTGTGCTGATAATTGAGGAGTCAGGATCCTAGACTAGACTAATCCTGTACAGCATTACAAAGTCCGTATGTTAAATTTATCCCCAGTACTTATCATGCTCAACATTTCCAGGGCTGCTTCTGACATTACATTCTTCTTTTACTACCAGTCCTTGGCTTCCAACCTTTGGTAATAGAAGAAATGTAACTGAGGCCTAAGAGTATGAATGGGAGAGGATAGTTTTGCCTTTTAAAGTTTAAAAATGCATGCTCAATGAAATATGTTAATTTGACTCAATACTGCTCACTTAACTAAAGAATCAACATTTATCAGCATCTCCAGGTTGTTCCTCAGCTCTCATATACAATGAGTTCATGGGGTCTGTGCATAGATAATACAGTTAATGCTCTTTTGGAAGCAAAGTGATTTGTCACTGTGCAGCAGCAGATGGGCTTGAAGAAGCTAAGGACCTGGTGAGATCAGATCAGAGGCAGGTGTGTTTTAGAGACACTTGTCATTTTCATTTTCTCTGAAATACATTTAAGACTAAAAATGTCTACCGGGTAAGAAACATCTTCATTAAGAATGGATGCCTATATGCACTCCTTTCCCTTCTGTATGCCTTAATCTCCTTCCACATTAACCACAGGGGAGTTAATAAGATGCTCAAAGTGAACTTCATAGAACATGCCTAAGCTGCGGGTAGGCTAGAAATTAGTCATCGTTCACTGGCATAGCAGTCACATATCTGTACATGGAGATGATCGCAGATACAGAGAGGAGTAACAAGAGCGACGCTACCCAAACTCAGAATGCCTCAATCCATTACCTGGGTCAAATCACAACTAGTTCCCAACCAGCAAGAGAGACTAGTCCCAGCTACAACAACCATGAATTGTGATTTTGTTAGTAAGAAGCATTGTCCAGTAGAGGATACATCTATGTCCTTGTACAGTAACTAAGCTCTTATAGTCTATGTTTCTGATGCTAACGGACCTCTTTCCTAACTGTTTTGATATGGCCATCTTTGGAACCATCTGTCTCTTTGGAAAGCTTCTGAACTCTTCCCTGCCTGCCCCTCCACACCCCTTTTCCAGAAATATATTCCCAAGTATCCATATTTGGTGTTTTAAGCCCAAGCTAGGACTACATAAATCAAATCTCATCTGCTAAACTGCTAAACTAACCTGTTTCTTCTGCATATATCTATATATATCTGCCTTTTTACATTCCCTGACCAATGAATGTTACCGATGGCTCACCCCAGTATTAGCACTGGAGCTATCTCTTGAGTATCTTGGCCTATTCTGCTCTCTGAGGAGAGAGGAAAAACATCAGCCTGACATCCCACTTCCCTCGTGTCATGTCCCAATTTCTCAGGACGATGACTCAGGTTTGCTGATTCCCACGTCAGGATTAAGGTGAAATGACACCAAGGATCCTTTAACTCACAAAACTCATTTTTTATTTGCTCACAACAAGAATTGGCAAGATCACCACCAAAAATTGGTATGCTCACAACAAAAACTGGCATGAAACTATGTCAGTAAACTGTGTAATATGTGCTAACCATACATCACCAAACATATACTACAGGCCTTGCTTATTTGGGAATTAGTTCAGCGAAAACAGTAAGGCGAGCTCTCCCATTGAGTCACGAGGTTCAGAGCAGACCCCCTTGCTTTCTAAACTCCTTCTCAGTGAGGAGCCTAGGGGTGGCTGAATCCACTCCTAGTCCCAGACTTGGTCAATGGTTTATGTCTAAAGGAATAAGGTGTAGGGATTATGGAAAAGGAAAGAGAGAAACAGGACAGAGAGAGAGAGAAGAGAAAGATTTCACCAGTCCTGGGTCCAGCGTTGGTTCAGTCAGCCGAGGGGTTCAGTCAGCCTAGCAGTCCAGTTCCGGTGGACTTGCACGCATGGGGCTTCAGTTTGTGTCCTTTTATCATCCTTGCCCCTCCTTCGGGCAGGCACTCGAACTCATTAGGCTAATTAGGTAGCCTTTGAGCCGTGGGCTTGGGGAATCGTTTGGGGAGTAACTTCCCCCTCCCTGCAGACGTGATCTTTCGCCATACATGGTGAGCTGCCCTGTTCAGCACATCAGAACAGCACAACAGAACAGGGAGCTGTGCACCCTCCAGCACGCCCTCCCCCTCCTGTTGCTGATGGGCTTCTTTTCACCTGTGGTTCCTTGCTAGGCGGAGTTCATTGTTATGCAGAGTTAGTCGTTAAGCAAAACTTGGCCCACCACAATGTTTGAGATATTAACACCTTCAGTCTCTCACACCTTATAATCTCACCAAATCAGGAACAAGTTCATGCAGGACAGCATGCTCTAATTCTGTCAGCATTTACACTTAAGGCAAAAAGGGCTGGCTCTGATGACTAATTGTACGAGGACACTAATGTATAAAACTTTGTTTCAATTAAAAAACCCACATGCATTTTAAAACCTCGAACGGGATTATAATAAGAAATCTGAAAACCCTTTTTGTTCTTCCCAAGTGACATTACACACATATCATTATAGTCATAATTTTGTAGATATGTGGAAAAAGGACATATGTATGACCTTCAGATCAGCCCTCAGCTTGACAGACTAGATCAATGTATTATCCAGGCCTGTATTTTTCATTCTGTTTCAACAGCCACATAGAATTGGTTTGTTATGATAAATAAGAACGCTCCGGTAACAACAGAAAATAAGATACATGCAACCAGCTTGCAATGTACCTGTTCTCAAAGTTCTCTTTGTTTTTTTAAAGAACTGCAAGTTTCCAAGCTGCTTGCATGAATATCATCTTCATTTCTCAAAGGCAAACTAGAGTATTCATAATGAAGTAAAATGAAGTAACACTTACTATTACATGGGGAGCTGGTTTGTTTTATTCAATCACGTAAATATTTATTAGAGTTTTACAGCCTTCACATACTGAAATCAACTGTTTACAGCATTTCCTGGAGGACACAGAGTTGACATTAGTTACAGATTTACAATCATTGTGGTCTCTGTCTGGGAAGATCATAGGAGATGTCAGATCATAGGGAGTCTCAGCTGCAACAAAAATGCAAGACAGACAGAAAATTCTGGACACAGACTCTATAACTGCACTGCAAAACAAGCATGCAAGTAGTTTGCCACCACTTGGTGAAGCCCATTTTGGTTCTAATGATGTGTTAAAAAAAGAGTCTTGACTGGAAGTTTCTCCTAATTTGTCTTTATGGATATAGAATGATTGAGAAATTGTAAAAAAAAAATTCTCTTAATCTACATGTTCAGATGGTCAAGATTCTAACAAATGAAATTATTTTAAACCCAGAGTACTTTCCAAAGCCATAAATGTTGTTGACAGTACCTTGCTGTGAAGACAGGTAAGGAGTGGGTTTCTGAAGTCATTCCTATGCTTTAATATATTTGCATTCATTGTCATGAAATAAGTCAGCCAGATAAAACTCCTTTGCTGAAGTACATAAGTAAGTTTTGGGAAAGAACACATGCTATGAGGAGGCATCCTTAAGCCACCAGTAATTGGTTCCCATAAGAATTACTATACCCACGAGATGCAGTTAGGGTTAGTTAAGGTACTGCACTTTGAAGATGTAAAAAGATTTCAAAGAGCTAATTGGTACTAGATTATCCACTACACTGGGATTTCTGTATTACTGTTTTCAACTATCTTACTCTAAATATAAAGTGATAAATAGATGTTCAGACCAATTTTTAAGTTATTTTTGGCAACTATATAGTTATTGCATCTATTAATTGAAAACACAAAATGTAAGTTTTCCCTATGAATGTCCCTTGCATGTAAGGAAAGAAAAGCTTGTTTTCCATTTAGAAAGGAGCCTGAAAATCTGTTCATTTTCCTTTTTCTGCTTGTTTAATCCCTATAAAAATTTGTGGTCTGTGTAAAAGAACAGAATTCTTAGAAGTAACTCAATTTTTTCTTGCGTGACTATACTGCAAGATTCACTTAAAGGAAAAAAAAAAAACCAAAACCACAAAGGGATTTGATCAGCTTTTGGCAACAGGACAACAGAACTGAAATGTAAGCAGCAAAAGGCTTTTTTTTTTCCCCCCTCCAAAAGCTCAAGATTAATATGGACGTGATAATCAAAAAACAAGTTGAAGGAGAGTCACATAGACACCAGAAGAGAATTTTTTCTCAAGGAAGGTACTGCCACACAGGGACAGGTTGCTCTGCAAGAACACCCTGGAGGTATTCAAGACTTATCAAAACAAGGCCAGGGCTGGCTGGACCCAGTTCTAGTAGTAGTACCACCTCAAGCAGGGGCCTGGAGTTGATAACTCCCAAAAGTCCCTTCCAAGCAATAGTTCTGTGATTGGTGACCTCCTACTGCAGTTACTGAAATTACCCAAGAATCATCCAAGAAAAGTGATTATAGGGTCTTAATAAAAAAGATAAATATGTTTGTTGTGGTTTAAGCTCAGCTGGTAACAAAGCACCACGCAGCCCCTCGCTCACTCCCACCCCCCACAACCCCAGCCACGGTGGGACGAGGAGAAAATACAAAGGCAGGCTCGTGGGTCGAGATAAGGACTGGGAGGAATCACTCACCTCTTACGGTCGCGGGCAAAAGACAGGCGCAACTTGGGGAAGAAACAAAACCAATTTCATTTACTACAAGTCAAAACAAAACAAGGCTATTAGGAAGCAAACCCAAACCTGAGCACACCTTCCCCCCACCCCTCCCTCCTTCCCGCCTCAACCCCACGCCCGGTTCTCTCTCCCTCGTCCCCCCGGTGGCGCAGGGGAACAGGGGATGGGGGTTGGGGTCAGCTCGCCACACCTGGTCTCTGCCGCTCCTTCCTCCTCAGGGGGAGGAGGACTCCTCGCTCGGCCCTGCTCCGCCGCGGGGTCCCTCCCGCGGGAGACGGTCAGTCCTCCACGAACTTCTCCAGCGTGGGTCCTTCCCGCGGGCCGCGGCTCTTCGCCAACTTCCCTGGCGTGGGTCCTTTCCGCGGGCCGATCTTCGGTCGCACGCTGCTCCGGCACGGGCTTTCCCATGGAGCCGCGGCCATCTTGGGGGGCCTCCGCTCCCCCGCTCCCCTCCACGGGCCGGGGGGGGACAGCCTGCCGTCTCACCACGGGCTGCGGGGGCATCCACCTCCTCAGGCGCCCCTCCTTCCTCACTGACCTCGGTATCTGCAGAGGGGTTCCTCTCACATTCCAATCCCCCTACTGACTGCACGTTCCCCTTCTCAAATCTGTTCTCCCAGAGGCGCTACCGCCGTCGCTGACGGGCTCGGCCTGGCCCAGAGGCGGGTCCGGCTTGGAGCCGGGGAAGCTTCCAGCAGCTTCTGACAGGAGCCACCCCTGACCCCCTCCCCCACCACCAAAAAAATCCCCGCGCCACACAAACCCGTAACAATGTCAAAAACCCCAAATATAAAAATAAACCCAAATACTGAAATGGTAATGCAAAAAAAAGAGAAGCTTCAAATAAGGAAACATATGCAATCCTCAAAGCTACATTATAATTTCAGTATTTCCATTGAATTGTACATACTAAATGGAAGCAAAGAAGCGAACCAAACCCTTTTTTCCTTGCAAGTCACCTTGACAGAAATCAGTTACATTTACTTTATCACAGCAAAAGTCTGTGCACAGATTAAGTATTTAATAAAAGGTACCCACATCAACTGTCATCTGTGTTTTGAAAATAATCATGTAATTTTATGTAATAGGATTCCTTTAAGGGTAAGTATTATCACTTTAACATACTTTTCTCCATTTGAGATTTTCCTCCCCCAGATTTCACCCTCAAGTCTTTAACTATAACAAGAAATTTTATTTCCCCTGTTCCAGAACCCATCATATTAAGACATTCAACTCAACTCTTTAAGCTGACGGGGTTTGTAACTGGTTGGATAGGCTGCCTGTTCAGCAGGTAAAAATTTAAAATATATTAAATTTTTCTCTAACACTTGGGTCAGTGTACTCCAACAGGCCAAGAAACTGATACTTTGTCAGCCTGAGAGCACACCTTAATGTAGACAAGCTAAAGAGAGAACCCACCATGAAACCCAGCTTTCCTCCCTCATAAGCACATGTGCAACCAGCTTATAAGCATGTTCTGCTTCTTTAATGAATGAACAGATCATGACTCCACTACAGTTTCAGCTACAGCAATTCCAAGGGAGTTAATTTCGGTGTAGGAGGAAGAATTGGCTGAGGCTGCAACTGTTCATATTTTTAAAATCTAGAGATTTATGGTTCATCTTGTGTACTGGCCAATATCAAAGGCATCACATATGTAGCAGTAATCTTGTTCTTGCAAGGGATTTTCCCATGTTTTTGGACTGGAACCTCAAAGAGAATTATGTTTGGATCATGGTGATTTCACTTTGAAACAAGAAAATGGGAGCTATATTAACCAGACTCAGAATTCAGTGACTATATCAATTCCCTACATGAAACAAGTGATCATCTGCTCTACTTGTCCGTAAGCAATACTAACATCTTCTTTCTGTGCCTCCCCATTTCCTCCCTTTTAGCTTTAAATTCTTATCTTCATATACCACTATCCACATATTTTTAATTTATGTCTTTCAAATTACTGCTTGGCTGCTCATCTCATCAACATATGGTAGCTCTGCTGGCTGATGGCACAGACCTTATATCTGGGGACCGATTATGTACCATCTTGTAGCTGGCATAGTTATTTACATGCCTTGAAGACAATTACAAAATATTGCCACCTCAGAATATCCTCATCAATGAAAAAGTTTTACCCAGATCTACTTAAAGCACTTCATCTTCAATTTATTCACTCTGTAGTGGGTCGTAATTTCAAAAGTTAAAATAAGGCTCAATGCTAAGTCTGGCATTATCATTCTAATCCTCCCATTCTGATCTTGAAGCTTCCATCTGATCTGGAAATTTCTCTTATATTCAAAAGTAGGGATTTGTGAGATAAAGAAACTATTAAATACTTACATTTTTTTCCCTCAAAAAAGAGGAGGAAAGGTACACTTCTGCTCTTATTTTATTTGGAATACTAGATTCCCTCTTTCAAATGCCCATTGAGAAAAGTGCACAGAATGAGTGTTCTCCTCTTGAGAACAAAATCTAAGGATGTTTCTGAGCTTAGAGGATCTTTTTTTGCTGAAGTTTGAGTCTCTAGTGATCATCTCACAGCTGTTCAATAACGATGCTGATTTTTGTATAAATGTGTAAAGTCCTTCATGTACATAAGCCAAGAAACAATGCAGAGCTGCTCATCTGAGCCCTTCTAATTGTTCTTATACCAGCAGCTTAGGAATTGTTGCAGATGGATTTGTCATAATAGTTTTTTGGTATTTTTTTATAACAATTGCCTCTTCAAGCTAAGCAAAGCCTGGAGAAAAATAAAGCTGTGGTGAATACAGATGCAATGTTAATTAACAGACACTCTAAATGTGAATGTTTTAGAAAAAAAAAATTAAAAATAAAATAATAGTGTATTGACATGTCAAGCATCCAGGAAATATTTTGAAAATCAAGTTTTATTTCCCTGAAAAATTGAGTCACTGCATTAGAATATATTGAGCTGAAATGCTAGGCAGCAAATTAAAGGCAAGGGCTTTGTGTGTGCACCTATGCATTATTGCTCTGGTGATGATGTTTACCTCAGCTGCCCTTTGGGTAGACTGCAGAATCTGGACAGCTTTATTAATCTTACTGGTAATTTCTAGGCTCTAAAATACTACAATACAAAGTATTAGCAGCAGTCTTCTGGGAGAGATTTCCTGATTAGACAGCCCAAGTTAATTATTAAAGACATATTAGTTTTTAAGCTGCTGTCTGTCTCCTGTCTGTAAGCAAAACAAAGGAAACAACATCAGCAATGGATATACTTTGCTACATTCGTCTACTACTTTGAAGAATGCCAAACCATCTGTACATAAGAACTAGGTAGAAAAACTCATGTGAGCTCATCTGCAGAAAAAAAAAGTTAATAAAATCAAAAGATAAATGAAAACAACTGGTTCCACTACAATATTGTCTCTGGAGACATCTGATATTTTTGTCCTCAAGTAACTAACAGTGCTAATATGTAATGTTTAAACTAATCCTGTCTCAGAGGTGAGGTCTGGAGGTAGATATAGAGATTTTATTAATCCTCCACTAGAATTTATTTTACTATGCTAATATTGGTTCCTTTTCTCCATCTTGTGCTGTCCTTAGGGTCAGGCTGTACGTAAAACAAATATCACCTAAACAGGAAGCAATAATAGAGATGATTGATTTGGTTTGTCTTCATCTAGTTAATTACTTCAGCCTGCACTCGCTTTCCCCTTTCCTTTTTCAATTTCCTGGACCAAGAGAATGAACTGTTATTGCCAAAAGAAAAGGAGAAAGAGAAAGGGAGGGGTGGAGAGAGAGAAAAGGAGATAGAGTCTTCATTAGTCTGCATTTCTCTGCTTCTCTTAACTTCTACTTTGCATTAGGATAGTTTCGGTGCTAAAAAATCCTCATTAGTAAATAAAAGCAACCTTCTAACTCTGTATTGCTTTTGTTCCCAAAGAAAATCAAAAGACTGTGCAAACCTAAAGTAAAATGCAATTAATTATCAAGCTCTGGGGATCATTTCACCAAAGGAATTGATTTCACTTCACCACTGCAGCCACCTCTCGTTGGAAACATATCAGCTGTTTAACAGCACACTCATCTAACAAGATAACAAATTACCTCAACATTTCCTAGGGAATAACATTTCAGTCTTTCACTAGAAGAAGACAGGTCAAAAATTACTTTTTTCCTTTTTTTTTTTTTTTAACTTCAGTTCATATGATCTCTAGTATACCTACAAGAAATGTATTATAAAAAGAAGGTGTGACAGTCTGACAAATTATAGTCAATGTCTCAAACATTTGTTAAAGAACTTTGGTGGAGAAAACAGCCTCTGTAAAAACGCTGGAGTTTTGTCAACAGGACAATGTGGCCGGAGGAGAGGGCCCCATGGATGGTGGGACCGCGCTTCTCCAAATCCACAATTCCTTATCTTAAGTGACCAGGAGAAGGACGACAGCTTATGCACCTGGAGGAGGGGGCCCCACGGCGGATGGGACTGTGCTTCTATCTTAAGCAGTCATGCCAGCCAGGAAAGAGAGGCAACTCGCCAATGAACCTCCGCAAAGCTCACCAACCGATTCCAGAGAACCCCGGGAACATGAACTGCGCATGTCGAGACCACCAACTAACACACTATAAAAGAAGGGAGAACAAGTTTTCAGTGCGCGCCTTCCAGAACTGGATCACTACGCTGGCTGGACCAACGCTGGACCCAGGACTGGTGAAACCCTTTTCTTCTCTCTTTCTTTCTTTCTTTCTTTTTCTTTTTTCTCTCTCTCCCCACCTCTTTTTCTTCTCTCTTTTTCACAATACCTACACCTCATCCTTTTAAACATAAACCGTTGACCAAGTCTGAGACTAGGAGTGGATCTAGCCGCCCCTGGGCTCCTCTTTGAGGAGTCCAGAAAGCAAGGGGGTCTGCTCTGAACCTCGTGACTCAATGGGAGGGCTCTCCTTCTGACACAGTTTTATGTTCCTTTTTCCGCTCCTTTTTCTACACCTCCCTTCTCTTTTCAAACAGCGGCTTAATGACATGATGCAAGGTTCATATTGATAAGTTCATTTGTACTTGGGCAAGGTTAGCTAGGTTGAATAAATGTTGATTGTTGTTCGAACTCCCCTGGTGTCGTTTCACCTTAATTCTGACAAAGGAAATCCACGAACCTGAGTCGCTCCAACTCTGGGACACGACAAGGGAATCCAGCTGAAGATTTCATACACTAGAATGTATGGCTTAAGTTTCATTAGATATATAATAGGATCTTCAAAGACTGCAGACAATGAGGATTTGGAGTTGTCACATCAAACTGCATTTCTACTTAACAGCATGCTAGGAAATAGATTTCAGTAAGATACAGGACTTGATTCACATGTGCAGGGCTTCCATCAGTGAAGATAGTCTATCCAAGTGTGATCCCAGTAGGAGTATATGCAGGACTTTGAGGACTCAATTTATCTTGACACAATAGAGAGTTCTGAGCTTACCGAAGAAGGGAAGGAGACACTGTCTAAAATATCATATCCAAAATAACTAGTTCATTTTCTAGTCTTGCCACACATTTTTTTGTTTTGTCTTTAACAAAGTTTTGAGTTTCTCTTTGCTCCATTTCTCCATGTGTGTTGAACAGGAAAGTGATTCCTTTTCTTTGCCCCTACCCTTTCTTGGGCTAGGGCCACATCTTACTTTCACTACATACCTAAAGAGACAAAATTCTGTGTCGATGTTGATGCCCTTCAGACACTTCCCATAATTCCCAATTAGCAAATCATTTTAGCTTTTTTCCTAAAGTGCTGAAAAATCTGGAATTGCCATTACCACTCAGCAAGTAACTCAGCGATGTTTTCCCACTGTGTCACTGGTTTTGGAAAGTTATATAACATCATACAGAAATGGAGTAATTAACCTTTCATTTTAACCACCTATTCCCTCTTTTTAGCATGATTCAGTATGTGGATTGTCTGTCTTGTATTTCCATGATCAGATATTCAAACTGAGCTTTAAAACTTAACCTCTCTGAGAAACCATAATGCCAGGGACTAGTACATAGAGGAGCATAAAAAAGAATAGTATATCTGGCTGGACAATACAGGAGCCCCAAGTGCTGAGTAGCAGCTGCCGTTCTGATTGGAGTGCTCATTAAAACCTGCCAGCTTTCATGTAGTAAGCCAGAAATGCCTGACTCTAGGAACAAGAAATTACCGAGTGTTAAGGACACAAAGCACAGACCACCGCCAGTACTTTAAAGCTCCTATAATTCACACAGATCTGTTTTGAATGGTATTCCACTTGAATGGTATTCCACTGTTAGCCCATGGGCCTGCCTGACCTCCCTTGCAGCTTGCATGGAGAAAGCTCTAATAGTATGCAGGTGTGAAACACAGAATTTCCCTTACTTGTAACCAGTCAGAATAAAAAAGGGTTATAAATATTGAAATAGATTCCCAGATCCCAATGTCTCAGGACAGGTAGATACATGATGGTGCACAAGTCTATCTAGAAGTGCTAGAAGACTGTACAGGTGACAGCACTTCTCTGAATAGGAATTGTCACTGGCCTTGGCAACAGTGACGCACTGAGGTTTTATTTTTTCCCCCTCAAATCAGGAGTGCTCTCAAATCAGCACTGTTTTAAACAGTCGAATTTAAAATGCAATTAAATCTTTATCTGATATGTATTAGCAAGTGTAAACAAAGAAACACCTTCGATAAGGAAAAGGTGCATAGCACAGCCAGTGTAATCTGAGATAACATTTGAAAGTGTGAGCATCTTTAAGAAAGTCCACCTGTTTTTGGTTACTGTGATGCAGCTGTGTTTCAAAGACAGGACAAATTTTGAAGGATTTTTTTTTTTCAGCCAACCCTGTAATACACTACTGGTATTTAATCATCTTCAGAGATTAACAATTTTTCATCCTCATTCTCGAAAAATCAAAACATGATACTGATGTATAGGCTAGATGCCTCATGCTTTAGAGAAGCAATTTAGCATTCATGGCTGATATTTTTTACTTTTCTGATTATACCACATTTTCATATAGTGGCTGATGCCTTGTAAATATACAGGACATATCCAAACACTTAAAAAATGAAAATAAGATGGTCTATGTTATAAGCAAAAATCTTAATTTATTAAAAAGTATGACAAACTAGTGACAGAGAGTCACTGAAAGACATTTGGCGACATTGGTTATGTCTGAAAATCATTTCAGCTACCATCTTATTTTAGACAGTCACAGGAGTCCAGCTGACTTTGATCTAAGAAGCTATCATCAAAGAGATCTGAAAGCTTGATAAAATACAGAGAAATCAATTTTTGAAACTTGGCCAAACTTCAGCTTGAATACTTGGGACACACAGCAGAATTATTGATTGACATAAAGGAACTAGAAAAGTTAAATAGTCTTAATTCCTCTAGACATGATTGGATTTTTCTGTTTGTTCTGTCACCCAGTTTGGACACGTGAGTATTTTGCTCACTGTACTGTTATTCAGTTCTTTCAACAGATAAAATGGGCTCAGCACCTCCACTTTTGGAATATCAATTTTCCTCATTTACAGACATTGTATTTACAAAATAATTGCTTCATTATCATGCTGTACCTTCCCATTATTCCTCAATTCATGCATTATTTTCCCATGTAAGAAGTTGCCTGGAACCCTGTAGGTATGTGAGATACAGAGTATAAGGAAATATTCAAGAGCACTGAAATATCCTTAGGCCCAAGTTGCTTTCAAAAACAGAATGATATCTTTCCAAGAAAAAAGGAGCAATTAGGTGCCACCTTTCAAAAGACAATGAAATGTTGCTAAATTTCCATTTTAGCTGTTAAACATCTGCGCCTCCCAGTACCATTTATATGTAAATGTATTCAAGTGTCTAACTTCTGCTGAAAGTCAATAGACCCTTCAAAAAAAAATTACATCTATTTTATGGAAAATACCTCTCAATATACAGTCCAAATGGCTTAAATCACTTCTGGGACATTGTTGTCTCATGTTTTCTCTATGACTGTTTCCTAATTACTGATGTTGTGGTGCCAGTGTCTCTAAGTCATTTACATATATTTGAAAATGTAACCTGAGATCTCCTATCCATCGCTCAGCTCCAAAGAATTCTTTATCTTCTCATGTAACATTTGCTTTATTCTATTACCTTCAATTCAACTACTACTGAACAAGTTTACAAAACCTACAGTTGCATTGAAATTATTGGATTTCTGGTTTTGCTTTGTGCCCCCTCAAAGAATGTTTTAAAGGATGTACTTACCTATAAAATTTTGCAATTTCTTAGGAATGTTGGGTTTTAAAAGTGATCAGATTTCAATTACTAATAATAGTCTTGTGGGACCTCAATAATTACCACAATGCTCACAGGGTGCTTATTAAATCTTCAGTGTTTTTTCCTCTTATTTAAAAGCTTTATTCCTTTTTTTAAGAAAAATAATAATCATACCTAAAGTTACTTACTGATGATAAAAAAGAGTAGTACTCTTTGCTTATATGTTATTTTCCATATTTGCAGCTATTTAATATTCTGCCCTACCCTGCTATGTGCTAAATACTTTGCAGCTTTTAGATGCTTCATTTTATCATTTTTAACAGCTCTTCCTTTCTAGCCACACCAGATTTAATTTTTATCCTTATTTTTATTGAAATAAGTGTGATTTTTTCTCCCTATATCATAATCAGCTCTAACATCCCACAGTAAACAGCAGGTGGTTCTAATCAGTCTCTTTCCATCCATTATTCAAAGGTTGTCTTTTAAAAGTTCAATATTTTTTGTGCTATATATTTTATAATACCCTCACGTAATTTTCATATCTGATGATACCATTATCACAAGATACCAGATGTTCAGTACTTCTCTCTTAATTATCATACTTAGGGCTTATATCTTAGAACTAATTGAGATAAACTTTGAGATAATCTTTGATCTGGGTATTTGCTTCCAACACTGGGAGGACACAATACTACATTACCTCAAGATACACTCATGCAATATTTAGTAATTGCTCACAGGAACAGCAATTTGAACGTTTGAGCTCCAATAAGAAGTCTGCAATAGCTGCTTTTCCCATACATTCCTCAACCTCCTGTAGTCTGTAGGACTACTCAAGTGCTTATTTCTATGTGTGTTGAAGAACTACCTTCCTGGGGAAAACAAGTTTTTGTCAGGTAGGAAAAATATACATACAAGAAAATATATTACTTAATAGTCCTGAGTGATATCTTTTTAAAAATATTGATTCTTCTCTCCTAGCACCTCACAGCTGTTAGCAGAAATTACAGAATTTATGAACTGGAACTCCAGTGATGAAATAACCTGTCTGCTGTCCAATAAATACTTATTTAAAAAAAAAAAATTAAAAATAAGATTTAAAAAAAAAATTAAATTTAATTTTTCTTCCAAAGACTATTTCTCAAAATTGTGGACATTTGTAAACAGCATGTTGGTTATAGCCTGATTTGCTAAGCCCATGCTGCCCTTATCACACTACAGAAAGCCTTCTTTCCAGAAGGTATTGATATCTGTCTTGATAGCCTGGGAAAGAGATACTTAACAAGACCCCAATGGATTCTACAGCTCACAGGTCATTAAGACCAAAGTGTCTCACAGTGATCACTTTCTCTACCAAGACTTGCAGTGAATTTTGAGAATAGCACTCCACAGCAGTGTTAATGTTATGGATTAAAAAAATTTACAGGTTGAAGCAGATTTAAGGAGTTAAAAGCAGATTCAGCAGTGCTATTTTTACATTGTCAAGTAAGCATAAAACTCTGTTTTAACTTCTGAGAAAAAACAATAGAGAGAAGAGCACATCTTCAATGGAAGAGAGAACGTCTGTCTCTAGACACATTGCTGCTTCACCTAAAGCCGTCCAGAAAACAGTGTGTGCCAATCAGTTCAGTTCCACTGAATGCGAAAAAGAAGATGAATAAGCAGGTTTGTATTACAAATTGGTACTGAACCTGGGAGTTTGGAAGCCTGGCTTCCCTTCCTTGCCAGCTCTCTCTAACCTCAGTTAGCTGTGAGCTGATTTACTAGTCCTTAGGTTTTGTATTACCTTCTATTATTGTTTTGAATGGCATTAATACTGCAGTGCACACCTGGAAGCTTCCAAAAAAACTTTTGAAATATTTAAATAATAAAGAGTTCATTGTTTGCTTTAACATTTGACCCACTGCAAACAATATGCTTTGTTTTCTGCAGGAATGTTATGTCAACTATGAACTCAGTTTTCTGTGACATAGGGACTTACCCTAAGGCTTGCTTTTGTGATTATATTTTCTATGCAACTTTATAAATAGGGCATTTAAATTATAGTTAGAAAGGTTGAAGGGACTGTATTTGACTGATACCAAAAAGGGTAGCATGGAAAGCATTTTAAGAGGCCAGACTTAAATTTCCAAAGCAGTTTCAAAAGAAATAAGATGAGGAGGAGAAACCATGTGACCAAGACACAAAAGAGAGCAGTTGCTTAGGTAACAGTACTACAGAAAATATGGGAGACAGTGAATCACAAGCTGAAAGTAAGTCAGTCAACAATGACAACCTCCTAAAAAAGGTGTGGAAGAAGCAGCATTTAAAAGGTATGTGGCAGGAAGGAAATAGCTATCTTACAGTCTGTAATGTAATTATTCCTATGCTTTTACTGTTGTGGTAAGGTCCCAGCTAGCACATTGTATCCTTACTAAGAAAGACATGAACAAGAGTAGGCGAGAGAATGGCTCCCAGAGCACAGCAAGCTAACAGAGTCACAGCAATTAGCTGTGCAACAGCACCACAAAAAAGCCCAGAGTCTCTCCTACACAGTGATGACAGTAATGTGACATATTGCGTGGTGTCCAATACAGGCAAGATAGGTGATTGACAGGGTCTGTGCAGAGGCTCTGCAGAGTCAAGACTCCAAACCCTGAATTGCAAGGAAGGAGGGGAATCTAGAGACCACCCTGAAAAAAGCAGCGGATGGAAAATGTAAGCAAGATGATGATCAGTTACTAGTTTTCCATTGGAACAGCTCAAGAAAAAAAAATCAGTTTAGTTTCAGCAGACAAAATATAAGTTAGATATCAGAAACAACTCTGCAATCTTGAAAATAAGCACTAAAAAAGCTGAATAAGCTATGGAATCTCTTCACTAATAGGTTCTAAGAATAGGAGAACTTGTTCCAGCCTCCATACAAGGAGATGAAGCAGATGATCTCAGGAGGTCACTTACAATCAAGCAGATCTATGATTCCGTGAACTATTTATATTATAAAAGAAGCCTGTGTTAAATGCTTGCTGTTACTATGAATTCAGTGATTCATGAAAATCTGTCAAGAAGTGGTACTCTTGAACAACTGGCAGCCAGGTCTAAAAGGCCAGAAGTTCTGAAGTTCCCAATCAGAAGTGAGAAATATGTTTCTCTGCATGAATTCAGGTAAAAGATTACCCAGAAGTAAAAGTTTTGGAATAACTAGCATAGAAAACAATTTTTCAATATTTTTTCTTCCAAAAAATCACCTATTGAAATAGCTTTTCTTTTAGTATAAATAAAATAGTCTTAGCCATGAGTCACTCTATGTTTGTTGGGTTATTATATAAATAAAGCTTCAGCCAATTACTTAGAAAGATGTATCTGTTCCTTAATTTTGGTTCTATATGCAAACAAGGCTCAATGCTACATTCCCAGGGAACATTAACTTTGTCTAAAAGCATAAACAGCTCCAGTAGAATTTAGCTGAAATCAAAGACATTAACACATCTGCCTTCTGATTCCTTTCTCACAGGCTGCTGTGTGGACCGTTCATCTTAATGACACTAGATATGGCTATGCTTCTCATGTATCTATGTTTCTACAGTTGTCAAGATGATTGTCCTTATTTTCTTAGACTGGCATTAGTTTAAAAGGGGCAACTTCTTTGGTCTGAAAAGGTTGTTTCACTTAGAGCCCATCTTTTGGCTACAAAAGATGAACATAGGCTTGAATTCAGTGATCTTCATATGCTATAGCTCCTTAAAAAAAAATTAGAAGGCAGCTCATTTCCAAAATAAAGTATCAATGACTAGATTTTTTTCCATGATTTCAGGATTGTGCATGTCTAACATTATGCTAAACATTAAGTTCTCTGGTGTAGATTTATTGCTGGAGTCTGAGACAGTATCAAAATCCACTTAGAAATGTAATTCATAAGATACTATCATAGCTGTCTGAATTCTTTCAGGCATTGTTATTGAAGATGTCTTTTGCTACAACATACTTAAAAAATAATCATTATTTTCTTTTCTCAGGTTTTTGATATGAGGCTGTTTCTCAAGTGTTAAGCATCTGTCCTGATGACACTGTACTTACGTCTGTGGATGGCTGTGGATGTTGTCTACCGAGACTTTAGTAAAGCCTTTAACACCATTTCCCACAGCATTCTCCTGGAGAAACTAGCTGCTCATGGTTTGGACAGGTGTACTCTTTGTGGGATAAAAAACTGGCTGGATGGCCGAGCCCAAAGAGTTGTGGTGAATGGGGTTAAATCCAGTTGGCAGCCAGTCACCAGTGGTGTTTCCCAGGGCTCAGTATTGGCGCCAGTTCTGTTTAATACCTTTATCAATGATCTGGACAAGGGGATCAAGTGCACCCTCAGTAAGTTTTCAGACAACACCAAGTTGGGCGGGAGTATTGATCTGCTTGAGGGTAGGAAGGCTCTACAGAGAGATCTGGACAGGCTGGATCGATGGGCTGAGGCCAATTGTATGAAGTTCAACAAGGCCAAGTGCCGGGTCCTGCATTTGCGTCACAGCAACCCCATGCGACGCGACAGTGGAAGAGTGGCTGGAAAGCTGCCTGGAGGAAAAGGACCTGGGTGTGCTGGTTGACAGCCGGCTGAATATGAGCCAGCAGTGTGCCCAGGTGGCCAAGAAGGCCAATAGCATCCTGGCCTCTATCAGAAATAGTGTGGCCAGCAGGAGCAGGGAAGTGATTGTTCCCCTGTACTCGGCACTGGTGAGGCCGCACCTTGAGTACTGTATTGTTTTGGGCCCCTCACTACAAGACAGACACTGAGGTGCTGGAGCATGTCCAAAGAAGGGCAACAAAGCTGGTGAAGGGTCTAGAGCACAAGTCTCATGAGGAGCAGCTGAGGGAATGGGGGTTGTTTAGCCTGGAGAAAAGGAGGCTGAGGGGAGACCTTATCACTCTCTACAACTACCTGAAAGGAGGTTGTAGCGAGGCAGGTGTCAGTCTCTTCTCCCAAGTAACAAGAGATAAGACAAGAGGAAATGGCCTCAAGTTGCACCAGGGGAGGTTTAGATTGGATATTAGGAAAAATTTCTACACCAAAAGGCTTGTCAGGTATTGGAACAGGCTGCCCAGGGAAGTGGTGGAGTCACCATCCCTGGAAGTATTTAAAAGACGTGTAGATGTGGTGCTTAGGAACATGGTTTAGTGGTGGACTTGGCAGTGCTAGGTTAACAGTTGGACTTCATGATCTTAAAGGTCTTTTCCAACCTAAACAATTCTCAGTTCTATGATTCTATCTGTTGCTGGTGTTTCTAAATAGCTTAGCTTCTATTCAACATCCTTAAAGCCAGTTTGTCAGGTGGTATAAATTGACATGGCTTCACTGAAACCAGTATGCTTTGCAAGTCTACAAGCTGAAGATCTAATCCTTCATTATCTGAGTGACTTCTTAGTACAATTTTACACCCGTTGTATGGTTCTGAATCATTATTTTCTGTGTATTTAGTCAGAGACTCCCACAATTCAATGGCTTCCAGCCATTCTAACAGCTCTAAATTCATGACAGTTCTTCAAAATTTGATCCCAAACTACTCAAACATGCACAAAACTATCATTTGTGTTTACGTTTTAGAATCTGCACACCAAGCTCCACCCTGATTTATATACTTCTTAACTTTGCTGTGGATACCTGAAACATAAGTCTGATGTAGTTTGATCTCACCAGATCATTCACAGATTCTTCAACAGCTCAAACAGGCACTGTCATGGTTTCTAGTCTTGCAACATGAACCATTCTGCTATCCTCATCTTTACAATACACAGTTGTAATTTTAAGTATTTATACCTTATGGGATGGATTATTCAGATTCAATAATTCTTTGTAGTAATAACAGATCAGTATCATTCAATGACACATTTCTCTCCTGTATATCTGAAGCCATCAATACTGTTCTCCTGGCATGAGGTTTTTGTTCATCACTTTCAGCTAAGTAACATGATTGGTTTGGCATAAAGTACTGATATGTCACAAGTGGGTCCTCACAAACCCTGCATAAAGGGACATGCCTGAGACAAGCCTGAAAATGAGACAGGTTTTTCAAAAACAGGACTGTATCAGGTAGAGCTGCAGAGAACTGGGCAGTGCTGATGGCCTGTAGGCAGAGACGGATTGCACTAATTTAGATAGCTCCTTGGGGCTTTCAGAATTATGCCATGGGTCACTCCATGGGGGTGAATTATGAGCTGCAGCTCTTTGAAGAACAGCATTGAATTTCACCCCGATATATAGGCTCTGCAGCCTGATATATATCATGATGACAGGGTCACTTCCTTTACATCAGAGCTCTGTTGTTCAAGTCAGTGAATTCAGAGCTTATTCAGATTACTATCTGGGGCTAGTCCCTAATTTTCTGAATTCAGTAGGCATGTCTAATATACTTCAGATCAAGCTCTTATTCGGATTTCTATCCTTTTATGTCTTGCACTTTCTTCTTCTATTTTTATGTTTCAACAACATTATAAATTACCTATTTTAAAGAAAAATCCTATGGAGGGATTTATTACTTAGCTTGCACAAATGACACTCGATTCTAGCAGGTGAATATCCAGGACTAGATAGTGAACAAGTCTCAGCAGGCAGAAAAAAAGAGGATGGGGAAGAAGTCATCTTTCCCTGACACATTATACCAGCCTCCTTGTGCATATTTTAGTATTTCATTTCTCCCTCTTTCCAGGTTTTATTATTTTATTCCCTCATGTTTCTTTTTCCTCCTTTCTTGTACACTGATCAAACACTCACAGTTTGTCTTTCATACAGCATCATATCATGGCCACATTTTCCATCAAACCATTGCCATTGGGGTAAGCAATGGTGATTTCTGTTACTAGAGCATGTTACAGTTAATATCAGAAAACATTAAATAATGAACCCAAGGAACAAACAAGTTACCATCAGATTAGATTTCTGTAAAAAACGTTGTCTTCTTGTCCAAAATATTCCTTTGGATTGTATTTGAGGTGTTTAAAGATTTCTCT
Organism: Aquila chrysaetos chrysaetos; assembly: GCF_900496995.4. Classification (NCBI taxonomy): domain Eukaryota; kingdom Metazoa; phylum Chordata; class Aves; order Accipitriformes; family Accipitridae; genus Aquila; species Aquila chrysaetos. The sequence goes on from NC_044015.1 coordinate 20,683,611, forward strand.
AGGTGACTTTCAAGTCATTAAAAAAATCAACCAAATATTTCTTCTACCAACCAACTTCATTAAGGATAGAATACATTATAGTTTGGTACCAATGTAGTAGTGAAAGAACTGAGGAGGGAGACTGCAAGGCATTCTGGACAACAGTAGTCACGATTCCATAATTTCTTGCTAATCATGGACTTGGCACCAAAATTTTCCTAAAGGAAAAAACAGAGGAACTGCATCCTTGTCTAGCTTGGCCTGCAGAGTGAGAAGTCTTAAGAGGAATATAGGTGGCTCAAAGGCACTTAGCAGCTTGGCTAATTCTTTAGGGGACTCAGTAGAAGAGAGGCTATACAGCGTACATTGCCATCTTCCCAACTGCATCCCAAAAGACTTTCCAGGAAAAGCGTGGAAGTTAATGTTTTTGCCCAGGCATTACCAATATTTTGCAGCAATTTTCGTGTCCTGTATCTTACTCCAATTCCCTAACAAATCTGGTTCTGCAACTATCCATTCCTGGATCACTCCTGCAAAAAAGCCCACATTTGCATTCCTGGTGTTAAGCAGCCTAAACACTTTGAGCATCCAGGAAGGCAAAAAACAAGACTTGGACTGTGCAAATAGAAGATCTTTTCCACCTTTCACCATTGCCAATCAACCACACCTAGCAAAAAGATGAAGTCTCTATTTTTAAAGAACAAAGAGGTTTGTTTGCCCTCCCAATTTGTCAAGTTTCACAGGGCTTTGAAAAAGAAAAGCCATACTTTCAGTTCCCATGTCCTCCACAGAAATTGAAAAGGCCTGAAACAAACCACCAGACACTTAATATTCCAGGACTGTGGAATGTATTATAACACAGATGCACTATTTCAAGCATCTTTTCTCACCTTTTGCTTCATTTCACATTGTACTTCACTAGGCTTTAAGTCACCATTTTCCCCCTTTCTTCTTTTGCAATTTGGGAAACTGGGATAAAGTTAATTAAGAAGATACTCAGCTACCAGGATTGATTTTATTAAGGTTTATGTAGACAATTTGCAACTACTGCTATTGTTATGAATTACATATTCTGCTTTACCTCTTACTGAAGTAATTACTTTAGTGTACAAATCAGCTGCTAGATTAATATACCAGAGTAAGACTACAGCAACTAATACAAAATTAATAATTTGTGGACTTGGTTTAGTATTATATATTATCTGGCTGCTATGGAATTTTGGTAGCTGTTACATTTTTGCTACCAAGACCATAGTCTGATAAATGTCCCATCCTCCATCCCTCCCCAAGAATGAGTTTATGTTCCAATTAATGTAACTGGTTCTTACCAGCACAAAAAAAGCTTCCCAAAAAAGAATAATCTTTCACTGAAACTAAAAGTTTACTAATACCTGCAAAAGTCCATCCTTTCTAAGTTCAAAATAGTAAAAATACAGTTCAGTATGCAAAGTATTCAAACACACATTTTCCTGGGAAACTTCTCTTTTATTCCTTCCATTTCTCTAATTGCTGTATATAACAACTAAAATCTGAGGTAGGACTAGAGCAAAACCACTTTGATTGTACTTTAATACTCCTCAAAGAAATTTTGTCAGACAAAGCTTGTTATTCAGTTTCCTCTTCTCTCCTTGCAAAACAATAATAGAGTTGGCAGTATTCAAAGCACAGAAGGATTGGAAATTGGCTTTCTTGGCAAAAATATACTTCTGAATCAGCCCTCAACATCTCCTTTCAAGACAATGCTCTTTTGCTTCGAGTACTGTATTCTGCCACTTCCAGAGCAGTGGCTTCCTGCTTAGTCCATCTCCTGCCATAGCACATATTCAACTCCTACATCTTCATTTGAACAAGATTTCTGTTTATTCATGCTATAAAATGACTAATTTCCTCCTTCTGGATTTAGAACTACCTTTTTTGACAATTACTAATTTTTAGACTACATGCTGAGCCTACTGATTTTGATTTCTTCATTTTCATGTTAGAGTCTGATTCTCAGTTTCTGGAGTAAGCTGGCTGTGTAAACCTTATTGAAGAAACTCTGAAAAGGCAGGCAAGCTGAGCTGAACCCTTCACCCTTCACTCATCACTAATTCTCCCTAGGAAGCTGTTAAATAGCTGGATTAATTATGTTATTTATCCAAATAACTAGAAATTGTAATCTTTAGTTTAGACAGAAATGAATCTTCGCATTTCTAATTAGGAAGCATTCTCTATTCTTTCACCCTTCAAACACATTTGTCACTGATTTTGGAGTTTGTCATACTTCTGCATACAATCTCTTCCTTTGGCAACTATCCCTTTATTATTTCATTGGTTTGAATCTACTAGCCTGTTCAGCTGCAGCAAGCAAATGTAAGAGTGTTTTGCATTCTAATCCTGACAAAATCTGCTATTACTTCTTTTCCCTGTTTATTAGAAATACGTGACAATAGCTCTCACCAATTTTTTCCTGCATTACTAGATTAAATGCCATATTTCTTCTCTCAGAAAGGGTGATTTTTAATGTCTGCCCTCAATCAGCTGTTCAGAGATACTTTTCTTTCTCACCTGAAGAGTCATTATCTCATTCTTATTTTTTTCATTCATCCACTCTCTGTAGCTATTCCTAGGCTTTATTAATCCAGTTTGTTTAGTGGGATTTCAAAGATTTCATCTTTGAGAAAAAAAAGGAACTTACATCCTTGTTCCCTCATCCATTTTTCTTTCCAGTCTATACAAGTTAAAAAAAGGCCTTTAAAATTAACTGAAAGTGTGGCACAAAAATTAGCACTTCCAGAAGAAATAATATAATACAATAAAAGTAAATCTTTGGAGACTCCAAAGAGAAGCAGCACATGAAAAGATATGCCTAGGCCCACAAATAAGCTTGCTGTACATCCCCCTAAATTGTCAAGTTTGTCTGTAGCATTTTGTTGCCCTACTTATGGGGTATGCCATGTAGCATTCTGGCTGCAAAAAAAGATCCAAATCTGTGTAAACACAATTCCTTCACAAGAAAAGAAAAGGCATTGGAAATCCTGTTCTTCTCTCTTGCTCTACACAAATGACTAGCAGTACAAGATGATGTTTAGACAGAAAAGAATAGTTTAAAATGCAAAGAAGAGGTGAGCCTAATCAAACACAAAGAATTACTCTACTCCACTTCTACAAAAAATTAGAACAGATAAATACTCTCTAGCACCGTACTCTTGTA